>NC_087551.1:34123953-34426983 GCF_036250125.1 Pseudopipra pipra | reverse complement strand
CTTGTTGCTGAAGATCTATAAGATCACATGTCCCCTACAGACACACATGCTGCCTGTAATGAGGAATCCTTAAACAATAATCTGTCAAGAGTTGGTGAGGAAGAGAAGGGGTCCAGAAGGGACCGCGGCTCAGCAAAGGCACCACACAACATTACACACATGTGCTGGAAGACCAAGGGCCATCTGTAGCCTGCAGCAGCCTTATATTTCAGGCAAAGTCAGAGTCTGAATTTGGGCATGCAACACAACAGCCGTCACGGTTTCCTGTGGATAGCAGGTCATGGTATGTGCTTACCGGTGTTATTATGAATTTTCTTCATCTTTCTTCCCTCTGTTCCTTCTTTAAACACTCAGTAGAAATTACAGCTTCAGAAATTTAAATCTATATTGTATTAGGGTTCTAAACTTAAATCCTCCACGTCCAAAAAATTATTCATGCATAACCAACATTGCTTTTAAAGCAAAATTGCATATACATTGCATTTGATCTTCCATTATGGTAAATATATATACATTTTTTTGTGGCATGAATGCAAACCATGTACATGGTGTATATTCTACTTGAGTTGAAATAATTTTCAGGAGTTAACTCTTTTCTGTTTCTATTGTCTGACATTTTAAACTCACAAGACCCGACCTGGATTTGTCATAGGACTGCCTAACATCTATGTGCTGAAATAGTATTAGCCATCCTGGAGGTAAATGAGTATCAGGCCCCAAACTTAAGAATGCCTGTGAGCAGATGGATGGATTCTCAGGTGGCTTATGGAGGCAGAACCATTTTCCTCATTTTGTTCATGCTTTTGATGTTATGACAGGCTATTACTGTTCACTGGAAGCTTTAACTGAACCCAAGTCAAAATCTGTAGTAGATTCTGGGGCACCATTACATGGTTGCTTACCCAGTTGGTGACTACAGGACAGAGGGTACTAAAAAGTTGTTGACCTTTAAGAAGAATATCCATATACTGTTAGAGATGAGAATAAATGTAGCTAGGTGGAACAGAAACTGACAAAGATAGATGGGCCATTAATCCCATGAGAGTGAAGGTAATGTCGTTGTTTGAGGGGATTTTTTAGCATAATATAGCTGAGAGGTTTCCACATGCAAGTGTGGGATTCATATGTGAGTTTTTATATGTCCCTAAATTATTTTCCAAAAAAAAAAAGAACATATGCACAGTAAAGTGTTCGCTGTAGTTCAGCAACAATTTTGGAGGACATATAATATTGGAACAACAATGTGGGGCAGCCCTGGTGAAAACTCTGGCCTCAAGGTCAATGCAGTCAAGAGCAGTCAGCAGAGCTGGGTGCCATCAGTCCCATCTGGCATCAGGACATGTAGCTGTTTTGTGAGACGCAGAACATGACGTCCTCCACACTGAGGCTGGGAGGTGAAGGGGATGTTAAATCATGAAGGATAGCCTCAGATCTGGTGCCCTGACCACACACCTTTGTCCAGAAAAACCTTATCAACTCTGAAGGCAACTGTAACGCTGCTCAGAGTCTGACCCTGCACAGCTCCTGCTGTGCCTTTCATGGGCTGGGGCTGGTGCGGCAGATGTTTCCATCAGTGTCTGTGCTGAGGGGATTTTTTCTGACTGAATTAAAAGCATTTAGCTTTCCCTTTACACCACTGCCATCCTTTCATCCACCACAGAGGAATGGGAGGGGAAGTTAGTCTTTCAGCAGCAAGGAAAAAGGAGTAGCTGTGAAGCTTAGCAATGGACATGTACAAGGCTGGAGAGCAAGATCTAAAGTTGCACCACTTGTCTTTTCCATACAAGATTTGATAGAAGGGACTTAGTTTTGTGGGTTTTTTAATACTGTAACTTAAAGCCAAATTCTAAAGTCCTCAAAGTTGAGCTGCCTTCTCAGCTATGTCAGATTTATGCTGGTGTAAAGCTCTCTTGGTTTCAGGGGAGCTAATCGCAGTTTATTTAATGTGCTGTAAATCAAAGAGTATATGGAAAAAGAACAGCTCAAAGTCATGTTAATGGGAACCTGACCCAAGGAGGGGCCAAGAACAGTGACCATGACTGTGTGATGAAAAAACTACCTTCATATTCAAGAAATACTTGCCAAAAGCCTACGCCTTTTTTCCTTCACAGTCTTTGATCTCAACAGAATGCCTTAATTTATGTTTCTGTCCATTTCCACTCTGTTGCTAATGTTTCCATGTCTCTCTATATATGAAATTACTATACAATCTCTGTCCTTTTCCTCCCCCCTCCATCCTACCTGTCCTAGAGATAGGTATCCTACTGGAGATCACAGTTACAATATTCTTCCATGTGGTCCCATCCTGAAAAGTTATTTGGAAGGACTTTTCTGTAGTTATTCTTCTCTGGAGGATGCTCCAGAAGCAATGTCTTGATGTTGGAGAAAAAGTGACACATCCAAGTAGACAAGGATGATCTTTAATTCAACATGGAAAGAATTACACATGGAAGACCAAGGCCATAAAGTTTAAAGATGAAGCTGCAGCTGTGTAGCCTGACTGAATGAATCACTGAAAGGTTTTATGCCTGCTTAAGTTTTGATAAAGAGGAATGGTTTCAAAGGACTTGATGTTGGATATTTTGAACTCACATAATAAAAGCCCACAAAATCCATTTCCTTGGAATGAAGTGTGATTTTGCTGAAATTTCACATTTTCCTCACACAAGAGAAAGACAATTTTCACAAATCAGAGAAATTTCAGAATCATTTTCTTAGCTATAATTTGAGATTAAGCCATAAAATATAGTTTTTGTAAGAAAATAATTATTTTTTTTTTTTTACAACTCTAGGGGAAAACTGTTGTATCATTAATATTTTGTTAGTGGAAAAGTGAGTTGTGGTTATGGCTCAACAAACCCTGGAAAATTTTCAGCACAAATTATGCCAGAAACATCACATGCAGGAAAATCCTTCATTCCCTCTATAGTCTCCCCTTGTATTGAGAGCTGTAATTACATGCTTCTTATTGAGTAATATTATAGAGACATCTACTTGCCTTGCTCTGCTTAAGGGTTTGTCAATGCTCCCATTATAAACCTCTTCTTTTAGGGTTCACATGACTGTAAAATTTTGCACTGGACTGAAACTTGGCATAAGATCATAGTAAAAAAGCATGTTTTTTCCCATAATTAGTTTTTCTTCATATTTGTTAATTGGAAAAAATATAAACTGCAAAAATAAAAACTATTTCAAAGCATAGTCTTCATAAGTTTTGTTTGGTTTTATTCACATTACCATTAAAAAAAAAAAGAAAAAAAAAAAGAAAAAGAAAACTAACAAATAGGTTAACATTCCAGACCCAGTTCAGCACTTAAAGTGCAAAGACATTCAACATTAAAGCTGGAACCGCTGTGGACTCTTAGCAGTGGGTGATCTGTCATTCCATATGGACTGGCTACAAAGGTTTGAGTTAAGTATGGAGTTACAGTCTTAATTCTGAATTTCCTTACCTTGGTGAGTTTAAGACAGATGGTTAATGCTCTTTGAATATATTGGTTTATATACTTTTTCTTCAAATGTAGTTTTTGGACATCATGCCCAGAACTGTTTAGAAAGTCTTTCCCCAAACATAGGAAAACGAAAGTGTGTTGTCATTTCCCACTGGTCACTTAAAGGAGGGCTTTTGTTTGCTGTTCTGGATTACTGTTCTGTTGGGGTTTTTTCTCCTCAGTGTCCCACTAAGTAATATAAGTTTTTTTGGTTTTTTTCTCCTGCTGGTGAAGACATGAGGTATTAGTATCACTTTCAGCAATCCGATGAGAGATTAAAAAATTATATGATACTTTATATAGTTTCTCTTCTATGAACATTTTAAAGTTTTTTAAAGGTATTTTAGAAGCTGTGGAGAAAGAAAGAATAGAAAGAAATAAAAGAAGAAAGAAAGGAAGGAAGGAAGAAAGAAAGAAAGAAAGAAAAAGAAAGAAAAAGAAAGGAAAGAAGGAAAGAAAAAGAAAGAAAGAAAGAATATTTTTTTCTTCTGTTTGCACTCAGAGAATGATTTTATAAGTGCTTTCAAATTAAACCACAATTGCTGAATCAATAGCTTTCATGTGTAAGGTAAACCCATCATTAAAGGCCATGTTTGAACCATGAGCACCATGTAGCTTGTTGGAAAATATTTTTGTGATCTTAATTAAACTCTCCTAATATTTTTGAAAAGTATATCAACCAATATTTATATTATCTGCAAAACGTGGACTGTAGTATTTTCTGTTTCTCTGTTGATTGGTTTCTTAAAGTAAATTCAAAGCTCTCCTAAAGTATACCCACTAATAAGGAATTTTTATGGTCACAGGAAGTTTCGTAAAGGAAAATATCTACCTTCTTCACATAAGAATTCTCATAAGAACAATTAATTTCGAGTCTAATCCAAAATGTGTTGAAGTCAATCAAGAAATTGATTTAAAGCCTACAAGGGCAATAGTAGAACATGCAGCCTCAAGCTATGAGGGTTAGAAGTATATATTAAAATCTGAGCAACCAAAGAGCAAAATAATGTCAGCTTCTGGCACCTTTGAAGCTAATTGTCCTTAACCCTTCCTTACCCACCATACAAATCTTTACAATGAATGATTTTCGGTATTTGTCTCAGGGTTGCACTGACACAGTCATATTTGCTTGTAGAAATTTCTTTTGAAGGAGCTAGAACCTACTCCTCCTCTTGATACTTCTGTTCAGTCATGACAATTTCTACTGCACATAATTTTGTCACATTTTTTTTCAACTGATTTTCTTTTTTTTTTCCTAAATCCTTTTTCTAAGTTGAAATGTTCCCGCTTCTTTCAAGTCCAGAGGGTAAACATTGGAACATTTGAGCAAAATCCCTTTAACCGCTTTTACATCATTGACAAAGTCTGCTGAAGCCAATGGAAAGATGCCCACTGACTTCAATATTCTTTGGATCATGCACTTGCTGTGTGAAATACAGGTTCTTTTTCTTTTGCAGTTTAAACTCAGATATTCTTCACCGTCATGGACTATAAAATATCCAGGAGGATATTTTCCTAGCACAAAATTTATAATCACCACAGGCAGGATCTTTTCTCAATAGCTACACTCATGGACCTACTTTACTTTCTTTAACACCAATGACATTTACACATCTCTATATGTCTTATACATCTTATACATTTAAGAATCAAGACAGGGAAGCTAAAGATACATGACTCTTTCAGACAGGCACCATGTTTGCTGTGAATCAAAGAGCATTATCTTGTAATCAGTGATTCATATATAACACATTTTGATCAACTGACACATCATGCAACTGACCTTAAACAATGCTGCAATAGTTGCAGGAACAGGAGAAGTTAGGGCTAAAAGGGAAGAGGACTTGGGGTAGTTGTGTATGGTGCTTCAGCCAGGAGCACAGTAAAGACCTTTTAGAAAAAATACGTCTTGGTAGCTGCTAAAATATACAGACGAAAACAAAGGATATGAGGGAATTCAGAGAACTAGCTTGAGATGGTGTGCAACACCACAGGTAAAAGTTGGTGAAATCTTTTCATCAAGTGTTCCATTCAATGCAAAAAAATAGTGTGCTGGCCCAGTAAATGAGTTTTAATTGAATTCTCTGAATAGTTGTGGTGCTTTAAAAGTACATGTATATATGGAAGACCACATAAAATCAAAGAGGAGGAGAAGGAAGAAGCAGGAGATTTACTTTCTCATCCACACTTTGCCTTAGCAGAATAACTACAAACTTGTATCACCAGATAGTAGATTTTTCTTTCATAGATTTCCCTTCTTAGGACAATTCAATTAATTTGACAGTATATTGATAAAGAGCAAACGGGAATCCTTCTATAGTCTAAGGACTGACAAACCCTAAGGTGAGCTCTAGCCCATAATCTAGAAAAATAATTTATCATTTAAAGCTAAATGGAACTTTATCACTATAGAACACTTTCTAGCACCATCAGAGAATTTTTTTCAAGCTGCAAAGTCCATCAACAGGCTGATCCCCTGTCTTTGGGATGGGCAAAGTACCTCAAACTACATGTCAACTTGCTTCTGCTTCTTAACTATGCCCAAAAGGCAACTTAAACTTTTTCTATCAAATGGAGCTGAAAATGTAGGGTAAAATCTTTCCTTCTTTTTGTGTTTAAAAAAAAAAAAATAGAAGGAACTCATTTGAATTTTACATATCTTAAAAAATTAATTCTGGTCAGTCTAATTACTATTTGTCCCTGTCCTAAAGAGAGAAGTTATGGCAAGCGCCTTCCCACAGACATGAAGGCTCAACAGGTCAACTGTTAAAATGCTAAACAGGTGCATGTTAAAATGCAGTGCTGCATTTTAAAAAGTCATGCATATTGTCTAAAATACAAGCCTGAGACTCACAAAGAACAGTGTAGGTCATCTTTTCCAACCTCCCTGCTCACAGCAGGCTGATTTGTTGGGGTCTGTCTCAGGTTTTCACCTTGCAATGCAGAAATTTCATTAAGCTGAGTCATGTCCAGAACTGCGAAGGACTAATCAGAAGGAAAGCTGTACTTAAAAAGACAGATTTATTTAGATAACAAGGAATAATTACTGAATGGACAAAGTAAGTGCAAAACTGCAAGATCTTCATTCAAACTATGCTAGATAACACATATGGCTGTTGTGGAAGAAAAAAAGGAAAGTTACTTCCCATATTGACTGATTCATGCTTACTTAGGTATACAAAGTTTGCTGGCAATATGAAATTAGGAGGAGCTGTTGACACCCTCGAAGGCAAGAGGTCCTGCAGAGAGACCTTGACAAATTAGAGAGATGGGCAATCACCAACCATATGAAGTTAGACAAAGACAAGTGTCAGATTCTGTACCTGGGACAGGGCAAGCCTGGATGTTCATACAGCCTGGGGAAAAAAGAGGCTGGAGAGACCCAACAGAAAGGGACCTGGCTGCCCTGGTTGATGGCAAGTTAAATATGAGTCAGCAGTGCCCTGGCAGCCAGGAGCACCAACCATGTCCGGGGGGGCATCAGGCAAAGCATCACCAGCCAGACAAGGGAGGAGATTGTCGGGCTCTGCTCTGCACTGGGGCAGCCTCACCTTGAATAGTGTGCAGCTTTGGGCATAGCAATATAGGAAAGATATTAAGATATTAGAGAGCTAGAAAGAGAGCTAGAAAGATGGTGAATGATCTGGAGGGGAAGCCATATGAGAAGTGGCTGAGGTTACTTGCTCTGTTCAGCCTGGAGAAGAGGAGACTGAGGGGAGACCTCATTGCAGTCTACAACTTCCTCATGAGGAGAAGCAGAAAGGCAGGCACTGAACTCTCCAGTGACAGGACTTAAGGGAATGGCCTGAAGCTGTGTCAGAGGACGTTTAGGTTGGATATTAGGAAAAGGGTTTTTCTTTTTACCCTAAGGGTATTTTGGCACTGGAACAGGCTCCCTAGGGAAGTGGTCACAAGCGCCAAGCCTGTCTGAGTTCAAGAAGTGTTTGGACAATGCTCAGGGCACATGGTGTAATTCTTGGGGCTGCCCTGTGCAGTGCCAGAAGCTGGACTTTGATGATTCTTGTGGGTCCCTTCCAACCCAGGATATTCTATGAGCCTATCTGCTAATGTGTTGTGAGAGTATTTGTGGTGTACCAACTGGTACCCTTGTAGCAAGGGTTCCTAATGGCAAGCTGTAAAATATTTGTATCTCCTGAGCCAACCCCTACCTAATTTGCTGAGAAATATCTTGATTCACCTGCCAAGTAGAAGAAAATAATAATTAAAAAAAAAATTAAAAATTATGGGAAGCATTTTTTTTAACTGCTTTTCAAACCAGAGAGAAAATATGGATAACTGCTTTTAGAAACAATCAGATTTCGTTTCAAGAGTTAAGACCTGAATAGGAAAATATTTGCAACAAAAAGACAAGATAAAGTAGCGAAAGACCCTGAAAGCAAAGGAATAAAAAGGGATACTATATATTCTCTTAAACAGGTGTTAGACAGAGATAAGAGTAGAAGAAATAAAATTGAAATTAAATAGTTCCTGCACCTGTGATTGCCAGTGGTCAAGAAATTAGACAACTTGTAAATCATTTTCAGTCTGTCAAATATGAAATACCACGTCAAGGTAATTTCAGTGGTGGGGAGACCAAAACATTAGCAGGTTGTGGAGGCCTGGTTTTATATCAGACATTAGGGTCCTACTACCAGATACTGAACCTGCCTGAAGTCTCTGAAGGGCAGAAGAGTGAAACTGTACCTGATGCCAGAATAACCTTAATGGAGCTGCACTGATTTAGAGCAGCTGAGGATCTGG
Source organism: Pseudopipra pipra (assembly GCF_036250125.1). Taxonomy (NCBI): domain Eukaryota; kingdom Metazoa; phylum Chordata; class Aves; order Passeriformes; family Pipridae; genus Pseudopipra; species Pseudopipra pipra. The sequence goes on along the minus strand of NC_087551.1, from coordinate 34,418,731 downwards.
CCTTTCTGTGGGAATGATTCGTCCTACTTGAAAGCTTTTCTCAGAATGTGAGTTAAGACTAAGGCTGAAAAAGAGTGAGAGGAAAAGAAGGAAGTATCCTAACTTTGTGAAGAAGAGAAAACCATGGTCCCTAGATTGTATCTTTACCAGGACAAAAAAGGTATGTTTTGCACAGCTTGAGAGTTTAAGTGTTTGTTATCTCTGTCAATTGCCCGTGGGATAACTACAATACCAAGGGCTCACTGTGTTCCCGTCAGCTAGAATGCATTACAACAGTTAAAAGATGGAGAAACATCTGAGCTTGAACCTGCATTTAATTAGCTGGTCTGAAAGCAAAGTTGTGAAAGAGAGAGCTACTCCAGAGCAAGCAGAGAGAAGTGCCTGAAGCCTGGGTAGGTATCCAATTCTTGCTCTAATTTTTGAAGCTTTTCCCCCCATGGCTGATTAAAATTAAACAGCTCATTTAGAAAATTCAAACATTCATGTGGCTCCTTACTATGAAGCGCTAATGCAGCTCTGTAGTAGGTAGGTCCTATTACTTTTGTTCCTTCGGGTCAGCTTTAGTTGATGCTGATTACGTTGAAAAATCATTTATCTAAGAAAAGGTTTAGTTTAGTTGCTATCTCTTCTGTAATACAGCTAACTCTTATCTTAAGTCTTGCAGAAGTTATGAAATTTGAAGATGAATATAGCTTATTTGGAGCTATATACACATAGGTTACTGCTAAAATTAATTTCAATTACAATATGATGGCTCACTCCCACCTGATCCAAAACCCACTTCTAATAGTACCCATTTCTTGGACTCTGTTGTAAACTGGGGAATTCCCACAAATTTAAAATTCTTTCAACATTTATGAATAACTGTCTTCTAGGAGACACCTGGGTAACTGAGCTATTTTCAGCTTTCCTGAAGAAACTCAAACATAAAATTCTTTTTCAACTGAAGAACTTATGTCTTTGTTGCTCACTAAAAGCTCAGGTTTACTGTTTATGAGGCTTCAGACCAGTCTTAATGAAATGCTAATGCAATTAAGGTGATATTCATAGATTTCTTTTTCTTTGCACACCTGAGACTGCGTAGATTAGGTAAAAGCTTGTGATTTAAACTCTTTATTAAATAACTTATTTTTCACATCCTCAGGTAGCCAAATAGAGAACCTTTAGTATTCTCTCTCAGAAATCATTTAAACATTTTAAAACAGTTTTCACAAAGCCCTTACAACAGAACTTCTGTTTCATCACATTCAACCTTGCTGCAGTTGTAGTTGTAAGCATACATGTCTCAGACAGGAAAGAGTTTTTAAGTAATTTATGTCTCCCTCCCTGCTCAGTGTTGCTAATCACATTGCCACCCACTTGTTTTGGTAAATGATTTACAGCCCTAGTGCATACAATCACCTGCAGTATCTGACTCACAGAAAATGTTTTTGAACCTTAAACCTCTGCAGGCGTGCAAAGGAACTGGGCACCTCCTGCTCCTCATGAGGTCCCAGCACATGTTCATGCTCTAATTATATATCACAGAAGGTGTTTTCTAAATAATTCTTCTCAGGTGAGGCAAACTATTTATACAGGAAAATATTAACCAGAAGGTATGTTCAAATTTTCAGAGAACAGGAGGTCCCTCCCACATTGAATATGTCCCTCAGTAGCTTTAGCAAAGCACACACTTTATTAAACTTATCCTTTACAAAAGAAATAAAGAAGTGCAATCACAATCCTGATGTTAAATCCTGTTGAATTTTATACTTTTGCTTACAGGTCTACTCTGCCCTAAGAAGCAGTGACTTGTCCCTTCCACCTACACTCCCCAGTTCCCAATGTTCTCAGCTGTCAGATGCAAAGTTCTTTGATTTTAGTGTTTCCCATTCTGGAAACACTTCTTGGGGGATGTGTAGAGAAAAACAAAACTAGAGCACTCTCTCAAAAGCTCAATCCAACAGCATTATCATCCCTGGAGGAGACTGGATGTGACACTTAGTGTCATGGTCTAGTAACCACAGCAGTGTTGGTTCAAGGGTTGGACTTGATGATCTCAGAGGTCTTTTCCAACCTAGTTGATTCTGTGATCTTTGCAGAATTCTACAAATTTTCTCTTCTGCACCCACCTATGCAAGAAAGGGTTTTTTTGTTTTGATGTGGTTTGGTTTGGGCTTTTTTCTATTTGTTGAAGCAAATGTCTCCATACAGACAAAAATGCTACTATGACCTACCCAAATACAAAATAATTCAACAACGTGGTTTTCACAGTTTTTCATTACAAAGAATTGGAAACCTGTTCAATACAGTGTTGTAGTCACCCATGTAAAGTCCTTTAAATATTTTAGTCCCTAGTATTTCAACCTGAAGTTTTGCAAGGATAATTTCAACTTATAGATATCCCTTTCTCTTTTCCTTTTAACAAGACAAAACTTTGATTTCTTTTAAAATTATATTAAAAAATTTTGATATTCATTTTTAAGAGATGAGATGTGCTAGAGGCTTTATGGCTGTTAAAGTCTGCAGAAGATTCTATGCAAAAAGTACAACCGAAGTACACAGAACACTAGTGAAAGATTGAAAATGAAGGTTTTCCCTCAGGTTTCAAACTGTTGCACTACCACTTAGGGGTGATTTTCACAGCACGATTTGATGCTAGGATACAGCAAATGTGCCCCATTCTAGGGTTGTTTTAAGAGTCAAATGGCCATAAGGCAGCAAAAGATGCTGTCTGGAGCAGCTAAACTGAAGTCTATTAATTTACTTCATTATTTTTAAAAGATTATATTAAAGGAGATAAATAGGAAGGAATATGTTGGTAAGCAAGTGATGGTACATGGGAACTAAGGCAATAATGAGAATCTCACCTTCAAGCAGATCAAGGATTAGCTGAAACCATCAACAATGGTAGGATCATTTTAGTCCTCTCTGGCAATTCCCTGAAAAGCCCTCAATATCAGAGAACAAAAATCTAGGCTGTCCCAGTGCCTTCCCAAACCTTGCAGCCCTCTCCCTTGACCTTTGGTGCTTAGAGAAACCTCCATATAGGATGAAAGTGTAAGCTGTGTTTCAACCGTTTTGTTGCATTGCTGTGCTGTGTTTTTACCACCCCCTCTTTGATCTACTCCCCTGCTAGTTATGAGATATTCTCCTAAATCATGTTTTATCAAAGCTCTTTGCCTATTTCCATTTGTCTACCTGTAATTTTTAACAGTTGTGTAGGTTTTGTACACTTCCACACAGTTGTAAAGAACTACCTACAGTAACACTGAGCTCAGTTTCGAATTATGATGGCCAGCTGAGGACACAACCAGTGCAGAGAGTGTCAAGTCCGAATAAAAACGCCTTTCTGCTCTTCCAGTTTTAAAACAGCAACAGACTGTTCCCTTCCAAGCACTCGGGGCTCATGGAAACAGGAGTGCCCTGGCTATGGACCAGACAGTGAGCTGGGGTGAGACTAAGTAATGTCCTGACATGATTGATTTTCAACATGTTATGATTCCTTCAAGACATGAGAGATTTCCAAATGGCTTCTTAAACATCTTTTTAATTGCTTCTATATATTTGGGCAATATGACTTCCCCACAGTGCAAAGATGGTGTTCAGCAAGGTGTGTGGCAAGCATTGTTTGCTGCTGGATTAGACTACCACGAACCTAAGAGTTAAGCAGCTAATTCTGAGATCAGATGTGGGAAAAAAAAAATAAAACCAGAGAATTTTTTAGTAGGTGAATTACACTTTTAATATGCTGTTCTCTGCCAGTGGCCCTGTGGGTGAAGTAGTTTTCTACCATGTAGAATTGCTGCCTACTATTATGCCCAAAAGCATTGGTAGAGTTCATTAAAAAAGACATTAAAAGACTGTTGTTAAGAGTGCCAAATCAAGCAGCTAAAACATAAGAAATGCCAGCAATAAGATTGGCTCACCAACAGCTTTCCTGAGCATAATATTGTAGCCTTTAATTATATTATGATAATTCCTCCACATATACCCTTTTTTTATTTGATCAGTGCCTCATTTGCTTATCCTAAACCAACTCTTGTTGAATTATTTTAAACACTCGCACTTCTTTAAATGTTACAGTCCTTACATGATATATTTGTTTGATTTTAATTTTTGTCTTACTATACAAAGTGAAAGAAAAAACAGTGAAACCCCCTTCTCTTAATTCCCCAGTATTACTAAGTGAGCATTACACTTAATACTGATTTTCTGAACATCTTTCTGTCATAATACCTGAATGCTCAACCTGTATTAGTGAGCTGAAAAACATCTGACTAACTCCTCCAATCACATTAAAGACGGATCCTAATTCATATGCACAAGCACGAAGAATTAAAATTTCATTCATTTTCATTTCATAACTTCTGAGTACTTGGCTTGGCAACATTAATTTATTTTTAACATAATAGAATGAGCTCAGCTTAAAAAAAAAAAAAAGGCAAAATCAGATTATATTATGGGCCATTTTCATGGCAACTCTTCTACTGAATGATCACCTTTCCAAATTGTTAGTTCTTTCTTCAGATGCCAGCACTGCTAATATTTGAAGAAGGAAGAAAATAGCAAAGCAATCTATGCTTAAGAACATCTCCCGCTTTCCCCTTACGCGCTTATTTCCATGTTCTTAATTCACAAGGCTGCCTGCCCTGGTACAACCTATTGGTTCACAACCAGTGCAACAGTCATTCTTTTAAAGGAGACAGATTCCTACCAAATTAGATTTTTTTAAAATCTGACTAAAACAAAAAAGAAATCAGATACTAGTAGCCAATAGTTTACTGTGCGCCATTTTATCCCTGGCACAGCAGCTAATATAAAAACTCTATAAATACAATTGTAGTTACCTGGTAAATAGTCAATTCTTTTATATTTTATTTTTATGGTTTATTACATTACCTGTACCACTTATTTCCCATGGTATATAACATCCAAGTATCCTATTTGAATCTGAAAATACATGCTCAGTTTAAAGCACTTCCCAATTTCAAAAAGAAATTTTGTCATAAAAATCTTGTAATCAATCCCACGAAAAAAAAAAAGAAAAAAAACCTTTCACAGGTATTGTATGAAGATAAATGTGTAGCAAAGCTATTAACAGGTTGTCTTACATCATATCCTTCTAGACAATGTTATAAATTGAAAAATATGATAATGAGGAAAATGCAATAAGGATTAGTAAAAATATTGATGGCTGCATAATTCTCAGGGAAACAGCTTTCACCTACTTTCATAGAAAATGTCCTCATGATGTCGTCACTTGCTTTCCTGCACAGAGCAAATCGACTGTGCTGTAAACTTGAAACACTGAAATACAGATGCCTTAAGCACAACTAGGGGTTCAGTGATTTCCAAACTATTTATCACTGTTGAATTCTGTACAAGAGGAATTTATTGCCTCCAGGCCTTCAACTGACCAAACAGTGAATAAAATAAGAAAGAAAATCTGCTGAATATGCATCTCTGCACAAGTTACTTCTTGGAAATAAACTATAATTAGCTCCACTTTTTACAGGACAGTTGCATTGTCAGATCCAGTCATCATTGTTTGAAAACACTCATAACCATCAGTATCTATTATATTCTCTCCTCTTCAGTCTCTCAGTTACTATTGTTTGTGTGTTTTTCTTGGCTCTTTTTTGAGTTCTGCTCTGGCTTTCAGTTATGAGTATATATTCTTCTTTGTGTGTGCAGTATTACAAATATTTACTGTGATGTATCATTGATATGACTCAGAAAGTATGCTTTATGAAGGCTCAGAGGGAAGGTTTTCAATATTTAAGCATGTTCTGCAAAATTTTTAAATTCATCAACGAGTAACCCAATGCATTTTATATGGATATTAAGGCAGAGTGAAGCTGATCTATTCGTTATCAAGTCCATGCAAGTGTGCTTTGAATACATACTGAAAACATCCTTGAGTTTTCCAGTTAGTTGGAGATGTTTGCAAGCTAATTGGTCTCCAGTTACAGCCGTATGGTCATAATTGTAGCTCCACAAATGACTTCAGGATTCCCAGTCAATCGTGCATCTTCAGATGACTCCTGTTTTGACTAGTTTGGAATGAGCCAGCTGGTTTTCCAAGGAGAAAAACACAAAAGCGGTGTGGTAGTTTTTAGTCCAATTTGATTCCTGTAGGCAATACAGACACAGCTGGCTCTGGGTAATTTGTATTTTAGTCTAAATGGGTATGAACCTGCCAAAAGCTTTGTAGCTACATCCTCTGTGGCTGTGCTCATCTATAAAATGGATATAACAATTCCTTTTTTCTTCACAACATTTCCCATCTTGTTTTTGAAAACTTTCCAACATCAGGCTGTATCTATAAATTAATTAGTATAACAAGACCTTTGTGCTGAGGTCATGAAAATAATTATGTTCACGGAACAGTCTTGCAATGATGTTAAAACTGGGGAGGGGGGTGGATTGATAAGTACCTTTGGCTATAGGTAAGCAGTGTACAGAAACTGGTATTATGAATGACAAGCATTGCCTGTCAAAATACTTGTAAAACTTATTAACTTGCAAACACATATGAAAAAGTACATCATATATTTTAAAAATGCTTATACAATAGAAGGATGAATTCCCAAGCATTCAACTGACACGACCTTGCTGTACAGAAGAGAAAGCAGAGGATTTGTATGTAAAATAAGAGAGATGGAATCTGACTCAAAGAGACAAATACTCAGGACAGCTGTTCTTCATAGGAATCAGGGGAGCCTAACTCTTCAGCTCTATGGCTCTGCAGGAATATGGGGGTGCATGTACCCCACCAGGGAATAAAGAGGTTTCCCTGCAGAAAGGTACTGCTCCTACTGGCTTCTCTTCCAAGAGCATCTGCACGGCTCAGCTCAAACTCCAGTTTCTGCCTGGCCTTGGCACACTGACACAAAAAACGTGCAAGTGTAGTGGCACATGTTTGTCCTGAAGGGCTCTCCAGCAAAGTTAATTTTTTTCACTGAATATTTCTGCACAATTACAATTTTTTCAAATGAATTCCATAGTAGGAAGAAATATTTGAACTAGAAATTCATGAATGAACTAGAAATTCATCATTTATTATGCACAGGAAGAGGACGGCAAGACTTGGAAAATGTAAGCAGGGACAGTTAGAGTTTGAAATCATGGGTTCTGAATCCTCGTCTTTGCAGATTCTTACCCAGGAGCTGCCACTGTGTTGCATTACCACTTTCCAGAGTGATGATAGACAAAGAGATTCAGTTCATATCAATCTCCTTTGTTAACTGGTAACGCCCATAGGTTATTAAGGCTACAGGTCATTCAGAATCAGCCCATCCTTTGGGCGCCCTTCATGCCTCAGGGCTCTGAAAACAACTATGGGAGCTTTCTGTGCAGGAAGACATCCAAAGGAAGTTAGTGCAGACATCAGAGATGAGGCCATGTCCAAGATGATCTGGATCGGATAGACGGTAATGTCCTTAGCCAGACAAACCTTTTCAATGCAGTGATATTCTGCGAGGCTATATTAGTTAAGAGTAATCAGTCTTGAAATTTATAATGATGTCACGGATGTTACTATGTATTGTTCCTATGTAATGAGAGAACAGTAGTGTTTGTGTAAGCAAAACCTAGAGAAGTTCATGTAGAGAATACATGAGGTATAGACTGGTTTACTGATTGGAAAAGAAATGTATTCAATGCACTTCACCATAAAGCATAGTAACTCAGTACTTTTTTTCTTTACACTACTGTGAAAAAGGGCCTTTTGAAGCAGCAGTAATCTACTGGTATTTTTTCTGATCTTACCTGGGAAGCCATTCTGCTTTTGTCCAGTGTGCAAAAGGCAGCAGACGGGATGCCAGCTAATTGCCACTGCTCTTTTCAGCTGATGCTCTTCCTTATTCTTGCCTACTTTTTCTCTCTGTGAATTGATTGTGGCTACTAAGCTGGAGGACAGGAAAATGCCCATCACAAGTCTCAGCTTGCAGCTTGACAAAAAAGAGGGAAGCAATGTCCCAGGGTTCCCAGTAACTTATGCACTGTAGCCCTGAGTGCTCCCACACTGTGCTTATCTCCTGCAAGAGTGTATTTGAGAGGATGATGTCAATGCTATACCATTCCCAATTTCCTAGGAGGGTGTATCTCATTTTCTGTCTAACTGTGCTAGAAAAGTGTAAGGCAAAAAATATAATTTAGAATTATGACAAACAAAGCTTAAAACCTGCTTCTTGCTTTTTCCTATTGTCATTTAGCTATTTGCATACATTTGCAGTTTCATCTCTTTTTTATTTTTATTTTTTTTACACTAGATTTTATTTCTATGAGACTGGGACTGTACTAATACATCATACAAATGTGTAAGTCCAACATTCAGCATATGCGATATCATTACTTAAGAAATTTTTGAATTTATGTCTCCTTTTTTTCCTTCAAATTGTATATAGTTATGGGATTGGTATTAGTTTTCAGTTTTCCTCTTTTGAATTGGATTCTTTTTCTTCTGCTTGTTAATTGCTGATTTTTGTTAACTCAAGCACAAAACAATAAATGATTTCTGGTTTGAACAAAACACTGCCTAGGACATATTGGGTCTTTCAATGTATATTTCTGAAGTCTTTATTACAAACATGTCTCCACCTTGGGAAAATCTATGAAAACACTTCACAGGATCCATGAGAAATTTCATACATTCATCTCTTTTTCTTTTGTTTCTAGCATATTCTTACAGATTTCTGGAAATAGTTAAACTGTAACAAAATTTAGAGCAAATTGCAACCAAAAAAAAAAACAAAGCAAAAACCAACCAACCAACAAAAAAACCCCAAACTAATGTGATTCATATAAAAAGGAGTTTCCCTTAGAATAGGGCTGTATGGTATTAGTTAACCTAGATGGCATATTTCAATACCCGTGTGTCACTGCTGGGTTTTGGTAAATTATGCTATGGTTGTCACATTTTTCCTGGCAGCATCTCCCAGCTGCTGTACTTTGGTGAATTAGGTTACAGCAATGAACACATGATGCGTCTGATGCTGTGGCATGCCAAGGGAAATGAGATCATAGTTCAGCTGATGAGTTTCTCCCTGGGAATTTAGTGAGCACCTTTTGGAAACAAAAACTCATAAAGTGTGGGTAACCAGGGGTAAAAAAAAGTATATGCATGTCAACAAGAGGGAAAGTCACCATGAAATGAATTCTGTTACAAAAGGTACTAATGTTATTGATCCTAAGGACAGATCTGTTAAATAGACAGTGATTTATTTGCACCCAGTTGTTTGAAGGAAGACTCTTTAGTTTGCATTCTATTTCTATAAGCACAAGCGAAAATTCTCTGAGAAGCATTTGTCTTGGAAGTCTTTTCAGGTACTTCAAAGTAAAATTAGTGTAGAATCTTTAATTGCTTAAAAAATTGGTACCAAAATCCCATCAGGCACATTTTTGAAATATATACTTTTTAGCTCTGGGATGTACTAAAATTTTCATATACAGTATTTATTTTACTGAAAAGCATTGATTTGTGTATAGGAAGGATAACAAATACTGCTTTGGGATGGCAGCCACTGTATTAAATACAAGATCACTCACTTTAGGGATGTCTGGACCATTGAAACCACCTCTGATTTCAAAGATTGTTGAGATCTGCATCTAGATTAAAACCTGACCAGGAGAGATGGGAGACATCCCTATTTTGTATGATTATCTGCTACAAAAACTTGTCTGGCCCAAAAGGCTTATGGTGTATTCCTCAGCAGAAGATTCTTTTGGAGACTTGTTTCCTCCATAATAACTTTTTGTCTAATGAGAGAAGAGAGGATTTAGGGAGTTTCTGTATAAAAGGGAGTACAACAACTACCATTCTGTGAGGCAAGTCCAAACCATGAAAGACACTGAGAGGACCATCCAGCTCACCGTTTCTGACAGGAAAAAGGGCACAGGAAAATGTAATCTTGGGTTTCAAAGGATGACAGAAACCAGAAATTTACCTCGACTGATTTGAGCTGTCAAGTCAATGGCACTACAGTGAATGAACAACTGGTCCATCAGCTGGCAGGGCACAGCCCTGAGCAACCCTGAAGGGGAATGACAAGGGAATATCATAGAGATGCTTTTGAGAAGTATTAGATACTTGAAGAGCATAATTTAGAGAGGAAAATATTGCCAAATATGTGGCCAAGGTATGGACCTTGGAGAGGAAGTGCAGGATATGGTTTTTAAAAGATGAAGGAGGAAAAGAAGCTATTTAGATCTTTGCCTAAACTTTTGTGACCATAATAGAAGGATTCCCCTAATTCCCACAGGTCTTGCACCAAATCTGCCATGATTATCTAAGCACATAGGAACGTGCAAGAGAATGACAAAAACTGATCCTGAGTATGAGAGTTGAAGGGGAAGGGTGAAGTTGTCAGCAGCAATGAGCAGAGGAGGAAGAGTGGCAGGTTCAAATTAAAGACTTACCTGTGATCTTTTTTGCTTCAGGTGACGGGGAATCATCCTGAATGCACCAAATTGTCAATTCAACTCACAGAATGGAACAGAAACAGACAGGACAGAGAGGTGAAAATATTCAGCCTGGGAATAATAGCAGAAAACAAGAGAAAAAGGTGTACAATGAGAAAACAGACTCTGTAGTGGCTTCGAGAGAGTCCCATGGAGAAGGGAGAAGGAGCTACTGTAAAAGATGCTGAAAGAGCAATATAGAAGGTTGATGGAAAGCCACAGGGGGGTACTGCCACAAAAGCCAGGCAAGAAAAAAGTGATCAAGGGTATCGAATTAGACAGGAAGGTCAAAGAGGACACAGAGATTCCCGTGTTAGCCAGAAAGAGGTCACTTGAGACCTTGGTGAATTAGTTTGAATGGGGAGGGCTGGAGCCAGATTGCAATGAGTCAGAGGAAAGGAAATCAATGCAGTGGTCATAAACAGGCCTTTCAAGTCACTCAGAAGTGAAAGGGAGAAGAGAGTGCTGGGAAAGAAAGAAAAGATGACCTATTTGCACTGGAAATTCACAAACAATGTACTGCTTATCCCTTTCCCTTCCTCACTGTATGAATTACCTTGTTTTTTTGTTTTCTGATGAATTTTGTTGTTGTTTTCATTTTGAAGATCAGAAAAGTTTCCAGACTCCCTGATCTTAACAAACGCCCATTAATATATCTCAGGCACCTACCCAAGGAGATGTGTATATATAGAAGTCTGTATGAATTTGTCTCTTAAATTTATTATTCAATCTTGATTTAATCATAGAGCTTCACTTGTTTTCATGATTACTATTTGTACGATGTCTGGTAATGGAGTTCATTGATGCCAAACTAAAATTAAATTTGGTTTTAAATCCCTGAAACTGCTACAGAAACATGAAGAGAGCAATTGTACTATAGAACACACTGTAGAGAAGACTGACTTACCATGCTGTTTCTCCAAAAATATATTTAGTCTTTTTGAGACATATGCTTGTCCCACTAGCCACAGATTTTGTCAACCTGGCAACATTTAAAAGATATGAATGTAATAGAAATGTATGAATTGTGATAGAAATGCAACTGCTTAGGATTTAGTCATGTAATTTTCACTGGAATGAAAAGGTAGCTCACAATGGGAAACATTTGACAGTTACATGGGAATATTGACTTGTGCTTTCTGGCACTGCCTTTGGGGTCAGTAAGTACCTATGCCTGGAAGAAAAACAGAGTAACGGGGTTGAGAATTTCCACAACTGGCTGAAAGCAATTTTTGCTGTCTGGTTTTAAGACCACAGTTTTTATGTGTTACTTTTGACAGAGCGAACACCCCAAGAAAGAAAAGCCCCTTTGAATCACAGTTTGACCCTAAAAACATGACTGAAGTAGTAGACATGCTGTATAGCAGGCCCTGCAGTAGGTCACTGGTGGCCCACAGTGCTTTCTATGTGATCTGTAAAAGATTTTAGTCATGGGTGTCCTTTGCAGAAATTGCTGATGGAAAGGAAGACAGTGCCTGCAGAGTCCCCTCTTACCATGTGCCCCCTGTGTGGGAGTCACCTTGGGACCCCCAAATCAACTTGTGCCAGATACAGACTGCTTCCCAGCTCAGATACATTTTGCTTTGCAGTTGTGTTCTGCTGTCCCACCTGTAAAGTAATTCTCCACAAACAAATCTAGTGCGGACTACAACACGTCTTTGAAAAGGAAATCACTTTAACAATATTCAGCTTCACCTTCCTCTCCTCCAGAGCAATAAAGCAGTTTATCTGACTTATTTTTTCCTTGATATTTAAATCAATAATTTCATCCATGTTAAATGAATACCATCAACAGCAGATTTAATTTCAAGTTACGAATAAATAATCTTAGAGATTTAGCTCGTTTTTCAAATAGTGAATTACTCTCACTTCAGATTTTGCAAATGTGTTTTTGATTTGCAGACGTGGGTGGAATATTCAGCACAAAAACATCTCCAGCTACACTGTGCTCTGAAGGTGTCCCCAAAGACTACTAATGTGGTTGGTCACCTAGTTTTTATAGAAATCGCACCCATGATTTGATGAAATTTACAGTTTTACAAATTAAAAAGCAAGAAATTGCTATCTTTAATAAGCTGTGAATAATTCTGATTGCACACATGTGCGCACATGCACATTCAGCTCATCTACATTTGAATACAAGTATTTAGACTGAAGTTATATGCTAAATGTCTTGCAGTGAAAACGCAAAAGGAACCGGAGCTTAAACCTCTGAAATGGAACAATAATTCTGGGCTGCATTTCCACATGATTTACAGTGCTGTATGTTACTGTGGGCAAGGTAAATATGGAAGTGTTTCAGCCCAAGGACATAGCTCACTGTCTCTGCAAATGCCCAGCTGGGTGCCATTTCCCCACTCCAGGTGACTGGCACACAAGTATCAGCCTGCCTGGCAGTGTTTCCATCCTCCCCTAGAAAAACAAATGTGTTGGAAAAGTCATTATTACCTTTTCCAAGTTCCCTTTAGCTGCAAAGGGAAGGATTGAGTGTTACATCCATGTAATGGAATTGCTGTTCAGCATCTCCTTGGTGTCCAAAGCTGGAGCTGTATGGCACCACACTGCTTTCTCAAGGTCCTATAACATGGCTACATCAGACATAGCCATTTGCATTTTGTGGGGCTGTTTTCTAGCATGTATCCCCCATATAGACTATTCCCCCTGCCTTCTTTGTCTTTAGTACATCCTCAGGAATAAAGCTTATTGGTAGTGAGTACATTGCAGGCAAACACATGAAATTCCAAGCATTATTTATGAAGTACTCAACAGTGATGCTTTATGCTCAGTCTCTCTCCCCAGTGTATGTTATGTGCAAAATGCAGATTTTCTAGCTCAAGCAGGTTTTATTTAGATGTTTTTTTCTATATTATCCAGGCCACTTAAAATTTTGCAAATTCACAAATAGAGTCATAAAATCATTTATCTTCAAAAGACCTTTATAAACCTGGAGTCTAACCAATACTACAGGTATTGCAAGAATTATAACTAATCCTGTGACATTTGAAAAAAAAAAAAAAAAGAAATTCATATTGTTTCCATGCATTCTTATGTAGTTCCTACTGGATAGGCATTACTGACCAAATATTCTCCAGGGAGTCAACCCACAATTGTGTAAGATTTTCACATTACTGTGCACATTAAAAAGCCACTGGAAATATTACAAACTGTGTCTATTTGTATTTTTGCCATGTTTCTTGGATTTTTGATAGCACTGTCTGATGAACTCTCAACTTCTGAATTGCATCTGGCAGAACCCAGGAATCCTAAATTTTGCCTTTCCACATTTCAGTACTAAGAAGCTGGAAAGTGTTGACTTCCAATGAAATCATCTTTTTTTTAGCAAAGTGAAGAAATATACAGAAAAGGGGCACAGTTAAAATGACACAGTATTTTGAAAGGAGGAGAGGGAACCTTTGCAATTCTAATTATTTACAGAACTGTAATCACTAAGACACAAAATTACTGTCCTCACCCTCCCATTAAACAACAAATTATTTGGGCCAATTTTGCTTGACAATTTGTTGTCATACTTTAAAAAGTCTAATGGTATGTGTTCTCTCAGCAATTATTCTGTTAATAGTGTTTCAGGATGCTGCAGCTCTTTGGCATGACCTCAAATTCTTTGTATAAACAGAAAGCACCAGTTGGAGTCAGTGGGATTTGATGAGAAAGTATTGAAGAACCCTTTCAATAAGCTTGAGGAGCAAGGAACAACAGGGTAATGTGGCTGAGGGGAAGGCTGTTTTGCTGTTGTGGTCAGCAGCTGGACCAGGTTGGATAGGAGAGCAGGCTTGAATCAGCCCTCAGTATGTTGAATAGCACTAACAGCACTGGTTAAGCTACAGAATGGAAATTCAGAATAGCCGAAGACAGGGATAAAAAGGGAGCTTGTTTCTGATAAATGCAGAATTTTATCTCTTATTATAAGATAAACACATTCAATCACCTACAGTGTTTATTTTATTATTAATAAACACTTAGCAGTTATACAGTCAAAACAGTGTTCTGCCCAAGAGGAACAAATGAGAAACATTTTCAAGGAATGAAAATAAAGCATTCCCAAACAGTATGCAAACTATTTCAGATTGGTTCCTGTTTGTTTTTTCCGTGAAGAATTACACATTGCATTATGTATGTTAATATTATGCACTGTCATTAAATACAAAACAATACTGTGACAAAGTAAGGAGCAACTTTACTTCCTCACATGCTAACAACCCATAGCTTTTGTGGATAAAGGCTGTTAAAAATGGGTCACCTGGAAAGGCAGAGTGGTTATGTCTTCTCCAAAGTCATGTCTTTTGACAATTTCCATACTTTTTAAATGGAGAGCTTGATCTCAGCTAGGTATATCAACAAGACTCATTTGTATCCTTCAAAAATGTCTCAATGAATTTAGTGTTAATTAATGTTCTCTGCTAATTAGAGGAAAGTCAAGATGCTTGTCACAGTTGTACCTGCCTCTGGAATTATTGTGGAGAGCAAATTTAAAAAGCATTTTTTTCTGGCAGTATGCAGACTGGATATTACACCAACATAATAACATATGATTTCTTCCCAATAGCTACATTTATTCAACAATAAATTCAAAAGTTTTATCTGGATGCATAAGTAGAAAGTGGAAGCAAAGATACAATGAACTTCAGTAGCCTGTCTAGATATTTATAAAGGATATTAGTTAAACTTGAGCTTTTAATGCATCCTGCTTTGGGTATTCTTTATAAATTGATGACAATGAGATGATCTGAGAGTTATACATATTTTCAAAAACTGTATCTGGACTGTGATTTCAGGAAAAATCTGAAATCCCATGTCCAGTAGCATGACACCCCTCTTTCCCCTCCCTGTCCTGGTCCCTGAAGTGAAAGGGCTTGAGAAAGGGAAGCCCAGACATGCAGGTGGGGCAGAGCTGCTACCTCCCTGCTCAGAGAAGTAAGGCACCAGGAGTACAGAGCACACTGTGATATACCTACCCTCTTCTTAAACACAACCAAGGCCTACAGCTCACAATGGAACTAAAGAATTCACATAAAAAGAGAAAATATCCAACCTCTTGAAGGGATTTCTGCCTTAGCTTCAGGCTACATGATATACCAGACTAGGTCCTCAGATATTTACAATCTCTTACGAATAAAGTCTCGATTACACATGTAGTCTTCAAAGATTCTTCACAATGACAAAGGAGATAAAGCAGCTGGTCTCACCAACCACCTGGCTCTGCACCTTATTTATGAATTTGCAGCTTCTTCCTCTGACAGGACACCTGTGAATCCCAGATGATTTTGCTGTTTTATAGGAAAGGAAAAATAGCATCAAGAAGCAGCAGATTTAAGATGACTTTTCCTCATTAAAATTCTGTGGCAACCTGAGGCCACCTGAATAAGGAGATATAGGGTTAAAATACATACTTCAGACAACACATAGGCTGTGTTTACTTCCAGAGCAATTTTCTGTTTGTCAAAATAACGTTGAAAGAAACAGCATTTATCATTCCCAAAAACTTCATGATGCTGATGATGGGCTGAAAGCAGATTGGAGTCTTTTTGAATCAAACACACAGTCATCTTCCTGATACTGCCTTCCATCTGAATCTTAGGCTTTGGGCTACAGCTCTGAGGGCATCTGAATTTTGAAGAAAACCTCCTCTGTGGCCCTCTGCCATGCTCAGACATGTCCACAACAAAAAAAATAGGCATCTTAGACTTCTTCTTCCTAGAGAGTGTATATAATACTTTTCCCATGCCCTGTCAGGCTTCTAGTTTTCATCATTTCTGAAATTTGCCCCAGAATTTCCTGTCTCTCCTTCAACAACATTAAGCATGTCAGAAATTAAGGTATCTTGTCATCAATATTCAAATGTCTCAGTTGCTGCTGCTGTAAGACTTGCTGTCTCAAAGAAAAGCAGATAGAAGTTTTCTGATGGGGTGGTAAGGAGCTCTTCACAAAAAGGCAACCTGTTCTTCTGACACTCCATGCAAAAGACTTAGTTGAAGAATAACTACAAAGCTCAAGTGAAGGTATTTTCTCATGGGGATATGCCAGCATTGTGAAAGCAGGCAGATTATGAAGGCAGTTGAATTCTTACCATAAAGCAATAAATTCTAACCTTTAGGATGCAGTTGTTATGTAATATCAAAGAGAGAAAACACATTTCAGACTTTTAGGGTATCAAAAATTGTTGATGTTAGTGAGGGGAAAAAAATAAAGAAAAAAAGGAACATTCTAATGCAGATTAGTGAAAATGAGTTATAATTTCACTTTTAAACCCAAAGTTTCTGCACTTTTACCTGGCTGAATATTTGCTTATTTTGCATTTTTCAACTCTATACAGTGACACTTACTATGAGAAACTGAAACTTAATACAATTTTTAGGAGTTTTATGACTTGGAACAGCAGTGATTTAGAAGGAGTGAACATCTTAGCATCTTAGTAACTTCAACTGTGCTATCCAATTGTTAAATGGAAAAAAACATACTTAAAAGGATTAGACTAAATTATGAATAACTGCCAGTTTCCTTGTCTTTCTAGAGTAACCCAATGTATCAAAGGTTTAAATCATTTCAGACAAGTTTAAAACTCCCAGTAGTGTAGCATAAAAGAAGGCCTTATGCAGCACGTAACATTTTCAGATTTCTTAGTTTTTAAAGGAACATAGTGATGCCTGTAGAAGTTATACAAGTCCACAGAGTCATGTTAATACGAAGCATGTGAAGGTCAAACTTTGAGGCAGTTTGAATCTAAAGATGACTCAGGCCCAAAGTCTGAGCATGAGAGATTCTGCAAGGACCAGACATGGTCCTCAGGACACAAGGCTCCTGAAAGCCATTGTGATCATGCTAGATAGACAATGTGGTACCAATCCAGAACAGCATGCAGATGTGGGTAGCATACTCAGATTTTCAAGGACATCACCATGGATGCACAGCCCCCGTATAATATAAGGAGTCCAGCCAGACTCTCGAACACAATTTTCCAAGTCCAGATGACAGTGCTGACTGGAGCAGCGCTCCAGCTGTCCTGGGTGCCCAGGCTGCACGCCACTGCCACTCCGCTGTGCTGAAAGGTAATTGCCCAGGAGGGCAGTGTGAGGGTCAACAGAGCAGCCTCTGACTGTGCCCTGAGTTGAGCAGAGTAACAGAAACAAGGTGCTGACGGTGACATGGAAAGTCCCAGCGAGGAGCCAAACATCTTTATGATGACCATCACCCAGCTCCTCAACTGGGTTGGGAATGCCACCAACCATATCTTCATGTTGCAGGTCAGCCTGGTAAGTGAGCTCACATTGACCTGAGAAGTACCACCTAGACATAACCCTCTATAAGATAAGAATGAATAAACCACTCTGGCTGACTGATCAAAAGTGATGGGATGCCTGCAGCTCCCAAGCCTTGCAAAGACTTGCAGGTTCAGATTTCTCCAACAGCTGCCTGCAGACAATCTTACATAACTCTGCCCTAGACTGAGGAACTCTGCGAGGCAGGCATGCAAGCCAGGGCTTGTGCAGACACCTCAGTCACAGCCCTTCCCACACTATGGAGTGCAAAAGGAAGATAGGATCTCCTGGGGATGCACAAATGCTCTGAGCACAATTTTTTCTCCAGAAACAGTGAAATAATAGGAAGCCAATACGGGAGGTGTGAGCACTGGCATAACCTCCCAGCAGTGCAGCCACCGCCAGCAAGCTGGTGTGTGAGCATGGCAAGGAAACATGGAATGTCTAAAGAAATAACAACATCCTACATAAGTGGCCCAGGCTCTCCTGGTCTCACAGAAAATGTTATGAAGGATTCTCTCTCCCTGCCAAATAAGGAACACGTTTCATTGCATGCAACGAGGAGTGAGATGCATGTTTAGCCAAACAAGCTGAATCACAAACACTCATTGCTGAGGCACCTTCACCCTCTTTCCATTGCTTGCCCTCAGTAAGACTCAGGCAATTTTGGCAAGACCTAGGAGAGATGCCAGAGCCTTGGGCAGGGGACACTTCTAGCATCTGAAGTGAAGGGAACACAGGGACACCTCAGCACCCCGTGAGAGCTGGAGGCCCCCTGGTTGTATGGGGCCAGCCCCACTGTGTTCTTCCTGTCCTGGATGGCAGGTGGGAGACACAGGGAGCCAAGCAGGCAGGGGCTTGATTATCAGTTCTTTAAGAGGGATGAGCTGTGGGAAGAATATGAAGTTCAAAAAGGGAAAGTGCTGGATTCTGTACTGGGAAGGGACAACCTTGGATGTAAATACAGACAGGGGAATGAGATGCTGGAAAGCAGTGCCACGGAAAGAAACCTGGAGGATCTGGTCGATGGCAAGTTGGAGATGAGTCAGCAGTGCCCTGGCAGCCAGGAGGGCCACTTGTGTCCTGGAGGGGTTCAGGCAAAGCATCACCAGCTGGTGGAGGGAGGGGATTGTCCCGCTCTGCTCTGCACTGGTGTGGACTCACCTTGAATACTGTGTGCAGTTTTGGGTGACACAATACAAGAAATATATTATTAGAAAACATCCAAAGGAGGGCAATGAAGGTGGCGAAGGGTGTGGAGGTGAAGCTGTATGAGGAGCCGCTGAAGTCACTTGGTCTGTTCAGCCTGGAGAAGAGGAGACTGAAGGGAGACCTCACTGCAGTCTACAACTTCCTTGTGAGAGGAAGAGGAGGGGCAAGCAGTGTGGGGACCAGTGACAGAATCTGAAGGAATGGCCTAAAGTTATGCCAGGGGAGGTTTAGGTTGGATATTAGAATGAGGTTCTTCACCCAAAGGGTGGTTGGTCACTGGAACAGGCTCCCCAGGAAAGTAGTCACAGCACCAAGTCTGACAGTCTTCAAGTGTTTGTACAATACTCTCAGGTACATATTGTGACACTTGGGGATATTCCTGTGCCAGGAGTTGTGGATCCCTTTCATCTCGGCATAGTCTGTGCTTCTGTAATATGGGAATATGGCCTTGGAAACTGGGACAGAGCTGGACAAGCTGCACCTGAAGTGCTGAAAGCAAGACTTTGGAGAGGAGAGAAATCCATGGGGAGCCATGGTGGGTAGTTGAGTTGGCAGCTGTAGCAGAGAGATGAATACCTTCCTATTTTTTGTACCTTCAGAATAAAGCACTGAAGGATACTGAATAATAGAAATGGGCTATTTCTATTACAAGGGAAGGAGACAAAGTGTAAATTAGTAACTACTTGCCTTTGGGTTTCTACCCAAAGATCTTCTCCTTTCAAAATAGCCTGGAATTTCTGTTTAATTTCTTAATGTGAAGATCACTGTTAAAATACTATTTTCAGGCTTTGAGTTTCAAACTGAGATAGGTAGTTAGAGAGACAGTTACAGATAGCTATGTAGATCTGTATGATCTTCACCTACTATTCTGCAGTTACAGTTTAAGAACCTAATATTTATTAAATTCTTTGTCATGTCACACATAATTAAGAACAAAATATGGTGATTATAGCTGAATGAAAAATTGGTTTCCCGTTGAGGAAGGGTTTTGGGGCAGGGGGTAAAAAAGCAAGAGAAATTTAGAAAGCCACCTCCATCCAATATCAAGTTACGTCCAAGCCTCAGAAAGTCAGTTCTCAGTTCTCTTTGCTCAGAGGCAAAAATTTTTGTGGATTGACTTTTGATTTTCATGTTAGTTTAAACTTTTCAAAAATTATTTGTCAATTCAAGCTGTATATTTTCATCCAGAAAATATTAGATTTATCAATTTATTTTTATTAGACAAAAATGAAGTGATATAATCTTTTGGCATCAACTAGTATTATATCAATGAATCAACATTTTCAGCCAAAAAGGCATAGCCAGAAAATTCCTACCTCATCTTGTAGATGCCCCAAATCACATATTTCCCAGACTGAAAGTATTAGTTTTCTGAAGCAGACAGTTGAACTATGCTTTTCTGTGACTCCTATTTATCCTGGCACTTATTTACACATTTTTAATGTCAAAAAGAGCAAACTTCAGTATGATTAAAAAACCCAGCTCGGGCTTTGCTGTAAAAGATACCTAAATAGCATGACAAATTGCGAGATCCCCTTTTAGCCCATGGGTAAAAATTGATGTAGAGATCAGCAGATGGACTGATAAGTATGAAGAATACAACTGTACCTGGCAAGTATTATAACCTTCAAGAACACTTGGCACATCTTATGATATCCATTGCTGTAAAATGATGCAGATTAAAAGGTTAACAAACTTATACATGCTTCTCATTCTCATTTCTAGCATGGATCTTTCCAAATATGTCACATGTACTCACCCTCATTGAAGATTAACTACTCTACAACTTTGAAATGTTAAAAAAAAGATGTGTTTGATTTCTGGAAAACAAAGCCGGGCTACATTACTTTCATCAAAGCAAAAATAGCTCGGTGCTTCATAGTTCAAGTAAACTGTGTGATTTTTTAAAAACCTTTCTCGGAAACTTTCACCTTTGTTCTGTGACCTGGTATTAAAAGTGTTACATCAGTAAAACTTCAATAGGAAAGGTTTATGGGATGAAAAAACTAAATTAAATTCTGCAGAAGTTGCTTCATTTTCATTACATATTTGAGTCTGCAGCAGCCTAAGTACTAGCCCCGTCTGTTGTTGCTCTTTATTTCAGTGCTTTACTTTGCATTGCATACATACTTCCAGCAGAGAATAAAGACGTTGCCTTCTAAAAGTTGTTTACCACTTTCAATAATTGCATAGTTCTACAAACATACCTCTAAATTCAGTTGTTATGCCCATAAAGCCATTATATGCTGCAGAGTCCAGTAACTTTCATAATAACTTCACGAAATTCACTTCCACAGATGTATTTTTAACAGTTACCTGGCTAGAAATGACTGAAGCATTTATGGAGGTAACTGAATACTTGTTTCTCCTGATGGCTGTCCTAACTATTTCCCTGTAATGTATTCCTATTGTCTGTGTGCTCCTTAACAAGAGATGCTGTATTTCTCAAACAATAAAGGCAATTCTTCAAGTGCTGCTGATTCTGTTATTGCCTTTACAGGTGGGTAAGTAGTTGCTGGGGTTTGATTTGTTCCGCTAAACTGCTTTTATGTCTTCTAACTGCAGCACACTTAAAAGTGTTTTTGCTTTCCTTCTGCTGTTTAGTGGAAAGTGTATTTTTTATTTGACTCGTTTGCTAACCCTGTACTTTCCCTTACTTTTCTCACCTTTGCTTTTCTTTCAAACTTTTTCTATTCTCTCTGTCTCTTGGAGAAGTCCAGCCTGTGACTGAGAAAGTGGAACTGAAACTGAGGAGAAGGGCAGAACCCCTGCCAATCACTGAACATGCTCCTGTGTTGCTGAGCCAGTGGGCAACTATCCCATGCAGACAGGCATTGGTTGATCTGCTCTCTCACACTGTTCCCTGGGGAATGAGGGTCTGAAGCCTTCCACTTCTGGGACCAGGGGCAGCTAGTGCTGAGATAATGCAAGGGGGAAACCCCAGCTGACTTTGGGCACCGGTCACCAGTGAATTACTATTGCTTTTGGTAGAGGAGAGGAATAGAGAGGGATTTCTGGATAACAGGTTTGTACTTCTCAAGGCAGACTTCATACAGTGCCTGGTTTGGTAGTCTGATGAGATCTAAAATTTAGTTCTAAAGCTGCAGTTTTTCTCACTAAAGAAATCAAACTTTCCTTAAGGAAACATAAAGGAAAAGATGAAAGATATTTTCTTTTCCGGGGGATATTTCCAAAGGGGGAAAAATGTAGTAACTTCTGAAGCTGGCTTTAAAATCTGGTTTTCAAACTCTGATTGGTCTATTCATAAATCGTCCCACAAGCCAAATAAAAAGTCATATAACTTTGCCTAAATATAATTTACTTTTTATTTTACTTATTTTTTAGCCTGTCTTCATATTCTACCTCATTCCCAAGGAAATGACTAACCTTCCTCCTATTTATCCTTTCCAACTCCAGGCTGAATGTAATTTGGTTTGCTTTAGTACTACACATGCTTTAAAACACGGAGAAAACATGCATTTCCATGGAAAAAGTATGTAGCAAGGTGTCACCAGGAAGACTTGAAAAGAGAATGAAGTAAGGTACGTATAGTAAGGGACATCTCAAAAAAAAACCCCAAAACAACCGACCAACAAAAAGCCCAAATCAAGACATGATGCAAATCTGTACTGGAACAAAGGAAGGTAGCTTGGTTTTATGTAGCACCTTTCAGGCTAAGGGTACCCTCCAACACCTAACAGCAGCATGAACTGGATGCTCCCAGCTGTCCTTAATCAATATTTTAAAGGCATGTGTCTTAGCTTCAGGAGAAGATTTGGCAATCCTGGATAGTCAGAGGCACTTCCCTCTGACCTTGAGAAAGAAAATTTCAAACTAAAATGGGCCTGAACTTCAGAGACATTTGGCTTGTTCTTCAGCAACATTACTTGGTCCCTCTTAAGGAAAACCTTTTCTATAAGACTCATATCACAATCAGACAGGGAAAGAGTGCTGCTCTTGCTTTTGCAGTTCCTTAAAAAGTTATGACAGAACATGTAAGGATGTTGTTGCTACAATGTGTTCAAATGCCAAAATTGGTAATCTAAGTCTTAAAGCAGTAGGTGGTGTGCTCTCACATAACAAGTGAATGCAAACACATTATACAATAATGTTCAAAAAAGTAATTAGTGCTATATAATAGCACTATATTGTGCTTTCCAGCCTTCTCCACCTCGATTTGACCAAAAGCCTTTTGCTGTAACAACCTAGCTGTATATTTGAGACAATCTAATAAGTAATAAAAGGAAATATCTACCTTAATGAATTTCTTGGAGCTTTAATGTTTTATTATGAGAATTTCTTGTTCAGTTTTCCAAGCAGATTCTGAGAGAAAGGCTTATTTTCAGACACTTGATGTCTGGGTTTACCCCAGTTCCTGTTGTCTACAGCTTTTAGAGTGGTCAAAATCCTAGAAGAAAAGGAGGGATAGAATCAACCATAACCTGAAATGATGAGAGAAGAAAGAAGAGAGTGAGGTTCGGCATTTACACAACTCTTACTTCATTGTGTGACCCATGGTAAACAGGTACACAGGGAAGTGGTAATGGAAAGGCTAAATCCCCTATTACCCTTATCTCTGTCTCTCCCCTGAGGCAAAATCTCCTCCTACAACACATTTCGTTTCTCTAATGGCCATTTTTTAATGTGTATAAAGCATTCTCTATTTATATCACTCCAGTTAGTATTTGTGGTAAAAGAAAGCTTAATTGGGACCTCCAATGTAATTAATGCATACATATAATTCCAGTGAGAAAGGACTATAAGGCAGGACTGACAGGGAGTCCTGTGTGGCTGTGAATGATGAAAGAAGAATACTACTTGTAATATGCTGACACTGTACAGAATTAGGCTTTGTGTTCCCTAGTCATAAAAAGTCTTTTGGGATGAAAGGCAGACATTTTGGGTTAGTTAGCTCCCATTTAATTATGTGACTTCCAATCTAAAAGGGTTTATTGAAAGTATTCAAAAAGGGAGAAGAATGGAAAAGACTCACACATATTTTCAGTTTATTCCAAAGTTTTTCATTATGTAAGTATTCAGGCATCTCACCAAAATAAATTCTGAGTAAAAACTAGAAGGGCTTTCATATTTTAAGTAGTATTAGACAACGTTACAGAGTCCACGACATCCCTTGGAAGTCTCCCTCACTTGATTTTTTCTTGTAGTAACTGGATAAAATCCAAAGAAACTATTGCATATTATTCAGGATTTAGTCTATATATTTCTCCTTATTTTTAAACATAAAGTTTTACTTTCTACATGTAATCTCTCTTTTTTTTTATTTTTCCCGATTGTTATTCTCTGTGGAGCTACTTTGCCAGTGGCCTTAATGAATCCAGTTTAATTGATTTCAGGCCATTTCTTCAATCTATGGTGACTAAACTATATTTTATTTTCTTCCTTCCATGAATTTACTATCCCTTCCTGCTTTGTGTCATCAAAAATATGATTTGCGTTCTCTGTATTTCATCCTTCATTTCATTCTCAGATTCATTCAAACACATACGGCATGCCCTGAAGTGAAGAAAAATGGACCATGAGATGCAGACATTCTGGGACAGAATTTGTCAGCAAGATATAAAATGAGAAAGCTAGAAAATTGGTCTGATTTCTGAACCGTTATCCTGAGGCTCTGGATGGATTTCATTAATGAAATCCATAACAGGAGAGTCATGTTCACAACTTCTTGCTTATAATCCATGTAGTTTTTACTGGAAGAATTTACGTCTTTGGGAAGACTTCACATCACAATCTGGATCCAAGCTTCATATTGGGTTGATATCAAATGTACACATATATTAATTTGGTCTAATAAAGTAGGACAGATGAATACAGTGTTAACAATACAGTAAAAAAAATTAAACAGAGAGAGTTTCAGCTACCCGGGCATAACTGAAGAACTATGTGAGACAGTAACGTATCAATACATGTACCAATTTCAAAATATATAAGAAATAAAAATGAAATCCATAAAACTTAAAATAACTAGTTAAATATGTTGATCCCTTTTCTCCGTATGGCTATGATTTACAGATAAACCATTACATGCAGATAAAAGTTACTAATTTTTAAATGCCATTAAATTGTCCAGTGATTGCTATGGTAACAGAGAATCTATCAGTCATAAATGCTGAACAGTTAAAAATATATTATAAAGGAAATTTATTCTTTTTTTCTGAGCTCATAAGTAACATGGTAGAAAAAAAAAAGTACCTCACGGCATTCTTTTTTTTCATTAAATTCTTCTTTATTGAGTCATGGCCTCTTAGGGATTAGTACTGTGGTATTTGATAGCTGTTGGCTGAGATTAAATTTCACTTAACACAGTGCAGTCTGGATCTAGCACAGTCACCATACATTTTTTAACCACGAGTTTGCTAACCACAAGTTTAGATGTGTGTCATTGGATACGACACATACACAGCAAGGGAACATAGTTAATCCAAGGTCAAGGAAACATATATTTACCTGTTTTGTAACAGACTTACAGTAAGTAAAATATTAAATTGTATGGATTATGCTGTAACTATTGGGCAAGGAAAAGAAGACAATAGGATGTTGTTTTTTCTCTATGGCTGCTGAAAAGTAGATTGTCCTTTAAGACCATACTGCTATTTTGTTCCATCCCAAAATTTTTCAGCTATTCTTTTTCTAGATATAACCAGAAGATTGAAACTACATCTATAAAATACTTTGTTTCATTGAATTCCTCTAAAGCCTGGTAATATTGTGATTGACTGTCACTAATAAGAGGTGAAAAACATCTAGTTATAGGATGTCTACATAATCTTTAGGTCAGTCTGTTCATCCCTTTGAGCTGAGTTAATGGCACAACCCAAGATTCACCAGATCCAGCTGCAGAGCCTCATGTTAAGAATATATTGGACTTGTGCAAGGACAGGACTATTTTACAGTCTGAGATTGCTTTGGTTTTGACACATTTAAATTACTTACGCACGATTTCTGAGAGTTTAAACAGAAAGGCAGCTAAGTTCTGATATAAAATTGCTTGATTCATCATTTGCCATAAAGATGAATGAAGACTCACTCTGAATGTTTTAAGGTGCAGGGAAAGAAAGCACTGGAGTCTGCCACAAAATCTATCACGATGGTCACTGTTGCAAGAAGAATTTTTCTTGTACTGACGAAAGCTCTGAATGACAATGAACATAATAAACAGGGCCAATCCAGCAACGTTGTCGGGCCTGAAGTCTCAGTGGCCCCTCAGATATGGACTAATGATAGTCTGATGTTTATGGCTCATGCTTCAGTGCTGTGAATATAATCCAGCTTCTTCCTGTGAAAGAACTCTACAGCAATGACAGTTCAAGCCTCCAAGTGCTTCTTCCTGGTTTTTGGAGTTGTTTGAGGATCACTAGAGAACATAAGTTGAGCTTGGTGAAACAAAGGTCTCCAGTGGCTCATCAGCTCATCTTTAACAAACACCAGCAGTGGTGGCCTGGGAAAGATCATAAGAGCAGAGTAAGCACATAGTGCTAATTCCCTATGGTGACCATATAGCTCTTCATCATACCACCACTTCAGGAGAACAATGCAGTTTCCCTATGTTCTGTCTGGGAAGCAAAATTACCTCCATTCTTTTCAGGTCCATATAAATGACAGCCCCTCCCTCCACTTATGGCTTCATTCCTCTGAGAATTTCCTTTGATTTCTTCAGCTTCAAATAGCCTCAGGCAACTGATAGAAATTTTTGTGGACCTCAGATATTTACATGACAACAATTTTTCTTGGTTAAATTTTACAAATGTGAAGGATGGTTTCATTCACACACATCTAACTTTTTAAGAACACACTTAGAGGTTTAACTACCATACCCTGTTTCAAGTTAAGTCATACTCTATTTTTGAGGCTAGCGTGGACATACATTTCTGAAACAGACATGCAATTCTTGGCTGCCAAACTGAATTTTTCCATCTTTTATATGCTGTGACAATTCAATTTATGTAAGGCGCTGTGCTTACTCCATGTGTACTAATACCTGGATAACATTCTTATAAAAACAGGAAGCCCAATCCCCAAGTGCTATCAAGGGTCTGGTTCCCTCAGTAGGATGTATAGTTTACTATATTGGCTGCATAGTAAACTGCTGGATATTACAGAATGTATGTTGTCTTACATAAGCTTGTGTATACCAAGACCAAATAATTCTAGTTTTACGAGCCTTGTTCAGATTGAACTGTTTTTTAAAGCAGAGGACTCTAAGTTTCTGAGCTTACCCATGCATTTAAATGGAGCAGAGTGACTATATCATGGCCTAAAATTTAACCAATTTTGAAAAGAAGATTTTGATACCTTTCTGTTTCTCTCTCAAAGAATACCCACAGAGTTACTGTGTGATATTTTGAAGTGATTCTATGATCTAGTCTCATGTGGTTTTTTTCATTTTTTATAATTGCAAGCCTGGATTATGAATTCGAATGTTTTGAAAAGTGTCCTTTAGGATACAATTTTTGGGTAAGTAAGAGTAATGACTGCTCTTTATCTGTGCAAATGCCCAGAAATCCTATATAACTCTGAAGAGAATAAATTAGTTTGTTAAATGTAACGTAGTATTAAAAATCTGATTTATTTTAGGCATACTTTCAAATTTTCTGCTGTGGGATATATAGATATCATTTCCACAATGAAAAGGAAAAGACAATCTGGTGAACAGTGTTTAGCACCAAATTAGGAAGTCACAAATAAACAAACAGCAACTAAGAAGTGGGTAATAGGTTGTATATCCAAACAGTCTGCATACACAAACCATGTCAAACTATCTTCATCCTGTGAAGCAGAAGTGATACAGAATGAACACTAAAGGATTGACAAGCAACTGAGAAGGTATATCTGAGTAATTCATCAGGCAAGATTAACAAAAACAATCAGAACATGAAAATTTCGAAATCCTATTGTATAAGATTGTGTAGATCCTCTGTGTGCATTATGTATACATGTAATTAAATAAATAAATATTATAAAACTAAGTCACAGGAAGGGTAACTGAAGACACACACCTAAATCTCTTTCATCTAGTATTTTAAAAGGGTAACATATTCCTCTAAATCTCAGATATACAGTCAGCCTGTCTGATTTTAATGGGAAAAAATCTTGAAAATATAAAATATTTAATTAATTTTTACTCCAAGATCTTTTTTGGAATGACCCTTTTTGAAATCACATTTAAAATTTGGGATTCATGTACAGAAGAATGCTAATAGGAAAGAATGCCACATTAACCATTACCCAGTCACAAAACCTACGTAAAACCCAGAAGAAAGACTTAATTAATGATTAATTTTACTTTATTTCTTTTTAAATTTTTTAGCCAGCTAAACTATTAAATATTGTGTTTAACTCTTCATAAACAGATGATGAGTTAATATACAACACTATGGGATTCACTCATTCATTCATTTTCTATTTAAATGCTAGTGTGTGTTATAATTTGCAACTTTACATTTTTTACTTTTATATCTGTTTTGTAATATCAAAGTAGCAATCACACACAATGTCTAATTTTGTTAAAAGTATTGTGATTTAAATTCCTATTGAAATAAAAGGTCTTTCAAAAAAACAAACTGTATTCCATGCAAATTACTGCAAAAAACAAAATTCCATTTTAAAGGCATCTGAAATTATCAAGTTATTATATACATGATAATTATCTTTAAAATACCATGATACAAAACAAGGACTTTTCTATTAAAAACTCATTCATTTAATGAATTTGCACTACTGATAAACAGCTCTGTGTGTGTGTGTGTGTGCATTTGTGCATGCAGACACGTCTGTAAGTACCTTGTAGCTTAAACTTTTAGAGCAGAAAAGACTGAATTTTTTAAGAAGTAGCAACATCACAAAAAGGTAAGAAGGGTCATGGGTCTCATTATGAACAAATAACGGGTAAAATTACTGAAAAGTATGCAGCAATAGATATAGAGTTAGCTGTCTCTCAGGTAGACATCAAAAAGGCAGACTACTGTTACCATGGCTAACATCTGTAATATTTCATTAAAGTAACAGGAAAACAGTCTCTCACATAAAACTGATGAAAAAAGTCTGTTTCCACCACCTCATTGTAAGTAGGAAAAGGATGTCATCACATGAAAACACACCTACTCCATGAAGACATGGAGTCTCTCGTCCAGAACTTACCCAATTCAGGTTCAAGGTAGAGAATCTATTTCTTACTTTCAAAACCTTCTTCTATATACATTTGCACATGTCTTAACATTCACAAAAGCGTGAAACAACCAGAAGTTTTCAAGAAGGATAAAAATAAAAAAATAAGGAAGCACAGCAAAAGAATTTACACTTATAACAGATTCATACTCTCTTTTGGAGTATCACATTCAGACAATGCAGATGGCTCCATCCCTTCAATTTAGCAACAATTTTTTCCTTGTAGTTTCCACTAGATTTACCAGATGTAATTTGTATTTTTTACTGGGGGAACAAATCATCCCCAATTTCAACTGTCTTAAAAAGAGTGTGAAGAAATCATGACTAGTGGAGCTGGCTCAAAACTTATCTTGGAGAACGCTGAGCTATTTCATCAATAATGTTGTGGCTTTGGCTACTAGGAGGATACCATCCACATTTAACCTGTTTTGTTCATACAAAGTGTCTGGAGCTGGGTGGTCCATAGACAACACAGTGGTGCATGGTGATAAACACTCTGCTGTTTTGTTTCTCCAATGGATGAAAATTTGATTGGACGTTAACAGCACTTTAAAAAAAATAACAGAAGATGAAACTGTGTGAAGACATTTCCATTTTCCTAACATTTAATTCTTATAAGTCTCCACCTTTACCTTCAAAAGATCATATTCTCACTTCTAAATGTTTCAGTTCTCATTTGAGAGACACATATTTAAGAAAAGAAAGCAAAACAAAACTCATAGGGATATAGTTGCCTGACAGAAGGATATGAAGAGGCTCATCCAAGACTGATATGGGCTGGAAATGTGAATTTTCATGGAGGTGCTGGAACAACTCGTTTCAGTGATTGCAGGACTGTATGAACTTGCACATGTCTAACAG
Organism: Pseudopipra pipra; assembly: GCF_036250125.1. NCBI lineage: Eukaryota > Metazoa > Chordata > Aves > Passeriformes > Pipridae > Pseudopipra > Pseudopipra pipra. The sequence goes on along the minus strand of NC_087551.1, from coordinate 34,388,756 downwards.
GGAAAACTGCCTTTAATACCACTCTTTTCTTCTCCTTCCCTGTTCTTCAGGGTCACATATTTCAGCATAGCCATATGTTACTTAACCACAATAAACTCAGGGGTTTATGTGTTCTGGGTACTTTGGAGTCCTCAGACACTCTTAAAGCCAAGGCACCCACAGCAAAGACTGAAGAAAAGCAAGCTTTAAATAGCACTGTACAGCTCATATCTATCATAAAGCTTTCACAGTCTCCAGGCCATTAATTTAGTGTGGACAAGTGGGATATTAATATACTAAACTTGCTCCATTTAACTATAAAACCATTTAGCTGAGTCCTGATGTCCTAACAAGCTAATAAAAATAAAATGCTTGTAGTCTATCAGTAAAAGACAAGGTCAGTTGCATGTGCCTCCTTTCTTTTCCAGTATTTTACAGAAGATCCTGATATCCAATAAACTCATAATCCTTCACACATATCCAAGCAAGCATCTTCCAAGGAGTTCAGCTATCCAATGTCAAAGCCATGTTGCATCTGCACTATATATTTTGTCTGCTAGATTTAGGTTATTTCAAAGGAGAAAATATTTATACAATTGCTGCTGAATATTTGTGCATTATTTCTCCCCAATAGTGCAACCGTGCATGATTCGTGGAGACATTATCAGCAATTAAGATTGTAAAGAAAAATCAAATAATAAGGAACAATTTCAGGATATGAAATATTACTGAAAAAGGAAAGTCAAAACTGTGTTATAATAGCAGAAGTTTGTGCTTGATACATTTAAACGCAGTGACTTAAGACACAGTTCAGACTCGAGCAGGAAACCTTCTCATGCCTTGATTCCTAGACCTTCGCAGAACTGATGAAGATTCAGAGGTAGAAGAACATCAACACTGAAAAAAGTTAAGCTAAACAGGAGGATTATAAACTTTCCAGACCACAACATTAGTCATTATGGGTTCTGTTAGATTCCCCATAGGTAGGCTGTCCTTTCATCATTGAGAGTATGTTAACCAGCTCTGGAAGATTTGATACTGATTGGTATCAGACACTAGAGAGAACAGCCTTGGATCCTGTGACATAAACCTGTGTCCCAGTACTGATGATGGCTCCCTAATGGATGTATTGTTATTGCTCAACAGATGTTGTGGCCCACAACCATTTTTTGCTGGCTGGATTCAGCACCAAATCCTCAACCATGAGAAAAACAGTAATTCAGCTCCTCTACTTCAGTGTGAAAAGCTTCATAACGCACACATGGAAGGGCAAAAATTAAAAAAAAAAAAAAAAAAAAACAAGAAAAGAAAGAGGAAAAAACTGAGGAAAGCAGAACATGTCAAACTGTAGAAATGGCAATTGTCAATAAATCAATCCTCCTTGAATTATTACTTCCTTTTTTTGCTTCCCTCCAGGTCACCAGACCTCATCACTACAATAACTGCTGGTTTGTGTTTTATTAATTTATTTTGTTTCTTTTCATGTGGTGCCCAAGTACATTACTTCTTTCTAAGCCTTCTAAAGCTTTCATCTGTGCTTAACTTTATAATAAATGAAGAGTCCTAGTCCCTTCAGTGATATAGGCTCATGGAAAGTCCTCCATAGACCCAGGTGAATCACCATTCGTGTTTTCATTGTGAAAACTCTATTGACATGAATTAAGCTTATTTTTTTTCCGAATGTTGCATAATCAGTTTAGATTATATTCATTATATCTTATTTTGTTGACAAATACACTGTGAAGATGAATTTTAGGCTGTGATTTGTTCTTAAAGCAGCCACAATGGTTATTTGTTCTTACTAATTAAAGACTGATAATAATTACTTAAATTGTGTGGCATTATTTCTGCTTCCACCTTGGAGGATTGAGTCATAATAACTGAGTCAAACCCCTTTTTGGATCCAAATAATTTCCACACAAGTATGCTTACGGGTACAATGTCTATTTTATGTTAATAGCAAAAAAAGTGTTTTCTACCCTAACCATGAGTGCACTTCAAAACATTATCCATGCAGAGCCTGTTTGTTCAAAGTAAGCTCTCCTGTGACTATAGTGCTCCTGCAAAAAGGAGCTGTAAACACTGGAGAAGCAGTTTTATGGCTCACTAGAAAAATATTTGTTCTCATTGGGAAACAGTGCTGCATCATCATTCGTACACAAGAAGCTGGGAGCAAAGAGAGGATTTCCTTTCAGGAGAGCAGATAGAGCTGCCCAGGACCCCTTCCCCGACCCTGGAATGGGGCCTGCCACTGCAATAGTTGTGCGCAGGGACTGGAATGGGCAGGAGTAGGTGACAGGAACAGGGTCTGGGGAATGACCCCACACCTTTCCCCCGCCTCCTTCCTGGCCAGGTACAGCTTGTGGATTTGCCAGACTGACCCCCAGGACTCCTGGCATAATTTCTATCACTGCAGTCATTTTGTTGGAGCCATAAACAGTCATAACCCAGTCAGTTTGTGCAAGCCCTTTATACATTATTGCTGCACGTTTTTCAGTGGTGTCAGGGCACTTACATGTCTCACTGGCCCTAACAACCTCTTCCCATCTGTCCATGGCCCATCTCTTCCCCTCTCAACTATGTCACGGCATGGCTGATCCTGAGCTCCCTACAGACCTGCCCTGCCCAGCCATGGACCCCGCTGAGTCAGACCCATCTGTGGGCCCACATTCTGGCCCATCCCAATCCCAGGTGCAAAGGGCTGGGGCTGTCCCTGGTGTTTCCTGTCTGTCATGCTCCTAGCTGGGCAGTGGGGTAGGCACAGACTCCATCACTGTGGTCCCAGGGTCCCGCCACAGAGGGGATGTTAATGGTATAAATTCGGTTGCTTGTTGTAAGGCCACAGAAAAAGAGTCATTTGGGAGCAGAGTGCAGGTTTTGCTAGTGTTCATTTCCATATTTAAACAACAAGTTTAAATGCCAAACTTGACAGGAAAAACTAAAAAAGAATAAAAACCAAGGAAACATGAAAGAACTAATGTGTACACCAGAAATATCAGTACCGCTGTGAAACACATGCTCGTTCCCAGATGAAGGTAGTGCAGTGCCATCTAAGTCAGTGACTTCCAGCAGGGATCTGGAAGATCCTGCTGCCCTTGTACTACCACCTTCTGACCTGTTCAGTGGGCTGCCCACAGCCATTCACATCTGAACAGTGGTCTGAAATTGTTCACAGTCATGTAACCAGAAGGCAAATTTCACTGCTTGGACTGACCAGGTATTTCACTGTGTCTCCTTCTGCCTTCCCTTCCCCTCTGGGGAATGTAATTCAGTAGGAAAATCCAAGTCTTCCTTCCATAGACTTCCTTAAGAGAAGAAAATAAAAGTATTTCTAACGTCTGGCTGAGACAGATGTGGAGAGAAGAAAAACACCTCTAGAAATTGGAGATGAAGCAAATACTTTGTACACACATGCATGACAAATGACCAAAAAAGTCATCTGAGACTCAACGTGATTTTGAGATAGCTTATTGGTAATCTGTGGGTAGATGAAGGACAATTGTATTATTTCTTTATAATTCATATTGAACCTGCAGAAAGTACACTCCCACATTATGCTTTTCTGAATAAAACCATCATTAACACTGTAGCTAAAAAATAGTATAAGAACAAGAAGGGCTCCTCACAAATCAATCCTGAAACTAGTTGCTCCCACACTTGAAGTGGCAGATGCTGGTAATAACTAATGTATATCTATATTCTAAGGACACTTATAAACCAGGACAGCTGGCCTGTCCTGACATTTAGAAACAGATGCTTAAACAACCCACAATAGAGAGACTTCCAGTGCTCTGTGAATCATTAACTTCCTCAGTAAGGTCTATATCATAAAGACCATTCAAGATCATTTTCTTCCATTACCATAAAAGAGTGTCATTATGATCCTGAATGGTCTTTATCATATAGACATTAAGATTAGAGTACTGCGTTCCTAATAAAAGTGTTGTTAGGGACTCAGCACTCCATTCTTAATACTTTACCTACATCAGATCACTGTCTTTTGTATGAAGCAGCATAGATAAGGTCCTCTTCCATCTTTTTCCTTCTGCTATTTGCACTCATTAACCCTCAGACTGTGATATGCTGAATAGTTCACTTTGTAATCATGGAGGGGATGATGTTTCATTGCAGCTATACTCTTAAAAAGCCTAGTATAACCAAAAAATATGACCCATGCTCATCTGGAGTTGTGCCTTACATTGAACAAAATGTTGATACAGTTTTCTGAGGAAGACCTCTTTATATAATGATCTGTTCCAAAAGCTGGTTTATACTTACCTCTGTGTGTCTACTTTAGGAAACAGGAAAATACTGTTCATTTTTAGTTTTGCCTGCCTTAATTTCCTATCCAATGAAGATAATGGGAAAAAAAGCATTAATAAAAGAAGCTGAATTTGAAGATACCATAGCAGATCAGGGCATGGCACAGAGAGCAGCCTTATCCTCCTTTCATGAGATACATTACATTGTGAGAGAAAAGTGCCCAAGAGCAAGATAAATTCCATTAAAAACAGGTCATCTCACCAACTGGACAGAGATTTGTTCCCTGATTTACAGGTCTCCAACACTGCAAACTCTTCTGCTCTCAAACTCGCAGAACTTTCAAAACTACTTGAGTTACAGCCTGCCTAAGACCCTTTTGGGTTTCAGTGTCAATGTCAAGGACTAGGTTAGAGGAAGGAGAAAAATTTCAAGGGCACAGACTGAAAGGAAAATCAAATCCAGAAAAGCTGGAGGGAAGTGACAGCAAAGCAGAAGACACCAACAACACTGACACTTGGTATAGTTACTGAGGTAAATACCTACATGAATAAGGTTAGCTAGCAATAAACAGACATCACATGTTGTTTCATGTCTCATATTAGACCAATATACCAAAGTTTTGAGTGCAGATATTTGCAAAGGATGAATTTCTCATTCTTTATCCAGTAACTTGCTCAACTCTGACTAGTAACATGCAAATTTGAACCTCCCCTACCTTCAAAATCCACTCCAGTTTGGACCGTCTTCATGAGATAAGTATATGGGGGATGTAAACACGCCAAGATATTAGCTAAACAAAGAAAAACTGAAAATTTACTAAATCAAACACAGTAATTGAAAGGCCTTTTTACCCTGCCACATTTCTTTGCCTTACATTGTTGAGCAACAGAAATATAAGAAAGATGGAAAGCATAGTTTCAGACTTTTGTGTAGTCATCCTAAGTAAAACCCTGATCTGAGGAAGAGAGACAAGCTGGTATCAGTCTTGGAGCTGAAAACTCCTTGTCTGGTTTCACCCATTTACTTTCATGCTTTCAGAGTGTCCATCTGTAGAAATGGAGTTAGTAAGAAAATGTGATCTTTGCAAAGGCATACACTGTTATGGAACTGGTGTGCTTCTTTTCAGAGATATTCTCATACCGGTGTTAAACTGTCCTAGTTGGTATTTTGCTATATATTTTTTCATTAACATCTTCATGATTCCTGTGAAAGAGCAAGGCAAGGTTTGTAAATACTATTATCCACATTTTACAGAGGGGAAATGAAGACCAAGGGGTAAAATAATTTGTTCCTAGCTATTTACTGAGTTGGTTCTAAAGCCAAGATTTAGAACTCAGTCTTATAATATACCAAGATCCTTTCTTCAACCCCATTGATTCACAGGACCTCTCCTGAAGGTACAAGAAATGCAACAACAAGAGAGCACACTAAATATTTTCTTCCCTCAGCTCCTTGCAACTCAACTATCTTCAAATATGTAAAAATGACATACACTCTTCGAAGACAATATACCTGCCAACTATGAAAGGAATTTGAGTGGTCTAATCACAAAATTTGAAATTATTTGGTTATTTCTCTGAAACCAATGAAGCATGATTTGATTAATTCTGTTTGAGGATAGATCAAAAATGGCTAAGAGATTTTTGACAGAATTATTCAATACAATTATGTCATAGACAGAGGTAAAGCTGAAGCAATGCCAGATTCAAAGAGATTTATTCTGAGTTATACTTAATTGAGAAATGAAACTTGGAATAAAAAGGCAGAACTATGATGTTATAATAGGGTGCTACATGCTCTTTAATTACTGCCTTTTCAAGGATACTATACAACGATGTAGCATAAAACAACGTAAATGTGTTATAATAGTTTTATCACTTGGCAGCCATATAGACTAATGAATTTTAGTGTGTGCTATGTGCCTGTGTATCATATCAGGAAACAAGAGTCATGAAGAAAGAGGGTAGAACATAGTGAGATGGTAGGTGAGTAGAGCTCCTTTGTGTTTCTGTTGCTGCCTGTGGGAATGCTGGAGCATGCAGAAGGCCCCTTGAGGTACAGGTCAACTTCTCCATAGTCACCAACAAACACATCATATAAATGAGACTGCAAAGAAGCAGACATAAGCATTGTTTCAGGTGCCCTTTTTCAGTTCAGGTTCCAGTCCTATAATAATGCATTTTAGTCTTTACAATGCTACATGTTAGATCCACAGTGTTTAGTAGTGCAATCCCACCGATTGCCTTGTGCTTTTGCCTAAATGGTCATTTCTTCTCCTTTATTTAGCATTGATATTCTTTTTCCTTTTTTGGTGCAGAAGGAGGAGTATGACTAAGTATGCAGCTTATCATATCTTCTATGCTGTTCAGGTGCTAGTAATGCTCTCATCAACAGAGTACTTGAACTTCTTCCAGAAGTGCCCCCTGTCCTTCTTCTGAGTCACTCAACAGTCGTTAATGTTTAATGGCCAGAGGAATGGGTGAGAGATAAAAGACAGAGAAGCATACACAGCAGATTTTACTCTGCAGGAAAACCTGGTGACCCTTACAGTGTCTGCTTTTTTTCCCAGTGCAACCAGGAAGCCTGCTAAATCCTACTTAATGCAAGTGATGATGACTTAGGATAAAGCAAAATAAAACCAAGTAACGATACATAATTCCCTAATGGTATTTGCTTCCAAATGTATCATCGTTTAGGCAATAAAGTTTTCATTAAAGAAGATTAAACTTATTTGAGTTCCTTTTCAACACAATGATATAGTGTAGCAGTCCAAATTTTAAGCAAATGTATTTCATTAGGTTTCCCCCATCATGGCCATAATAACGTGCGTTCAGGACTTTAATACTGACTTTCAGGTTGCCCTTGTCTGCTAGGGAAACCTTTAAAATTTAAAGGGAAAAAAATCACTTGTACATTCTGTGAGCTGAGGAAAGAAATCCTACTCTGTATGATTTGCTATAATGATAAATTTATCAGAGGCTGTTCATTTTATCTCCTGCAGAACTGCTCTTTGATGGCATTAATCTGAAGTAATGATTACAGGAAAGTAATTCAAAGCTGTTCAAAGGGAAAGGTGACACGATGCTTTCCATTTCTTTTCTGAATGCTGCCTCAGATTGTTCAATAAATTGCAGGTGTAGAAAGAGAAAAGATGGGCCATATGCAGCTGAATATTTTAGGAAATTTAGAAACATGGAGCAATAAAAACAAGACTACATTTGCAATAACATATGTGTTGCAGATTCCTCATAGACATTTTATAGAGAGAGACCCCGAGTCCAAAGTATTGCAGATGTTCAACATTATATGTTTTTCATTAGCTGTTAGTGAAAATGAACACAAATTAATGGTAAATTAATGCTTCATAATATTTCAGATTAAGTGGATTCATGGTGCCCTGTTGCATGGCCTTTTCAAAATAAGAAGGGATTCTATGACTTTTAAGAGACCACTGGAGCTCATCTAGTTGGACCTTCGAACAGGATTTCTAGGGTCTCAAGAGCCCCAGTCTCACAAGTTTTGTCTAGCTGCGTGTGAAAACACCCATTGATGGAGAATCTATGACTTTCCTGGTGACCTGGCCCAAAGCAGTACTACATGTTTACAAGAATGCTTTCTCTTCTACTCAGACTGTCTTCCAAGCCACAACCTGTGGTCATTGCCTTTACCTTTACTGTTTCTCCTTGTTTTACCAAACGAATTCTCAAGTTATTAGAAATCAATTCAATATCACCCCCTGAGTCCCAACACCATCTTCTTGAGGATGACTCCTAAATTGTGGATTATAAGATTAGTCAGAAGTTTATCAGATACTCAATATGCCACTATTTTATGGTCTGCTTCAGGTGCAGTATTCTGGAAGGAGACATGATATCACCACTGTGAAATTCACAATTGGAATAAATGTTACATCCATGTAAAGATCCTGTTGCACAGCTTTAGCAGAGTCAGGATGTATGTGGAGTGCCTTGCCTAATTACACAGTGATATAGGGGCACCCTTTCACAGGCACAAGGCTGCTACTGCCATACATGGAAGCTTAGTAAAAATGATTCTGAGTATGTCACCTTGGACTTTTTATTTGCACTGTGTTAGTAGCTGCTTGGTGTTGGGACACGGCAGGAGGGTGTGCTAACAGCAATTATCTTGAATGTCCTTCTAAAATAAGTGTAAGTAGACATGGCACCTTCTGGTACAGGTAAACATGGACCATCCTTGGAAGGGTGATTCCCAAGTGAGCATCATTTCTATTTGGCTATGTGCAAGCAATCTGAGTGTTGTAATACAGCTGTGACTGACATTTGCTTGTATGACACACCAGCTGAAATAACAGCATCTCACTCCTGAAGACATTCATGGAGTTCAACTTTGCAAGTAACCAGTACATTTTGCTTTGAGTATGTTGGAGCATCTTTATCCATATAGACACAACAAATGAGAATATAGGATTTGATTATTTCATTACTGTGTGTTTTTCTTTGTTTCAGGTTATGTAGTCTGGAAAGAGAAAAAAAATTGCAAGGTAGTAGTACTGAACAAGCACAGTTCAAAATGAATCCAAGGGGAGAAATATTTACCAGTGTTTGTCAATAGTAAAAATGTTCTCTGCTATAAACATCAGAGGAGGCAGACTTAAGTAAAAGCCAGATGTTTTTGAAAATCATGTCCTAAAGATTTTCTTTCAGTGCATAAGAATATATATCCTTTCAATAACTACAACACTGTAGATAGGATTGCAAAGCAGAAAAGACCTGGGGGGGGGGGGGGGGGGGGGAAGGGAAGGATTTTCCTAATTAAACCACAAAAAAATCAAAAGATAAAATACCCACTTTTATACATGTCATGGTTTAAACCCAGCCGATAACTAAGCACCACATAACTGTTCTTTCACTCCCCCCCACAGTGGGACTGGGGAGAGAATCAGAAGATTAAAAGTGAGAAAACTCATGGGTAGAGATAAAGATACTTTAATAGACAAAGCAAAAGCTTCACACACAAGCAATGGAAAACAAGGAATTCCTTCACTGCTTTCTGTTAACAGACAGATGTCCATCCTTCTTCAGAAAAGCAGCTCTCCATCATGCTTAGCAGTGACTTAGAAAGACAAACGCCATCACTACAAATGTCCCCTCTTTCCTCTTTCTTCCCCTAACTTTATATGCTGAACATGATGTCATATGGTATGGGACGTCCATTTGGTCAGCTTGGGTCAGCTGTCCCGGCTGTGTTCCCTCTCATCTCCTTGTGCAACCCCAGTCCACTCGCTGCTCGCATGGTGTGAGAAGCAGAAAAGGCCTTGGCTCTGTGTAAGCACTGCTCAGCAGTAACAAAAACATCCCTATGTTATCAATACTGTCTTGAGCATAAATCCAAAACACAGCTCCATACCAGCTACTATGATGAAAATTAACTCTATCCTGACCAAAACCAACACAATACAATAGACACATGAACTGTTTCCAGTAATGACTAGAAGGGAAAATGTGAAGTCTATATTTAGAGGTCAGAATAATTTAGCTAGGAAAATGCTCTTAAAGAGAGTAGCAAAATAAAAATTTAGTCCTTTTTTTCCCCTGATTCATGTTTAGAATTTACACTACTTGAAAAACAGTGTGTTTTGCTACACAGCTTCCTACGAGCATGCCAGAAAACTGTAGAAAGAAGGAAACAAAGGCATTTGGAGGATGTGTGTGTTGACTGGAGCAAGTGTTTGAATTACAGAACAATTACAATCACACCATCACAGTTTGACAGTGCACATTTCTTCACAGAGCTAAAACTAGTAATAATGTCTAGCTCTTCTGTAGTATTTCTCATCATAAGATCTCAAAGTCTCATTGATAGCAGCTATTACAGCTCAGCCACAGGCATCCTTGACAGCACATCTCTGACTGTCCATACTCTCCAGGCCCAGGAGAAGTCCTGAGACACTGTGTAGCCCTACATGCAGATGCTACTCACATTTCTGGCAAATCACACACCAAAGAATCAGAGAAAGTTCTTTTCTAGAGAAGCAGTAGAAAGTTAGAGAGAAGCCAGTACACAAGACTGTCGAGACTTCAGGAATGCAGGACTCTTAGTATTTACTTTGTTAATAATACTAAATATAGACATAATATTTGATGTTAGTAAATGGTACAAAAATGGAGTTGTACCTGTTTCCTTCTATATTTTCCTCTTATGTCTGTTCTTTATAACACAGGACATAAAATTTCCCCAAGTAGTTCTTCTACTGAGCTCATATGATTTGGATGAACAAAAGAAGTGCTTTTTTTGAGAAGATATCCTGTCTTGATTTAAGGGTACTGAGGGAATTAGATCCAATTTTTCACTTAACCTTGTCCGTATTAAGCTAAATAATAGAACTTCTTTAGCATCCAGACACATCTTCCAAAACAGAAAACTACTTGTAAACACTCTCCTATGTTGTATCTATACATGCTCCTATTTACTAATTTGTTTTCAAAAGTGTAGACTCCAGAGGGTACATAGTATACCTCAGACTGCAATGGTGTCATTGCTACAATAATGGTGACTTTTCCACTTTTACTCACAGTCCCCCTTTTGAGCATCCACAGACACATTTTCTACTCTGAAACACAGTGAATCCATGTTCAGCTCCAACCCTCTAACACCACTAGGTTCTTCTCTAACTCATCCTTTCCAAAACACTACATCAAACCCTGTAAGTTGTTGATTACAAACAGTAGGACTCTATGCTAGCTGCTATGGTTTAGCTACAATATGGTTAATCACTAAAAGTGTCCAGCTTGCTTTGTGGAACTGGCTTGATATGCTCAAGTTTTCTACTCAAAGCAAGAGTCTTCACTCTCTCTCCAAGCATAAATCAGGAAAAGCTCTTTTGATGGAGTTAGTTGATATGGAACTAGACCAGGTGAATCAGAATTTAGTATCCAGGAGTCAGGCATCTTGAACCAAGTTGCAACACATATATACATAAATTTAATATGAGAAATAATTTTATCTCATTAATTACCATTCTGATATTGTTATTTATATTTGAATCACACTTTTTTTTCCCTTGTGCAATAATAGACTTTTTTATCTATATTAATGCCTGCTCTGTGGTTGTCTCCACATGACAACAACTTTTCTTCAATTTACTTTCACACTTAAAATCAGCACCAAACCAGATATCCATGTGTTTTCCCAGGACCTCATCAGTCATTCTGAAATTGAGTGGGAAATAAAAGAAAATGTTTTCCTTGAGTGTTTCCATGTTTTCTTGGCTATTTAAGAGTGGGCCTTTTCAAAGAAAAAAAATTTTAAATAATTATAATGAGATATTTAGAAACGGTGATCTTTGCCAACATGTTATAAATGAAAGAACAATATTAATGTTCTGTTAAAAAGCTATTGACTTTTTGGGAAAATACTGGTTCGCTGGAACTTCAGCTTCTCACCTCTATCAGCCATATTTATGAGTCTAGAAAATAATTAGGAAATAAAAATTGAACCCACTTTTCCTGAAAAGGTTTGTAGCTGGAGAATCTTGTAAAATTATCATTACAATAAATTAAAGTTGTCAAGAAAAAGGACATGGACTAAGAGTAAAAAGAGACTGAATTCTAAAAGGCAATGAGTGGTTTAACAGTCCCATCACATTAATGTCTCATTTCTTTGTTCATTGAGTAATCAAACTAAAAATAAATACTATTCAGGACTATCTTCTTTTCATTCTGCTTTGCAATTTCAGAAAGTAGAGAAACTGTGAATTTCAAATCTGCACAGAAGGTTAAATGTTAACAAGCACATTTATATTTGCAAGAAAAATACAGGTTTTGTTTCAGATAAAATAAACTTGTATTGCAATAACTGAAAGGATGACCTGAAAAGCATATGCATCACTTAGTGCTGTATACAGAATGTATTGTGAAAAGGTTACTGAGATTTCATCATTTGGATCAGTACCAGGGAAAAAAAGGAAACCTTTTATGTTTTAAAATTTCTAAATTAAAATTGCAGTGAAATTGAAGTAGGTTCCTCACCACTGTAAAATTTTGAAAGGGTGTTTGACTTAGTTTTCTAAACACTACATTGCAGTAAAGAATTAAAAAATAGAAGGGGCAATAATTTCTAAATGAGACCTTCTTATAGTTTTGTCCTTTTTTCTTTCTTTTTTTTAATTTTTTTTAAGATGGTGAATTTATTTTAAATAAAACCAATTTCACAAAGAGTTTTGTTTTATTTAGAATCTGTCAGACCTTCAAGTTTCCTAACTTTAAAACTTATCTACTATTTTTTAAAAATATTACAAAGTGGGAAGATTACAAACTTTATTTAATTTTTCCTCTGGGTAACTTTTAAAATGTAAAGGCATTTTACAAAATTATACCGAGGTTGGAGAAAGAGGGATAAACTTGATTACTCCTTTATTTACATTCAGAAACAAAAGAAAATACCAACAATTTTAAAAAGAGGGACAGGAAAAATATAATTACTTTCAATTTTCTACTTTATTGCAAAAGGAAAAGCTCCTTGTTTTGCAGTCTGAGTGCATTGGGGTATTTTAACAGGTTTAAAATTCATCATGTCTGGTAATTAGCTTTTGCTTTGCTTTTCTGTATAATATTACTAGAGTTTCATGTGCTTTTATTGACTTCTTATATTATCCTCCAGCTTTTCTGCTTTGTAAAAATGCTCTTCCAATACAGGCTTAATAATTAAGCTGTATTGTACACTTCCTTCTGGTCACATTGCAAACTTTCAAACTTGTGGATTTGTGACAAGGACAAGTATCAAAAAAACATGTTCAAAATGTAATTACAAGCATGATTTATATTATTGCATTATCTTTATATATGATGCTGACGAGTAATGGGATGATAAAAGGAGGAGAAAGACTGCTTTGGGGGGCAAAATGGTAGTCAAGACTGTGATGTGGTATGGGTAGTCAAAGGGACAAAATACAATGACAGTCTGAATGGCAAATGACATGAAGGTAAGTATGGGAAAGGAAGTACAAAGGAGAAGGGAAAAAAAGAGTAATAGAAAGGAAAATTGCTACAGAGATAATGATGAGAGAGCAAATATACAGGGTCATGAGTTTACAGGGTCAGACTCAAGGAGTCAAGAGCCTAGTTTAGCAGTTGACAAAAGGAACTAAAAGATTAAATGAAATTATTAGCTGAGGAAGCAGAGTCATCAATCATGTCTGTTTAAAAGGAAGGGAATCAGTTACCATCTAAATCAGCTACTTAGAGGAACAGTAAAGCAAGCAGCAGTGAATTGATTCAGTAGATAAGTGGCAGACTAGCATATCAGTTAAAGAGTCAGCTGAGCTATTTAATCCATCAGGTATCAATGGGAAGAGAAAGGAGTCAGCAAATGAACAACAAATATATCGAGCAGTAGATTATCAGTGAGGCATAATGCAATTGGTGAGAATTAGCTGTCAGAAGCCAGGTACCGGGAAGTAGTTTCCCAAACAGGTTTGGTAATTGCAGCCGGACAGCCAGAGATGCCAGCAGGGTTATTGATCCCTTAGCTGGGTGCCTGGCTAGTGCTGCTTGGGAACTGAGTGCAGAAGTGGGATGGGACAATAGCAGTGAGTGTCTGCTTGCTCATACAGGTCTTCTGGTGAGAGAGGGGGAAGAAAGGGGCAGCAAAAGTTCTCATTAGAGGAATGAATGGTCCTGCATTTTGAGTCTCTTAGCTTGATGCCTAAAGCTTGGTTTAAAGATATGTGACAAGTCAGAGCAACCACAGTGTGGTGAAAGGGTGACAAATGGGAAATAGATGAATCTTATTTGCGCAGTCTTTTATGCTTACTATACAAAGAAAGGGTCCCTCATTTTTCAGCTTTGTACCCTCTGATGTTTTATCGAGCAAAATGGAGAGCTATGATTCAAACTTCACTTCCTTTTTACCCACCAATCCTTCCTTCCCATGGCCTTTGCAGAGAGGCTGAGCTCATTGCTGAACTATTTGCACTAGTGGGTAGATGTACAAATAGTGTGAACTAGGATGCCTCTTTGGTGCATAGGGAATCAGAAAAGAGAAACAAAGCTCTTACCCAGCAAAAATGAAATAAATGAAGATTTTAACTAATTCCACACACAGCTAATATATATATACATACATACACATGACTTTTGAGATGATATATTGTTAATTTGAATTTTTACATAGGAAAAGGGTGATTATAATTATTGAAGGGCTGTTTTTTAAGGCAGTTGTATAGTTTGACGTAAAAGATCACATGTTGTACCCTTGCTTCTTTGTCGTGGGCAAAAGATGGAGGTTTGGAGGACAGGAGAAAGTAAGTTTTTGTTGATATATTGTTATTGTGAAAGCAGATAGACCTGATGAAGGACAGCTGAGATGTGAGGCTATTTCAAACAAAGACAGGGAAACTAGAGGATATGTTTGGAGAGAATGAAAGGAGATAGTAAGGCCAGTGGTACCCTGGGGTACATTAAGAAGAGTATTGCCAGCAGGTCGAGGTAGGTGATCCTGCCCCTCTATTCAGCACTGGTGAGGTCGCATCTGGAGCGCTGTGTCCAGTTCTGGGCTCCTCAGTACAGGAAAGGCATGGAGCTTGTGGAGCAGGTCCAGCAGAGGACTACAAAGATGATTAAGGGACTGGAGCATCTCTTTCATGAGGAAAGGCTGAGGCAGCTGGACCTGTTAAGCCTTGAGAAGAGACAACTGAGAGCGGACCTCATTAATGTCTCTAAGTATTTGAAAGAAAGGTGTCAAGCAGATGGAGCCAGGCTCTTCTTGGTGGTGCCGAGCAATAGGGCAAGAGGCAATGGGCAGAAAGTGATGCACAGGAAGTGCATCATGAGGAAGAACTTCTTTCCTGTGGAGCGACTGTGCACTGGAACAGATTGCCCAGAGAGGCTGTAGAGTTTCCCTCACTGGAGATATTCAAGAACTGTCTGGAGACAATACTGTGCCATGTGCTCTAGGATGACCCTTCTTGAGCAGGAGGTTGAACCATATGGCCCACTGAGGTTCCTTCTACCCTCACCCATTCTGTATGCGATTTTGTATGTTTCTAAGAGATCCATTTTGTGTATATATATACAAACACTGGTTACATTCCTTTATCCATAAATAAGACTACACCTCCTATTAGAATGAAATATACAACAGGTCCAACAGTCCAGTTTCTCTGACATTTTAAACACATTCATTTTAAATACAATCATTTTAAAGCCTTGAAATTCTTTTCATCATATCTTGGAGAAGGACAAGGCAGAGGGAAGCTTTGTATGTTCCTAGAAATTAGTGTCACACTTCTTACTTATTTTCCGCTTGGACAGACTGAATCTTCAAAGCCCTCCCAGGCCAGGCTTCTGAGGACTTGTTGATAGAAATGGTAAATGACAGATGACAGTGCTTGTTTTGCGCACTTGCATGCTTGTATGTGTGTGCAAGGCCCTCTAGCTTCGCATACACAAATTGGTGCACACTCAGAATTTGCAGGTCTTAGAAAGAAAGCTTTTGCCTTTTGAGTCTCTTAAATTCATTTGGTCATTGTTTCAATATTCTAAAGAAACTTACATGAATGAATGGAGAAATAGATGAATCTTTCATCGCTTCTACCTCTGATAATTAATTTATTTTCCTTAGTTTAAAATTTTTTAGGATCAATGCCTTTTTTCTTGGAATATTTTTCTACTCTCCTTTAACTATATGTTTAACTGTAGTTCCTCAAATTTTAGTAGAGAACTTTTAGAGTAAGGCAGTAGTCTTGGTATGGGAAGCCAATACAAATAAGTTCATTATTTTGCAAAAGATAAAGTCCACTTCATTTACTAATATTATCTCTCCCTTTTTTTTTTAAATCTGGAAGGAGATTGGTATTTTTTATTGCTTTGGAAATGTCCTGTTCTTTTAAATTGCCTCCAGAACTACCATTAACTGTCCAGAGAGGCCATTTGGTGCTGCTAAAGTGATGCATAGACCAATGAAGACATTAAAAATGGGGAATTTTTTTTTAATTCTCAAATTTTAGAATTTTTCTGTTCCATCTGCAGTCAGTAGGTACTTTCTCTTCCTTCACAGAATCAAAAAGGACTGCACGAATAACTATGAAGGAGAGGAGGCTGACATCTCCCTGTCTGTCTGACCATTAACAGGAGTCCCTGATCGAGCAGGAGTAGCGATTGAACTAGATGGTTTTGATGAGCTTCAGCAGTAATTGACAAATTAAGTACAATAAGATTTAATATAGAGTAACAATAAAATAACCACAACACTGAAAACTACCGCTAAATATAAAAACTATAAATTTGAAGTCAGCTGCAATTTACAGAACAGAGCACAATGAAGTAAGGCAGTAAAGAATTTTAGTAGAGCTATGAGAGAGTAGCAATATTATTCATAAGTGTCTCCAGGAGCATGACTCACACAGTCTACAAGAACTACATTGTCATGAATTCCCATAAATTACTAAATTTGTATTGTTTAAAGATGAAAAATAAAGCTTTCCAAAGTTATGTTGGTAAATGTAGACGTATTTCACAACATTACTAGCTATATGTACAGTGTTCCCAAAGATTTAAAGAACCCCAAAGTCTAGGAAACAAATACAGATGGAAAACCTGCTTCTGTAATTTACTGCAGAAATAAACTACAATAGGGTCAGAGTCATTATTCTTCATCACAACTGCAACCACATGAAAACTGTATTCACTTACTAATGCATTCCTTGAATGTAAATTTTTTGTTGTTGCAGCATGGTTACATTTAGCTTGCTTTCATTTAGCTTCAGAAAAACAAAAGAAAACTGGTGTTTTATATTTATGTGCCACACTTCTATGAGGAAAAGTTCTTATCAAAATAAAGGAATTTATATATATTTACATCTGTAATTTTTGAAAAATGCGTCTATGCATACACACATACATTAAGTCTGTTAACTTTCTGAATGTCTTCTCTCTTTCACTGTCTGTGTCTCAGACCGTCGTGTTTCTCCTGTTGCAGTAAGGAAGGATAATCTAAGAGTAACAGAGCCTGGATATCCTGGGAGATCCCAGCTCTATTCCTTCTCCATCTACAGCTCCCCCAAGTGTTTGGGTAAGTACAGTGGCCTTTCTTGTTTTGCCTGCTCTGCCTGACTATTCCAAGCCTGCTCCCAAGCCTAGACTCACCTCCTACCAATGCTCCAGACACAGACACCTTAGCAGGGTATACTGTCCCTCACATGGCCTGAATGAAGAAGGTCATCTTGAAGATGCCTCTGCCACCCACATACACTTTGCCGTCCAAAGAACAATATAAACATTTGAAGCATAAAGAAAAGCCAGATTCCCATGAAGAAAAAGATAGGAAAAGATAGAAAATAATAGCTATGGATCTACAAGTGTTTACCTGCACTGTAGCCTCCTTTGGCAACTGCAAGGAATCCTTCCTAGAATAGTGTAAGAAGTTCAGGCACTTGAGCAGTAATGACCCTATCTGTGTATCTAAGCTGGATAATATCTATGTCCTAACTTTTCAAGCTTATTTGAATATAAAAAAGTGTTGCTCTTTCAGAATTTAGGCATCAAAGCTATTGTGCATACACTTAGTTTCAACAGTCATGGAAAAAGCCTCTGAAAACACAAGGGATATTATCAGGACTACAATTCAATGTGTTTCTAATGGATGAGTAACATATTTACACTGTGGAGAATATGTTGAAGGTGGTCAGAGGACCAGACATGGTTTCAGGTAAAGCAGCTATGCCAACTTGCAACTGCCTTTGTTTGTTTCAGGTCCTTCTCTTTTATCTCCTTTATTTTCACTTCTATTTGCCCACTAATCTTTCCCTCAAGGTCTTGACTGTCCCGTGAGTTGCATTTCTTTTTCTTCCCATATCTTTTATCTTCATCTGCTGATTTATATAACTGGCTTATACAACAGATTGCTCCACTTGCTTTTCAGTGATCAAGTGTAATCTCTGAAGCAATGGGAGACCAAAAATCCCAGTAAACTCTGTGCATTAAAAAAAAAAAAAGCTCCCGTCATTGCATATACTTACAAGGTGAAAAATAGAATAACATATAGCCCTACAATAGACAAAGCTAAAAGTTGAATAGTATTGCCCTCTCAAAAAGGGCCCATTAATGAAATGAAACCCAAAGACTTGAATACACTGAGGGGCAGTAGAACTACTGAATGTGAATATGAAAAATATGAAGTGTTGTAAAAGCAAAACAGCAAGAGGCCTAGCAGGCAAAATACAAGTGGTAGGATTAATACTAAAATAGGTGTTGGAATAACTGCAAGAAGACAAGAAGAGCTTAAGGGACACAGGACTAAGTGGTAAATTAATATATACAAATTTCCCTACTTAAGGGAACTAGAAATCCCTTTCCAATACTGGATGAAAATAAGCCCTTTTGACTCGGTGTTTCGTAAAGATCTTTTTCACCCTTAGAGAAATGCAAACAGGGAAATTTAAACCTAAAACATTGCTCAGCCTAAGAGAATTGAGTTCTGGATGAATGGATGGATGGGTACAGATAATGCATTATTCAGAATATTATCAAGTTGATATTTTGCTAAGGAGGAAATAAATACTTTTGGTTGAGCTGGAATGCTGATGTATTTGCCGAGACTGTTTCTGACTTAGAAATAAATCAAGTGAAATAATTTGGCCATGGTAAATATGCTAATAACTGTCTGTACAAATTTGATACAATTCTTCTATGCTGCCAGTGTTTTAATTTATTAACTAATGTGACTGTGATGACTGGAAAATGAGTATGTGAACTAGGTAAACAAGAGGTGTAGAAAACATGCTCAAGGAGGTGGCTCTTCAGAGTACTTTCCTCAGGGATGCTTCCAGATGCTGCACTACCCTGCTTTTGCCAGGAGGCTGTGTAAGAGTAAATAGCAGATTTAACAACAAAAATATTCACTGCACTTCTTGATTTCCTTCTAAGAAGGCTTATGATTTTCAGTAATTGTTTCAATGTTACTAAGACACAAACCTAACACAAAAAGCAAGCTTTGTGTTTGATACAGGGCTCCTGGGACAGAGCAATTCAGGGCATTTCATCTTTGTTCCTGGAGATCAAATTTAGCCCAGAGTGACTTTATGTGAACTGGTGCAGACAAAAGGTATGCCTTATCTGAACTAACCTTACCCTGGCTAGCCTCACTGACAAGGGTAAGGTAATAAGTTCAGAAATCCTGCCCAGATCTCACTGCGAACACTTGGGCTGTTGGCCTTTCTTGGCATTGGCTCTGTGACAGTTGCATCATTGGAGCAGTACCTGAGCTAATTTCAGGTTAAATGGACTGCATTTAATATTTTTCACTACACAGTAGTCAAGATATAAATATTCACTAGCAAAAAACTTGCAAGTATTAAAAAAGTCATCTGATATATTTGACTTAACTCCTGTTTAGTGATGCCAGGTATAATCCATAATACTATTTTTTTACTTATACACAGAGTAAGAATTATTTATGTAAACTCTTGAAGTGTGCAAATAGTTTTAAATCATCAGTGCTTTTTAGAATTCATATATTTGTAGTAAACCATGGACAGCAGAGAAAGACTGCAAAAATTCATTTAATACATTACTCATTGAGGATTATTTGACCTTCTACTTCCGAATATGAATAAAGAAATAAACAGGTTTTCATTAACAACATGAAACAGAACAGGGTACAGAGGTGAACTATTTCTGCTTGCAAGCGTATTTCTATCATAAAATATCACCTCATTTGTAATTAATCTGTAATATAATTTCAATTGGAAGTCTATATTTGTGTACATAGCACAACACACAGATCTATCTTCAATAAACATCAGTAAAGTCCTAGTTGCAGTTACACTGCATGTACAGTTTTGTTTGATGACAAGCAGTAGGGTACAAAGTCTGGCTGGGATGCAGATGGCAAAGCTTGATTACAGATTTAACTTCCATTTCTTTCCTTCCTTTTCTTTTTTACTCTGCGTATTACAAATCTCTGACTAATAGGAATTACAGTGGTAGCCTTACCTTTTAGGCTTGGCAGAATATTTAAGCAACAAACACTACAAATGGCATTTTAGCAGGAGATTTTGCTTTCATTGCAAGACAGGATTTAATAAAGAACTAATAATGTATTTTCTCATTCTGAAAATCATGCCTTTGATCATGGCTGTCTATTATTTCTGATGCATTTTCCCTGGTCTTAGCCTTCGAAATCTGTCTATCTGTTACTCCACCAAGATATCATTAAGGTCTTTGAAAATGGTGTCCTCCCTGCCATTCTTCTTTATCAATTTCCACCTTCTCTCTTTTCTATCTACACGTCTCTCATA
This sequence comes from Pseudopipra pipra, assembly GCF_036250125.1. Classification (NCBI taxonomy): domain Eukaryota; kingdom Metazoa; phylum Chordata; class Aves; order Passeriformes; family Pipridae; genus Pseudopipra; species Pseudopipra pipra. Next base: position 34,368,238 of record NC_087551.1, on the reverse strand, counting down.
TGTTGAGATTTCTGGAATTTACTTTAATATTTTCTCTACGGTGGAAACTTCTTGAGTCTCTCATACATATGTGTGTTTCCATGAATAACTAAATACAGTAATCACAGAATGGTTTGGGTTGGAAGGTACCTTAAAGATCAACAAGTTCCAACTACCCTTCCATGGGCAGGGACATCTCCCTCTAAACCAGGTTGGTTAAAGGCCTATCCAATGAATAAATTAAAGGGATAAAAAAAAAGATGGCCTGATGAAGTCATATGTATTGTTAAATGGTTTAGATAGTTCAAATAAGCCAGGAATACTGAAATTGCAAAGAACAAAATCAATGTATAGATTGGAAGATCTCTAACTATAAGGATAAGGACTGTTAATGAATGGGTGGCTTGAACTATTGCTAACAAAGAAAATGGCCATGCTAATACAGGTCATAAAACTGCTATAGAGTTTGTTGTGCTGCCTGTCATGTTTTCCTTCGTGTAGTCTAAAGGGCATGCTGTCACAAATTTGTGTTGACACTGGAAAACAGAGTTGAGAACCATCAGAAGTGGACGGACAGAGGACTCAGGAAATAGAAACATATGGTTGATTTTCTTGCTCTGAAAATACCATCGAGGTAAACTATGGTGCTGCTATGCTGCCACTTTTTCTTGTTTGCAGATATAAGATGTAAAGATGACTGTTCTGAATTCGCAGAAGGCTGCCTGCATGAGACAGGCTGCAATGTCCTATCAGTTATCACAGTAGATTTATGTCTTGTAAAAACAGATAAGTAAAATGTCTACTTTAAAATGCTCTTAAAAAGTCATATAACATCCCTCAATAGTAACTGAGGGACGGGCACCTAAGAAATACAATTATATCCAGGAAACTTTACATAAAACATGATCAAAACAAAATAAAACAGATATAACTATGAAAAATACATTCAATGCATAATTTCACCACCTCATGCTGGAAAATTTCTGAAATTAAAAGTTTTTAAAATCTAATTCACACCTGTCAAATTTCAAGGACCTTCCAAAGCTGTAAGAAAAGCCCCAAAATGAAATTAATGAAACTTCAATGTGAAATTCAACATAAACTAGAATATGAACTTAGTCTTATTTTAACTTCTAATTAATGTATTTCTCCATTTCTCTTCCTTTCTGATAGCTGAGGCTATTCTCTGACTCCTGTTTCCATCATTCTTGCTCCATTAAATAACTGTCTTTCAGCATTGTTCATTCACTTAGAGTTGAGGACTTAAAGCTGAAAAAACTTTATATTAAGAAAATAGAATCAGTCTTCAGTACTTCTGACTCTTGCTTTACAAAGAGCACGTTCCTTGGCCATGCTTAAAACCTTCCTGGAGATCTTCAAAGAGCCTTGCAGCTGTTATTTTTCAAAATGTAAAAAAACCCAAAAAGTGACATCCTGAATAGCCAAGCTACAAGCATGTTTACTGTATTATGAGGACCACATCTCAGCTGCGAGGATTTGTCTGAGATTTACTAGGTTGCAGTTCTTGGTTTTTTTCTTTTCTTAGAATACTTCATTGCTATGAGGGCTTAAACAACAAGGGAGCTGCAGCCCCACAGCTTTATTTGCATAAAGTGATATAGAGGAGTAAGATCTTGAGTTTGGTTCTCATTTTGGAAATTAGGATACTTCGTTCTTTCCTCTGTACCTTCTCAGCATTGCACAACTGTTTGACTGATCACAGGAGGACTAGTTATGCACTGGCTTGCCTCCGTGGCCACAGGAAAAGAGGAAGGAATAAGCAGTCTTCCCCTGCAGCATATGGGTCAGATAGACTCATAACCCGGATGCCTGGGGGAACTCAAGCACCGCATCTAATTGCTCTTCTGGAAAGCCACAGTGGTTGACAAGGGAGGGTTCAGCCAGAGGCGTGATGCAGCAGCCTTTGTAACAAGTTCCCTGTAACTGTGCATGCCAAGTATCAGAGTACATCCAATTCATGCCATGAAGACTCTTCCAAATACAAGTCTATGCCTTGGGGGCATGATCTAGCTCTATATATTTATTTCTTTATAGCTATATTATCAACATGCAAGTTTCCTTATCCTGACTGGCCACTCTGATTCAGCCCTGAATGGCTCTTGTGCTCTGAGTTCTCATGTGAACAGATAACTGGAAAATGCAAACTGTGCTTAGAGAAAGAGCCAAAAGAAGGTAAAATTAAACCCTTTACCAAGAGCCTCCATGAAGTGACTTGAATACAGAGACATTCATCATCTTCCACAAAGAGGGAGAGAGGGAGCGCTTGCCTAGTGCAGTACAGTCTCACGTGGATTGCCCCAAGCTAGCCCTAGGCTAACAATGTATCTACACAGTACAGAAATACTGTGAACCCAAATTCAGCCTTGTCAGAGTGATGCTCAGGCTTATAAGCACAGCCAGTTTGTGAAGCTAGTTTGCTAAGATCCTGTACTGTGGCTTGACTGCCTCTGGTACTGAGACTGGCCTGTTCAGAATGGGTAAGTGATGAATTTGACTTTATTTCACGGTATAAACTCCCCCTTGTCATTCACACCTAGTTTTGATGAGGACTCACATTGCCTGAATACTATCCATTTATTTCAAATACTACCAAGACCTCTTGATGATGATGAGAAGGAAATTAATAATCAGTGCATCTCTATGCTTCAGGATTTGGAGGAGGAGAGAAATTAGCAAGCAAGCTGTAAACAGTTTAGCTTAAGTATCAGAAAGAGGCTTGTCAAGCACTGCAGATCACTGCATGGGCTCACTTAGAGGTCAGGTGCCCTGCAGTCTGTAGAGCAAAGGTAAATGAGGTTCACGCACATGAGCTGCTTGGTCTCCCTCAGCATGTCTCTGTACTCTCCAGCTGAGGTAATGCCCCAAGGATGAAAATTCTGAGAGCACGAAGCCACCCAGCACTACCTCTCCACCATGAGAACTGCATACACAAATCACAACCTACTCTTAAAATCTCTGCCAGTTTGTTCCCACTGAGGATCTGGGAAGGTAACAGAAAATATTGTAGTGGATTAAGGAGATGGGGATTAAATGACCATAAACTCACAGCATCCTGTTTCGTGCCACAGTTAGTGAAGCATTCATTGATCTTGGTATTTTTTCTTGACATGTAGAATATAATCAGTTTTCTGTGTTGTGATAGGATAGGAAATACCAGTCTCTGAGAGCAACAGCTTGTAATGGCCTGGTTTTGATCTCATTTTTGATCGTCTTTTCTTTTTCTATCCTCTCGTACAAACTTGACCTGGAAAAAAATATGAACTCTTCTATAACACAGACATCTGATACCATCAGTCACTTTTAAAAATTTCTGCCTTGAAGAATTCTAATTTCTTTGTAGAGTAAGTGCTTTTTGTCCATGATTTTTACTGTACAGATTCTGTATGCATTAGTTTAGGATTAAATCCACAAAGGAGCCTACATCCCAGCTGACTCTCCATTCTGCATGTTATATTGATCCCCTCTTTCCCCTTATGCAAAATCTCAATGTTTAGCAAACACATTGAGGTTTGGTTCTTCATGGCCTCTGGTTGCAGTGTTATTTAGCCTGCAGGTTATAGCTCACCCTCAAGCTGCATTATGAAATGATGTCTAACAGTACATCCTGCTGCATTATTTCACTCCTCATGACATGGTGAAATTGTGCCAAGGACAATCTCTGAGCTCCACTCTTCTCAGCTGTAAAAGTCTGTGCTGGTTTAAAGGTAAACCAGCAGGGGAAATGAACTCAACTCAAAAGAGAGATTATAAATCAGAATAACAATTTAATAAAATAATACAACAAGTACAATTATACAGACAAACAATTGGTTTTAACCCACAAAACCCAAATATATAACCCAGCACCTTGGGGCATGAACAGAGTGGTGTTCTTTGGGCCCCCTGAGTCCAAAGGAAAAAGTGAGGGGAAAACCTGTTGGTGAGAGTGCTGTTGCAGTCTGGTCAAAAGTGGTGATTGCAGTCCAGTTGAGGGTGGTGGTCTCAGTCTGGTCAAGAGCAGTGAGCTGCAGCCTTCCTCTGGATCCCACGAGTGGTAAAAAGGTTCCAAAACTCCAAGTTTATAAATTATCCAGTTCAGGTAGGAATGCTCAGTCCTTCCCTCAAAAGGAATTCCATAAAAGGGTATGAGGACAGGAACATCTTCCTATCTCGCAGGCCTCTACTGCTAACAATTTCTGGGAAATGGCATGGAAGGCTATAGAATACACAGTTTTGGGTTACACTGATACCATGATGAACTGGTCTCAGCTGTCCTAACTAGGACAAAGTCATACAGGAAAATGAAGGCCAGTTCCTTCCTAATCCAGGGGCCACTGGACCTTCAATGAGGGTTTGCCACTCAAGGGACCCTGACACTTAGGGTGGAGCTGTATCAGGTCCAGCAAGGAAAAAATGCAGAGACATATGGGTCTGTACAGAGAGAAAGGGCTTACAGGTACTTCCTTGATGGCTTCCTTCTTCTAGAGATACAGAAAACTCAACATGAGTCTCATTCCTCCCAGATTATTGCCAGCCCAAGCGTGAGGAAAATCTATAGAAGTGAGCTTGTGGCTGCCATTACAGCATGATGGTCATGGTCAGTGGCAGCTAATCTTAGCCTGACAAACAGCTGCAATTCTTATAACTTTCATCTGGCTTTCTGAATAATTGTACAGATTTTTCTTAAAGTAATTAAAATAATAATTATATTATAAAAACACTTTACAAGATAATCTCCTCTTCAATTTCCTTTAATATTTTCTGGGGAATTACTATGGGTAACATAGAAAATAGGTAATTAAATTTCATTTCTATTACCATTTTGACAGCCTGAACTCTTTCACAGGGTGACAGATTTAATTTCTCACACATGGCTTATATTGTTTTAAAATGGAATAATAAGTGGCATGATATTGTTTCTTGCTGTGGCACCTAAACAATTATTTAGCAATATATCTAAAGTATTTCTTCTGAACTGATAGCCATTAAAATTTTTAAAGCAGAACCTCAGCAGGGGTAGATTGATACGGCATCACTGGAATCAGTTGTGCCATGCTTATTCACACAAGCTCAGGATTTAACCTGTAGTATTGTTATCACTTTTTTTTCCTCTTACCAAATTTTAGCATATTTTTCTTATTGATGGTCTGGAACAAGGCATGGAAAAAACCCTGTGAATTCATTATAAACCCAACCCTGCAACCCAGTGGGCTACACAAGGTGTGATGTGTCATTGTCAATTTGTGCTGAAGACAATGGCAGCAGAAGGTGCTCTGCCTCTTTCCAGCAGCACTCAGCAACTCATACGATTTAGGTTGCAGGAGCAAGCTTTGTTTACATAGCTGCCAAGGACATACTTACAGCTAATTCCAGAGACATCAATGTTAGAATAAGCCAGAGCAAAGAAAAGGGGGATAACTCTCATGAATTCCTCTTTCCAATACTAATTTGAAGGCTAATAAGTGTTACATAATACTGCTGCTTTCTGTTCAAAATCAAGTAGTTTAATTCACCTCTGAAATAACAGGCCTGTATTAAAATCCTCAATTATGGATATAAATACTTGCTTTCTGTACAAGTTAATAGCTTTTCTGCATGCAAGGGTAGAGGAAGTTTAAGAAGGTCATAATTTCCTACAAGCTATATTAAGAGAGGGTCACTTGGAGGTGCCACACATCCCAAAATGAGTTGCAAAAGTTCATAGGAATCCCTTGATAATGGCATTGCCTTTTGTGCTTCCATGATGCTGAATTTTAGTTCTGTTTCCAGAAAGGAAGTTTCTGTCCTATTTGTTATAAAATAGATGTGAAAATACAGGTTAACACAGAGCAGAATATCTGATAGCTAATCTGAAAGGGAGCAACCTGCTACAGCAGAAAACAGGCAAATTCTAAAATAATTATATAGACTTAATAAATGAGTAAATCTAGCCCTTTACACTTGCTTTGCATTCTTTGGAACCATTCTACCAAAATCTTTTTGCCTCAGTACCTGAAAAGAATTTTGTGATAACACAATATGGACTTCAGCTTTTTGTTTATGGGACAGACAAGTTAATTTGCATACTAACCCAAGACTGCTAAGGTGAAGTAAAAGATCTATAATTTCTAACCCCTCAATTATTTCAGACACAGTGCCTGCAGCACTGGGAACTGTATTTCTGTACCCTGCATCCATTCCTCTGGCAGCCTTTAAGACACACCTCAAAAAGACCATATAGCAGTGCTAAGTAAAAGCAGAAATGAGGGCCAGCTGATGTTCTGCTGAAGTTGTTGCAATCTTTTTCAACCTGGTAAAGCAAAAGGTAGTAGGTAAAGAGGTTACAGATAGGGAAGCAGCTGAAAGGATGACATATCAAATGGAAGAATAACACTGTGTGGTTGGTTACAGAATTAAGGTATTTATCTCCTCTATAAAATAGTAATAATATCCATTGTCTCTGCTTAAATGTATCGTTGAGAATTTGCCTTATGCGAGAAACTGCCTGTTCCTTCCTCAATAGAAGGTAAGAAAATTATTTAATATTTGACCAGAATTAGTGCAGCATTTTGGAAAATTTTGCATAGCCAGTGTGGACAAGGTGAGAAACATTTTGGGTAATGCTGGCAGAAATTCAGGAAGCAATTACTAAAGGACGTAGAGTGAATGTAGAAATATTCCAGAATGCGTAATTGCAACACTGGACCTCTGGCATTTTAAAGATCCCTGACACACTTGCATAAAATCTACCAGAAGAGAATGAAAATTTGTACAAATTAATAGTTAGCTTCATTTTGGAGATCAAATCAATCTTCAGCAGCATTGGTAGGTTAATCAATGCTATCTCACTAAAACTAAACCAGTTCCTGCCAGCAAGTGGCCTCTTCTGCCCACACTGGGGCTCAACCTTTACTGTGGCAAATTGGACATGGAGCTAATCAGGTTTTTTAGCTCATAGTAGCATATTTACTTTGGCCACTTTGGCCCGAGGTTGTGCAGATGTCAAGTAAAAACAGCCATTTCCAAAACAGAAGAACTGCAACAGAACTTCTTGACTATCTCAGCTTGTCTCAGACAGCAGTGCTGCCTAGCTGGCCTCAGCAATTTACCACTACTGAGTTTGGGTGGATTTGTAGAGGGTTTTTCTTGTAACTGGCAGAGCATGTCACGTTTATAAGCGTCTAGTACTAGAGGAGTTGGTGCTGAATGGCAAAAAAAAAATTTGAAAGAAAAATGGGGATGAAATGTATAAATGATGAAATAGATATCTTTGTCCTTTTATATTTGCTGGGTTATAAGAATGCATCTAGCCTAAACTATGATGAAGTTCCACTCTAAACCATTATTAAGAAGTCCAGAATATAAAAAACTATGCTAATTATAAGCTACATTTTATAAAACAAATGTAAAGTAGACATTTACCTTGAAAAGTCTGTAGTCAGAGACCAGAGTACCTACCAGAAGTTTGTGACTTCCTTTCTTCAGAGCATTCAAACCCCAGGTACACATCTACAGGAAAGCAGAGTGAAAAATTCAAGCACACAGTGAATCAATAGGAAGTAGGCAAGAAATTGCTGTGAAGTAACTAGGAGATAAGTGGATTAATCTCTCACAAAAGTTGGCAAGTTTTTTTCTGCTTGAGCTTTACTAGCTGGAATTTGAACTGAACATGGAGCCTCCTGTGGGGTGTTTAACCTCCTGCAATCCCGTTTATCTCAGGGACTAAAACATTCAGTTTCTTCTAAAGGAAAATCAGTAGCCCCAAAGATTAGCTACATGCTTCCATGATTCATTAATTGTGGAGGAAACTATGTCAGTCTGATATTTAACTGATTTTTAAACATTATTATTATTTTTAAATACCGTCAAAGCAAACCTCAAAACAAAAAGGTCATTTGAACAGAGCAAGTAAAATCTAGGAAATATCAGAATGAAACATGGATTTTTAATATGATTTTGTTGTTGTGTTTTGTGATTTTGTTTTATTCCTGAAGGAAGAACGTGATAAAATCAAAGCAAAATCACAAAGGATTACAACACCCATGAATCTATGTTTTGAATGTAGACTTTGACCCCATGTTAGAAACCACAGTAGCTGTAACAGTAACTAATGTACAAAGAGTTATCACAGTTAAGAGCAAGTCTCTCTGACCAGTGTGACTGAGGAAGTTCACATACACGTTCATACATGGAAGCCTGCCACACACTATATCCAGAGTCCTTGCTTCAAGGTGTCTGTTCACCTCCTCTGGTTAACTGGTTGGAGCATGGATAGCAACCAGAGATTGCTCTTTTTTTCATCCCTTGCAGATGTCCCAGTCCGTTGAGGAGAAAAGTATTATACTCTTCTGAGCGACAAGTGCCTTTTGCTGAACAGAGTGCTTTTCTTCCTTCCAAGCTCATAGGACAATAAATCTACAAAGCACAATCTGGATTTCTTTCTGAAAGCAGTGCAAGATACAGAGGAAAGAATTTACAGTGATTTTACACTCAGACCTTCTTTTTTTCTTTTTCTTTTTTTTTCCTTAAATTTGATGTGAAGTTCCTAGGAAATTATGTGTTTATGTTAATGTAACATTAAGCTTGATAAATCAAGTTCTCAAATGTCATGAAATGCAGAAGTCAGGCTGTAGGCTCAACCTTTACTCTGGCTCTTTGCCTCTTTCTTAAAATACAGTCTGTCTCTATGTTGTTATAAATTATTACTCAGATTACGTAGGAGTCAGTATAACACAAACTGGAATTTCCTACAAGGCTTTATAAATAGTAAACTCATGACAGAAAATGCTGTGCAGCTGGACTATATAAGGAAAGAAGCATTTTACTCACAAATGCTTCCGTATGTTCTTTGTTGTGTTTCAGTTTGGCATGATCATCTCTCTACCATTATTCATGCAAGATTTTGGTTATCAGAGCTATTGTGGAGGTGCTGTTCCTCACAGTGACACTGATATTCATGTGCAAATGAAAGTATTCATATGTGAACACGAGTATTCATTTTTTCCTGCCAATGCTGCTGGATACTGAAGATAAGCCTTCCTGGCCTCAAAGGATAGAAGGTGAACACCCTGGAAGTAAAAAATTCTTTAAGGCCTCCTGCTTTCTAGATAGTCCCGACTGAACAGCTATCAGCAGTAGCAGGTCAGGAGTCTGTGCAAGGTTGGATTTGTCTAGGATCCCCCCTACAGCCACTGTAAACACCGATTGTGTGATGGCAACCATCCTCAAGTGTGGGCAAGGAAGACAAGACTGATCAATATTCACCTCATGGCCCATTCTTTAGGCACCAGTCACTTCACACGCATCTCTCTTAGTCCTTTGCTGAGTAAAGCCCTTTAAGATCACCAGAGGAGGTATATGTTAAGGTAACTTCCCTGTCCGATCATCCAGGAACCACCATGACAGTCACACTCACAGCACCTGAGCTGGGACAGAAGACCCTTCGAAGCAACACCATGCTGGGCATCATCGGCTCCTGCTGTGTCTGTAATTGTCCAGCCACCTGGCTGGTGCCACAGGTCCCTGTGCCCTGTGTTATGCAAAAGGTCCCAAGCAGAGTTCAATCTGGCACCGCAGTTTGCACACTGAGCTACCTGCACTGCATGTCTTCCCCAATGTATTTTATAAATAGGATGTTTCATAGGCACATGTAGAGCAGTTTCATAAAAGGGTGGCATGTAGGGTTCCATCTTCTGTCAGAACCCCAGCCCAACATCCACACTGTTGGGCTGACAGGGTGAGCTATAATCCTTAACTTCTCTCTCCTATCAGGAGCTCCCTGGGTCCAAGAAGTCCCATTCCTGCCCTGCACCCAGGTCAGCCCATTCACAGCAACGTTAAGCCTTGGTGGAAAATTTGCCTTGTGTCTGAAACACAGACAGAAAGAAGAAAGAGAGGAGAGGCTCAGATGTTTGTAGCAATCTGGTCTGTTTTGAACATAAAGCTATCGGAAGATAAAGAGAATTTGAGAAGGCTGTACTTTTATTTCTCAGCATGTGAAAGAATATAGTACAAGTGCTATTCTGGATATACCACATCTAAATATGAATACACCATGTTAGAAAGAAATCAACTGGTCAAGTTTTTTACCCTGGATAACATCTAATGAGATTTATCAGACTTCCAACAGCAATTTTCATCACACAACTAAGCATGGTATTATTATATCTGTGACTGAGAACTCTAGAAATTTTGATAGCTTTCAGTCAGATACTTATCTCTGGACACAAAGAGAAATTTTACAATTGTACTACTGCAAAGTTGTCCAGTTTTAAATAAATTATTTCAACTTTAGTCAAAGATGTGTCTTGTTCTGCTTTAAAACGAGTACTTGCTTCATGGACATTTTTGACTCGGGAATTATTCTTACATACTGTGCATAAAGATGTGTACTTCCCATGAGGATATATTCAAGGTAAAATCTTACTCTAAGTGACATGCTTGCATTTATATTGGAGAGTAGGAGAGGTAAAGGCATCTTCAGGTGTTTGGTGGAGGTCACAAAGGCTGTTCCAGCATGGAAGCAGGGTATCCCTCTGGACCAGCCAGGGTGAAACCCAGTGAAGAACTGGTAGACCCTACTCCACCACCATCACACACTGGTGAAAGGAATGAAAGCCTATGCATTGTGAGAGGAAAGGATGCTTCACTACAGAATTTATGTGTCACAAATTACTTTGTGCTCCTACTGTGTGCAGTGAGGACAAGCTCTCCACCAAGGCTCAATGTTTTGGGTACCTTTCACCATAGTCTTCATTTTGGGCATTACCCATGGCATGATTTAACCTAGTGTGAACAACTCCCTGGCAAATCAATTTTTTTACATATAATTTTTGACATATATTATGTTTAAGTTCCTTCCATTAAATGCTATTCTTTGCATCTTAAATTATTTCAGACAGTTTCCTTTAACATTAACTGGAATTAACATTTCCATTGTAATATATTGCAAGTGACATCTGTTGGACCAACTTTTCCCTCCAAGAATTATATGTCCTACCAGTCAGACAACCTCATAATTTTGTGGAATTATTATATAATGTTGTTCCCAAGCAAAATAAATGTATTCAGTTTTCCTATAGGCAGTGGCATTAAATAACAGTTACACAGCTCAGTCCTCTTCCTGCTAAATTTGGGGGCTAAACTCCCACTGACTTCATGGGAGCAGGATTTTATTTACTGTAACATTCAGTAAATAAATAAATTCAGCCTCCAAAAGTAGGGAAAGTTTGGCCACATAAGCCTCCAAAGGCCTAGATATTTAAAATATATCTGTTGCTGCTACTTACATGTCCATACACTTTTAGTATCCCTTTCACATGCATTTATTAATTGCACAAAAATGTTTGTGAATACAGTCAAAACAACTGAAATAATTAATGCTTATTTTTAGAGGCAATTGCTAATTCCTTCCAATAGGAAGTAGAAATTTACCTACTTCTCTTTCTCCAGACAATAAAACCAATCTTTCGAAGGTTAGCTGCCAAAATAAAATCCAGAGAGGGGCTTTTGCACATTTAACCACACCTATGCACAAACTTATAGCTCCCTTATCCAGCACCCTGCCCAGATCCAAAGGTGTCTAAATTCCCTAATCTCTTAAGCAATATTCTATGTTCTTGTGCTGGAAAAAAAATGTTTCTAGATGTATGATATCTGGTGTGCCTTTTTTTTTTCTGAGACTATTACCTGTTCCAACCATGCCTCCAGCTTTCCCTGGTCAGGTCTGCCATTCCTCACTCCAAGAAATGAGCACTGCAAGAAGTTGCTTTACACAGAGGAGCACCTCACTAAGGAAATACTTAAGTCCTGACCCATGCTGAGAGGGTGAGGAAATTCTCACTCTCTAAATTACTTTAAACCCTTTTCAAGAAAGAGACTTCCATCAAAAGAGTGCCTCCAGGCTAATCCTTCCAGGTGGCCAGAGGACAGAGATACTGAACATAGGCAGAACATTTCAGGAGACTCTAACCTTTAAGACTGCATAAACTACTGCTTTCTGCAGAATTCCCAAGAGACAACACACCTCCACAGCATGAGGCACTCCCTATTTTTTCAGGCTTTGAGGAAAGGGATGGTCATTTATTGCAGGCTTAAATGAACAGTAAATATCAATATTTCCTGCCTGACTCAGCTGCCCTATTTAGTGTATTGATCTGCCTATCTTCCAATTCCTATTCCTGCACACCAAGGGAGGAAAAATAAGCAGTTATTTATGGCAGCTCAACCCAACCCTAGTCCCAGGGGCACAACAAGAATTCTTATTTCTTCCCCTTTCTTTGCACGTGTACAAAATGCAAGTCACATTGTCACTTGCTACAGTCTGCTCAATGTTTAATAAAATATGAATGTAGAAACCTGGAAATGTTACTGAAAAAGGCACATGTAACTGAAAAAGTTTCCTGCAGTCCTGCATGTCCCAGTACTTCTACCTGTACTGCCAAATGAGGAAGACCACACAACCTCTCTCCTTCATCATAGCTGTAGCCTGCCCTGGTTGGTAACAGTTACAAAAGAAGTGCAATCTCTTATCCCACTATGATTATCATTTACAGGAATAATGTCAGGAAAAGCATAAAAATCAACCAACCAACTGAAGAAAAAAAAACAAAAACCCAATAGATAATTTCTTTTTTTAGATTAAGATTAGATAATAATATTACTTTGCTCTCTTAGAATCTGAATTCTTTGTTACAACTGAGTAAACAGTAATACATGTTTTTAAATGTCTGAAATTCCTTCTGCATCCAAGCCAATATAGACTAATGCTAATAATTGTTTTGTAATACTAGAAGAAATACCCAAGGCAATAAAATGCTATGAAAGGATGCTTTCCTTATCAAATTTCATAAAAACTTGAAGGCTTAGTAGATTCCAGTTCTTTTTTCAATAGATATTTAGATAAAATGAGGAAAATAGTCATTTTTGGTACTTTCAGGTACAGCCTTTTCTTAGAATTCTAGGAATCTTTCACAGTACACCAGATAAGAATTCTTGCCCTAAAAAAAATGCAGTGGCTTTGTAACTAAATAATGTTACCCCTCTGGTCAAAAAAATTCACTGCAGAAATTGTACTCAGTCATGAAAAGAAAAATTTGAGAGAAAAATTATCCCCTTTAACAATATTTTGTACTAGTTTTGTTCCAAAATTTTTAGCCAACACAAGAGAAGAAGCATAAAACAGACATGAAACAATAACAAAACACTATGCATTATAATTAAAATAATAGAATCATGGAATGGACAGAGTTGGAAGCCAGAGGTGAGACTGACAGGTCAGTAGTTCCCTGACTTTCTACCCTTTTTGAAGGGTATAATATTTCCCCTTCTTCACTTATCTTGGACTTAACCTCAGAGCCATGACTTGAGAGACTTGGCAACTACATCAGCCAATTCACTCAGGACTATGGGATGCATCTCATCAGATCCCATAGACTTATGTACATTAAGGTTCCTCAGGTAGTCATGAACCTGATCTTCACTTATAATGACTTTGCTCTCCTAGTCCCCATCCTGCTGTCCATCCACTCAAAAGGTGTGGGAAGAGAGGTTGCCATTGAAGACTGAGGCAAAAAGTTGTTGAGTACCTCAGCCCTCTCCTCATCCATTGTTTATGAAGGAGGGCACATACATCTTCTTTGACCTTCCTTTTCTCGTTAACGTAGCTGCAGAGACCATTCCGGTTATTCTTTGCATCCCTTGCCAGCTTCAGTTCCAGCTTCGCCTTGGCCTTCCTCACCTCATCCCAACACGGTCATACTTCATCTTCCCAGGTCAGCTGCCCTGGTTTCAACTGTCTATGTATTTGTTCCTTTCCCTTTTGTTTCACCAGTAGGTTCCTACATATACCATAACAACTCAAAATTCAGACACAAAAATAAAATGAAGTCATTCAGCAGGAGAAAAAAAAAAAGAAGAAAGAAACAGAATAACTCAAAACTTTTAAAGAGAATATATTTTGTTTTCTTTGATTTTATAGTAAAAAATCTATCTCCCTTTTGTTTACTCTTCCATAATATCCTAATAATGGTAAAATATACCAGGACACTTAGAACAGGAATTGGCTGTACTATGATAAGATCATTCAGGTTTTGCAAAAGGCCAGTTACTCATGATATCAGTGTGACTAGAACTGCTTTTAGACATCACTTTGGATTTACCTTTGTGATCTTCTTAATTTTAAATAACAAGAGAAAAACTTAATGTCTTAAAAATGCCAGCTACTACTACAGATTTAGAGACTTATCATAAATGAAAATACAATAACTAAAAGGGGGGGGCAGATTTAATGGTGGTAATAAAGCAGATGCTTCAAAATACATTGTTTTCCTTCAATTCAGGATGCAGAAATTCATTGACAAAGAAGAGCTAAAGAACCTATATAAAGAACCTATATGCCACTTTTCTCAATTATTGAAGCATCTCGAAAGGGGAGCTATGTGGATTTAAATTGTTGAGTCTTTAGCATTACTTTTTCTTCTCTTTTTGTAACCATGCAAAAAACACTTCTAGGTTAATTGAATGTAAACAGATTCTTTACTCTTTCTGAGTCAGAAAATAACCTGAAACAGAGATCCAAAAGAACACTTAGTCTCAACATGCAGTACCTGTACAATACACATTTCAACAGCATTTATCGGATTTCAGTTAGTTTCTATGAGTGACAGCCAGTTATTCATTCATTTACTTTATCTTCTACATTCACCATTAAAAAAAAGATAGAAATCAACACCTCCATATTTGCAGTGGGACCTGGTAATTGATATCTCACACTGTGGCAGCTCTGCCTTTACTTAGAACTATTTTGTCCAAATAATAATTTTTCTATAAAATTTGTGTACTTGGTATACCACCTTCAACTGTTTAAAAAAATGAGGAATGCAGCATTGATCCTAGCTTCTCTACTTTCAGGAAACTTCTACAAATTTACTCAGAAACTGCAGGAAGATATTTCCCTAGAAGGCCACAGATTTTGGGAGCTGCAAACAGTTTGTGGGAAGGTGATCCACACAGGATCTTACACAGGACAATGTCACTGTTTCTGTACTTAAAATGGTTTCGGGCCCTTCCCTCCAGTCTGCATTCCTTCAGATGAAAAGAAACAGAATGAGGTTTGACCAAGCAGGAGGAGTCCCAAAGCCTGCATCAATCAGCTAAGCTCTATTGAAGTCAATGAGCCAGTTTATCCTGGCTGAACTACGGGCCCCTAATCTCTATAAAAGAATTCATCTACACATTTGGTACAATAAAACCCAACAAAGCTGTGAAATTTCCATTTCCAAGTTGGATACGTCTGTGGAGTTTGGTCATGGATGGAAGCAGCCCTGATTTCAGTGCCAGCAGGGGAAGGAGGGATCCCCTCTGGTGCTGAGCATTATCACATGAAAGGTAGAATGGGAAGTATTAATCTAGAGTGCAGTGCCTCTTTTTTCCTCTGCTAGAGCCAGGCCTGGATGTGTATAAACAAACAAGCCAGCACAGTGCCAGGTATCAGCTAAGCTTTCCACCAAATACAAGCTTTCACGTATTTATTTATGCAGCATCTGCAGTGCATTTAAAGGTCTGTGTGGATTACCTTGACTTGATATCACCTGGAAAGTTCTATTAACCACAAGTGCTTAACCTGCAAGTCATTCCTTCAGCTAATGAAAAACGTTAACTTGCATAAAGGTGCCTCTCAACTCACTTTCCTGCATCCTCTGTTTAGAGGAACGTCTTGGGAGTTCTTGTATTTCCCTTTCCTAATATAAATTTTACAAGTGTGAAAGAACATCTGATGAAAGTGCTTTTGTTATGCTGACTCTAGAAAAGATACCATTGATTACAGGCCTATTTGCCTATTGCTAGTTCTGCTCACAGAGGTGACAAAGGAACAACAAAAAAAAAAAAAAAAAAAAAACAACCAAAACAAAACAGACAAAAAAAGCTACATTTATTCTCTATTTGTCTGTGTTCTCATTTCAAATTCTCAGGCTAATTTCAAACCATATGTGTATTTCACATTGTGCCAGCATAAATGACTACACAGCTGCAGAGCAATACAAAGTCTGCCCTAAAACCAGGGATGTTCAGATCATCCGTGAGCACTGTTACCCAGGAGACCAGTTTATGCAGTGAGATAGAGGAGATGACTGGAAGGGAAGTCTCACCTTGAGTTAATGATGCATCATACAACAGATTTTAAAAATGAAGATTGCAGAGCAATAAGTGACTATACAAGAGTCCCATTGTGCGGGCAACCAAACAGACAGAAGTGTGTATAAATGGGCATACTACTTCAAACATTAGAATCATACGAGTGGGAATAACCTCAGATACTCTACCTCCTCTAGGGCAGAGTGCCAAAGGGTTTTTTTTAATTTATTTTCCAATAAAGCCACCCTTGTATAGCTTGTCACATCAGCACAGTCTCACTGAATGGACTAGAGTGTGACATAAACAGCTGGATCACACGAGTTGCAAGGACTAAAAGCATGTTGGAAAGGGAAAGGAAGGAGTAATAATCCACTAAATGCTTTAAAATCCAGAAGCAAAGGGCCACTGGGAGTGAAAGGTGGAAAGGTGCCTGCATTTGCTTGTGCCTGAGAGATGCTGTGGAGATGGTGAGCTGAGAAAAAGTGGTTCCTTGGGAGGAAGTGGGCAGTGATGGCTAAGCCAGGTCCTTCCATGGGGATGGCACTGGGTTCAGGGGTGTTTAATGTGGATCACTCCACCAACATCCAACTCTGCATCAGACAGGAACATCAGAGGGATGGTGGACAGTGGGTGATGGTCAGACACCAGTCTGGCTGCTGGGAGTTGCTGCTCTAGGCAAACCACAACCTGTCTGGGACCACACAGGCAAGTGGCATCTCGCTCCTTCACCAGTTTGACCTGTTTTGGTCATATAATTTAACACTTTACCCCTCAATCCAAGTATGGACCAGTGAACAAGTCCTTCCTCTTCATGTTCCAGTTGAGAAGGTCGGTATTTTCTTCCCTCTTTTACAGTGAATATCTATTCTCAGAGACCATCTAGAAATTCTCTAAAGAAAATCACATTCTCTTTCTTGAATGCTTTTCCTTTGACTTATTTTGCTGTTCTTTGCTTTTATGACTGCTGCCTTCTTTCTCTTTATTTGCACTGCATACCATATCAGTATTTCAGCTCATTTTCTTCTACTTTCTTTCCCTCAGTAAATGTCATTTCCAAGAACTGTGATTTTTGGGTCCTGAATCTCCTATCTTTTCCTTCAGTGTTCAGAGTTGCAATAGTTTTTATTTGCTTTTTGCTTAATTAGACTGTTCTTTTTCTCTTATGCTTTCACTGCCCTAACAGTTCCTTAACATGCCTCTCCTTTGCTCCACAGACTTTATTTTTTGTATCTGTGCTGAACTAAAACAGGGGATAAAGTCAAAGTTGCCTTCCACCACTTCAAGTCCTTCTTGACATGCTTTACTTTTAACCCCTTTTCATCTAATTATGCAGTCCTATGCTATGTTTCTTACTGAATCTAATAACTCTTTTTTTCACAAACTTTGCTTTACCCTCTTTCACCTTCATTCTCTCATTTCTTCAAAAGATATTGCCTTAATGTACCAGTTATCAAAGCCACAAGTTCTAAAACCAGTATCACATCTTAAAATATTTTAATCAAGCAGTTGTGATGGGAAAAACCTTTTAATTTCTAATTTAATATAAATTGAATTCAAGTAACGGCATCTTGTGAATTAAATTCTAACAGGTGTGTTAATTCAATATAAGACAAAATAGTATTTTGAGATATCCTTTCATTTTGTTATAAAAAAGGTGCTTCAGTCATTCAGGTTCACAGGATTATGAATTGACAATTGACACTGAGGAGAAGCACGTTTGTTCTACTTTGGGCTTTTTTAAGGAAAGCTCTAAAGATTCCCCTGGGATTGTTGGACTTGAGATTGAATGAGAAGTTAAAATTTATTTTACTTGTTCCTAAGACCAAGCAGAAGACAAACACTCTTCATATCTGTCACTGTTTCTCAGAGGAACCTTTGTCTTGAGCCTGGCCTAACAAGTGGTCATTTCCCTTGCCCAGACAGTGCACTGTGACCTGAGACTGAGACTCCAAGTCTGGTAATGACTCCTCCTGAAGCACAGGCTCTTTTCACTGCAGTCCAAGCAGCAGTTACACACTTTAAGCACAGCAAACAACTTCAAAGGGGCAGCCTCACCACCAAATATCCCAAAGCCTAGTTTTTTGGAAAACTGATGATAAATCTTCTGAACATCAACCTAGGCAGCCATTCCCTGGGGTTTTTGATAAAGCAGAAATGCTTGAACTTCATCTAGCTCCATCCATCCTGCCACATTTGTCTTCCCTCATGCTGGGTTAAATCCCATGGGCAAGCCAGTAGCAGAGCAGTGTGGCATTAGATATGGGCTTTGGAATCCCAGTCAGGGTGGGCTTGCCCACCAAACCTCTGGACCAGGGCCTTCAAGAGTCTGTGGAGTTGCACATGGACTGAAAAGGGTCTAGTGGTGCTTAAGCATTTTCTTTAGGAACCTAAGTTGGCATGTAGGTACAGGCAGCCCATATGTGGAATATTTCACAAAAATGGCCTGTTTTTCAGGATGATAAAGGGTACTTGACAAAGTACAACTTAAGTACCTTCAACTTTTCATGATATCCTCAATAAGACTCTCGAAGTAAAACATTTCTGGTCATCAGCACCTTTAAGTAGGACTTTTAATAATTAATATTTTGCCATGTTTCCAGAAGACAAACTGTTTGCTTTCTGTTTAACGAGTGCCAATTCTGATACTGCTGACGTTTTTTTTCCAAGAAGTTATGAACACCCACCTAAAATCTGAGGATGCTGTTGTTTTCAGAAAGCAATGTTTCTGAGGGAAATGAGGTGTTTTTTTTTTTTTCTGCTGACCTACTTTGCTCAAAAGAAAATAAGTATTGTAAGTGTTTTAGTGCCATAAGTAAAGTTCTGGAAAATTAACATTGATACTGAACATTTCCATCCCTTGAAAATTTAGATTTTCAACTACAAGGAAAAAAACTTGTTTTCAGGATAACAATGCAGGCTGACAATTTTTTTTGCTGTAGATTCTCTGAGATAATTTCTCCTGAGAATAAGGCACACATTGCAAAACAGGACAGACAGATTAATTTTTCAGTATTTACCAAGTAATTGAGTGTTTTCTCAGTGTTTTGAAAAGTCAAGTAGTTTATGGTTGGATTTTGCTATTCATTGACTTTGGGATTAACTGATCTCTCATATGTGGTATTTCTCGGGTTCTTATGACTTTTGTATAGTTTGTATTGATTTACTATATATGTAATCAAAATTTCTCATGTCACATATTTTTGCTATCTGATAGTTTCAGCAAGAAGTAGACTCATTGTTAACCTCTCTCCTTAAAATGCAGCCCTCCCTTCCACTGGCAGTAGTAATGTTATAAAATAACAGTGATTAGTCTCTGTCACTGTAAAGCACTTTACCCATTTTTGCCAATCCAGCCTTGGTTTCCATGGAAACAGAAGACAGTAACACAGAAGACAGAACTTTTTTTTTTCCTTTTTTTTTTGGATGTCAGTTGCCTTCAAAGTTCATTCACAAAGCTATCCTTCCTCCATATTTTTTCCTTAAACCTATAGATTTTAGGATTCAGGAAGATTCAGTCATCTGGGGTTTTCATTTTGCTGCGGATGGCTTTAAAGAAAATTTGTGGCCAGCAAAATTTGACAGGATGATAGACTTGGACATTGGAGTCCTAGGTTAATTCACAAAGTTGTCTGAAGTCAGTTTCTCAGAGATAAAATGAAGACTTAGTGGAGCATATTGGTGCTGTAATTTTTCAGGAGTAAGACAGACAAAAGCTATTACCTAGATTACCACTTTTATCATATTAAGATACAAGTGTAGAGATGATTAGAAGCATATAGCAGTCAAATTAGATTTGTGTTACTATGTCCTTAGAAGAAGGGTTTTGGCCTTTCTGAGAAAACAGAGATACTTCTTTAAAGCCATTCGAAATACACGAATATCTCACCTTACTGCGCTAAGGACTCTTGAAAGGATATCTTATCAATTAGATTGTATTGACCTTCAGTGAAATCTAGAAGGCGTGTGTTAAAATTTTAAAAATTAAATATATCAAATCAAATTAGTTGTCTGTCTGTGTAGAAAAACATTTTTAAAGGTCACAAGGGTGAACCATATACAAAGCATTATTTAGCACACAGTAATGCTAAAGACTAGTACTATATTCCAAGAACAAAGCAGATGAGTTTCTTTTCTATGTAAAACTTGTTTATAAAGAAAAATATGAGTTTTTCATCAATTTTTTTCTTACCAGTAATTTTATAACACAAGCCATATGGGATAAATGTTACCCAAAGTAACTGATTCACAACATTTTCTGTTCAAGGGATGACTGATCATGTAAATCACTAACAGAATAGGTTGCCATGCTACACAAACAATGAGACAGGTCTCTCTAAAATAGAGGAGACTGACTGCGTCATGTGGTTTTTATTCTTTTCTAATCTGGAAATATATGAGATAGAACATCAGCACAGGTGCATAGGGAAGGTCAGAAAATCCAGTTTAAAACTTTCTTTTCCTTCTCCATATTTTTAAAAAGCATTGTTGCCTGTGGAAGCCAAGAAGATGTATAACTTTACTTACCTGTCTCATTATCCACATTGTGTACTATATGGGAACACTCACTATGAACTAGTGTTTCTCTGTGACAGGTATAGCTGTTCCTGTCTAGAAAAGCTGATGACTTTGATTTCAGTGAACATCACCTCAGTGCTCAGATGCTGTGTTTCATCTGTTATTGTTGTAAACTTGCATGTTTTCATCCCTGACAGGGGAAAATAAAGCAACATAGTCAATATACATATGCATTTTTTTACATCTCCCAACAATAACTTATTTTCATATCCATGTGTGTTCCTCCATACAGAGCACATTGTGACACTTTGTTTCACCATTCCTAAACTAAAAAATCATATTAAAAATCTGCTCAGGCTCCCAGTGCTCACTGGAGGCAGCTACTCTAGGCACAGCAGCACAGGTAGCCCAGCACTGCAGCAGTGACAAAAATGCTCTGTGCTTTGCCATCTGACCTCAAGCAGTGGTGACCTTCCTGCAAGACTGGCATAACCTCTCTAACATAACAAGTTGCAGTTTTAAAATACCTCAGAATTTTCCTTTATTGTCATAAGGGAGGCTTATGGAAAGCACAGCTCTAGACTTTCCTTCCTATTCCTTCCAGCACACTGCATTCTTCTGTCTCCCTCTGAGTCCCCTTCAGCCACCCACACACTCATCTCTGCAGTTTGGTTTGGGTGATGGTGCTGCCTCAGGTGCCACCACCAGCAGTGGAGCAGGAATCTCACCACCCCACGAGCAACTCCTGTTTCAGATCAGTTAGACCTCTCTGGCACCACCAGCGATACCCCAAATCTCAGGGGTAACCAAGAGCACAACTCTGAGCACTGTGGCACTGGCCATTTCTCAGTCATTCTCATTGCTGATGGAATGCTGCTTCTCACACTTTTGTCCCTAACTGCTTTAGTCACCCTTCAGCTATGCATCAGAAGTGAAATAATCAGATTTTCTGATGAACAAAATAAAATTCATCCCCAAAATTTATGTTTATAGAGAACAATTATCTGAAAAGATAACCAATTACTTTTTTTTTTTAATACCATGACATCCCCTTGGACTTTTTATTGGGACCACCAATTAACTTCACACAGACAAATGAGCAACAAAAATACAATTTTTTGCTGCTGTCACCATGGGAGCCATTTCAGTTAACAAGGTAACAGTGAAACCTTCCAGGTCTTTTTCCCAATTCTCTCAGCTGTCTAGACCCACCAACTTGATTATTACCAGAGTAAAGACTTCATCAAATATATTTATTTTCTTCCACAAAAGCTAAGCATAACAGTTGGCTCCTCTGAAACAAGGCCAGAGTTTCACATCGGTGCTATCATAAAGGGAACCATCCCCGGTCCATTTCTTTCTTTCCACAGTTCTTGATTTACAAGAAGAAGAATGTCTTTAGAAAGTTATACTCTGGGATCTTTACAACGGGTGTTGTGCAGTGGTATCACAGAGTACAATTTTTGAAACAGATTCTTATGGTTTCTCCCCCCAAGTAACACAAAAGCACTTAACAGAAATAAAAGTCTAAAGAGGATCTGAGAGTTTACTTCATCCATTTTTGCATCAAGACAAAGTTGGATGGTATGGAGCTACTTGGTGACAGGTAGTAAATATGGCAGAATGATGTCCATAACAAAAATGGCTAAGGGGAAGCAAGTGTCACATTACAATGCATTTTTATGAGTTTCAATTAGTTTTATCTTAACAGTAGCAAAGACTTGATACATTAAAATTTGTACTATTTGATGTAGGTTGTATTTTTATTTAGCTAAATCTTAATGCCAGAGAAATATAGCTAGTAATAAATAACATGCAGAATGTAAATTTAAAAGAAAGACTGCAGTAATGACTGAAGATGCATTATATGCATTCTTTTTTAAATATATTTTGTCTGGTGCTAATTAGATTTGAAAGAGAAATTAGTAAAATAACTTAAAATCAACATTAATGCCAAAATTTAAGTTTTAATGTCACCATAATATTTAGAATATAATAAATCTAAAAATTTCTTATAAATCTGTACAAATGTATTATTTTTATATTGATGGTTTCTTTTTTTTTAAGTCATGATATTTTACCTGATGAGAACTCAGTACTCTGATTCCCTTTCTTCATTATTTTTGTTTAAAGTTCTTACAATGCGAATAGTTATAAATCTCTGATTGCTCAAAACTTATCCTACAAGGGTTTTAACAGAGGGATTTCAGTAGGGAGTGTTAGGAGAACAGCCTGTTGAAAACTCATGCCAAGTTATAAACAATCCTTCCCAGAGGATATCAACTTTCCATCACAATTCCCTTGTGATTTTCAGAAGTCAGTACTTCTAAATTTTGGCTCCGTGAATGACTTTTTTTCTCATTCTGGCTTGTGGGATCCATTTTGTTACTTTCCTAACCTTCTTGGGTAAACTATGTGAAAGATAATTTATGCTGGCAGCTCTCTATTACTCCACCCAATACACTTCTCCAGCACCCATGCCCTGTCCTTGCTCATAAT
This sequence comes from Pseudopipra pipra, assembly GCF_036250125.1. Taxonomy (NCBI): domain Eukaryota; kingdom Metazoa; phylum Chordata; class Aves; order Passeriformes; family Pipridae; genus Pseudopipra; species Pseudopipra pipra. The sequence continues at coordinate 34,345,132 of NC_087551.1, read as the reverse complement.
CTGCCTGAAAATTTTAACAATTAGGCTTGCTTCCATGATTTGAATTTAGAAAGGAGTTGACGGGTTTCCAGAAACTAGGATATCTACCTGCACAGAGATGGCTGAAACACTAGTGCTCTCCAAGGATGCTTAATTGCTACAAGCAACCCCAATTAGTGGAAGGAAACAGGGGAAAAAAAGGCATCAGGATGGACATCTGGTGCAGTTTCCCAGTTTCTACCTCTTTACGATGTAATTTGCAGGCAAAAACTGTAAACTGAGTAGCAAACCTCCTGTGTCCTAGTGGATCATGACTGTGAAGAAACACACTCCTTTGATGATTTCTCTCTATGTACAAACTCCCTCTTCTATTCCTGTTTATGATTTAAATGAAAAGGTACTTAGCAGTTCATAAACCAGAAAACTTGCCCATTAGTTCTTAGTTCCCTTATTGCTACAGCAATGCTGTCTTATGTACTACGAAATTACTTCTACAGTAGCCAAACTACCGAAAAAAAAAATCTGTTTGCCATAGTGGCAGCAAGCAATTATCAGAAGAGGAGGAGAAAGTTTGAAGAAATTTTGCCCTCTGAGTGCAGCATCAGCCAGCTTGGAGGAAGCAATTGTCTAAAGTGTTGCCACATCACAGGGCATTAATTTCTATCTGAAGCAGGGCAATTCTGATCTGAGTTGTTCTGTCTCCAAGTTCCCTTCACTGAAGGTTATGTCTTTATTTTCTGTATGGTATGTCATGGTATTTTACTTCTATCTCCACTTAGAATTTAGAGATCTGTGACCAAATCATCATCTTAGCCTAAGCTAGAATATTTTCTAACTAACTGGGCACATTTAGTCACCCCTAACTTGTCCTACTTTCTATGACAGAACAGCAGTAGAAGACCCACAGCACCTAAACATGCCCTCTCATCTCAGGGAAAGTCTGGTGAAGAATATGAAACAGATCATAAATGAGAATTACTGTGCCATGCTCCCTTCAGTTTTCAGGTTTTACGCATCCCAGAAAAAAAGCATGATAATACATAACACAAAGTATTCCCCTTAGGAAAAAAATCATAAACAATTATAATCAAAAAAAAAAATTACAGAGGAAAATATTGGCAGATTTTAGAAGCTGTATTTTTAAATATTTTGGTAGTACTCTTGGAGTTTTCTTCAACTATTTTTCTTTTCTTTTTTTAGGCCTGCTAGTCTGCAATCTATTAATGGCCCACAATAAAGTCAGAGATAATCCAGCAAGAAAAAAACAAAACCAAAAAAAGAAATAAACAAACAAAAAATCAAAACAACAACAATAAAAGACCTAAACCGCAAACAACCCCAACAATTAAAACTGAAATAAAGTTTTGCTTCTAAATCATGATAAGAGCATCCTCCAATTTCAGTTTAAATTACGTGTTTACAACTATTAATAATTTCTATTGGTGAGCCCAAAAGTATTCAACAATCATCAACTACCTACACATTGACACATATTTTTTCCTGATTAATCTAATTATCATGATTTATTAAAATTGTGCAAGTATATATGTCAAGGTGAAATATACATCATAAAACATATGTAAAAGGTGAATCCTTCATGGAACACGTCCTTCATGCTCCATTTACATTTTGTTGGGACCAAAACTCATGACTACATTTGCCTATTGCGTCTGTTTCCTCTACTGTTTCCTTTTTTCTCCCCCTTTATTGTCTTTTTAATATATCGTAGTTCTACACCTATATATATCATCTGGGAAACAAGCTTTGGGCTATCTTTCTATAAATGTTTTATTTATAATAAGCTTGAATGATTTGATGTGGTTCCTTTAAGTAAATGATTCCAGAATTATGACTTATAAAAATTTAAGAAAATATGGATAATTAACTAACCTTCTGACAAGAAAAAAGGAAGAAGGACAAAGACCATAACCTCTTTATGTTGTTATTATTATTACCATTTTACCTTCAGGAAGGAACTTTTTTTCTTTTTGCTTACAGAATATTATATTTTTAGGAACAAATTTTAGTATGTATACCTTTTGTGTAGGCAAAGCCCTTTTGGCTTCCTTTTCAGGAAACACCTTTCTTGCTATGAGAACATATGTAATACCAAGCATGCATTTGAAACTCCCCAAACAAGAGGCTCATTAATAGACTTTAAAAATGTATTAATTGATTCCTGTAACTGGGCCATCTGTCACAAGAAGATAAAAAGCTATGTGAAAAGAGTCATTCATTTGTGGATTGGGAAATACTTTTTAGTCTTTTTAGTGTTTATGTCCTTATTATTTCCAAAGATAATAATTTTTTCTTCATGTGCCTGCCACTTCCACTCAGAAGGAGACATGTACCAGAAAAGCAGATGCTGTTAGAGAAGTAGTACAGCATGTTCTCATCTCAGATTTATTCTTGAAACAAAAATCCTCATTCTGAATCACAGAATCATATAGGTTGAAGAAGACTCTAAGATCACCAACTCCAACTGTAAATGGCCATAAGCAGCTAATTCACAAAGAAATCAGTGACATTCAGGTGCTCAAATACTAATTAGAGATATGGGCCATCAGTCTATCGTCCCAAATATTGGGGAAAAAAAGACAAATGTTTTAATGCTTGTGCATTATAGATAAAGTGTAAAAAAAAGGATCCTGTGGTAACTTTGTTTCCTGGCTGTTGGGGTTTAGATACCATATTAAAGTTGGGTTTGTTGCAAACACCTGAGAGTTTCCTTAGTCTGGGTCTGTAGATATCAGAAGGATGACAGATTTGCTGCTCTTCTGGTAAAAACCTGCTTAAGTGGGAAAATATCTCATACTATTTTAGCAAAGAGAGAAGTGTTTCAGAGCACAACCAGTGGTTGTGGTACATTGTTTTTAGGGATGTCAGAGCTATGACCAACATGTTCCTGTGCTGGAGGAAGCTTTAATGTTCAGGGGGATCAGTAGGAAAAACCCTAGTGAAAAAGATTCTCCGGAAATTTTCAGTCATCTCTGAAATCATTGCTGTTCCCAAATTTTCTGCTTAATTTTTTGTCTTGAACTAAAGCTGTCAAGTTCTCTGCCCAGGCTGAATTTACATATTTCTGCAGTTTACACCTTGTAAAAATCATTGAGGATATAACTATCAACTTGAGGGAAATAAAACATTGAGTATGGCAACTAATCAGACATAAACCAGAGTATTTCAAAAAATGATTCATGTAAACTTAGTATTGAAAGAGCTGAGTGAAAATTTTGTGTATTTATGGCTCCTGCTCAGCAGAGTTTAATCCTGATGCTGTTTTCTGGAGTTCCTTGTACCTAAGCAGTATCAGCATATAACACCCTAAAGACAGTGTAACAGACCATACTCAGTCCACAAGAAGGATTTGAACTTAGGATTTTAAATGCTAAGAGCACCAACTTCCACAGTCTGAGTAAAGGAAATGAGTGTCTTGGCCAGTCGCAGTTTTGCAGAACTGTCATATAGAGCTACAAGATGGAACCTGGTGTATCTACAGCTATTCCTATTAGTTCTACAAGACTCAAGTATCACGCATTAGTACTTCTGTTTATGCAGATCATCCACATAGGACTGCTGGCACTTTTATTAGTTGGAAAGTTCAAAAATTTATACTTCTGAGCCAATGCTGATAGGCATTTTGATAAGAAGATTCAAGCGACAGTTTTCATATTTTTCAGAGTAGATGTCCCAATCCTAAACCAGTAGAAACTTATTTAAAAACCAGTACATCCTCTGCAACAGGAGGTCACCAGAAAAATGCTTCTTGAAAGTAATTTTCTTTTTTCTATAAGCAAAACATTATGTAAATATGATGATCGCTAGAGCTGTCTGGAACTCCTAAAAATTTAGAATTTTAAAGATGGAAGCTGGTCCTGAAATAAGGTAAAAATGTGTCTATCTGTTCACAAACTAAGCAAATGTCTCTCTACAGTACTTTGGAAGAACAAAATCAGGATTATGTAGCTTCATTGCACATTGCAAAGCATTTCAAGCAGACCAGGGAGCTGACTGGAAGATAGCCAGTACTATCTGGCTATCTGGAGCCAGGATCATTTATCATGATCACATAATCTGAGGTCTAAAAATTATCCAATGCAAATGGAAAATTAAATTACAAATCAATCCCTAAAAAACCAGTTTCCTGGAATTTTGAGAATTGTAGATTTATTTTTGTCCTAGTTTTTATTACCATTACTTGTAACAAATAAAATCTTCAATCATTAGGAATGAAAAAAATGGGATTTTACTAGAGTTTTTTGGTATTCATTTCAGATACCATACCTATTTTCTAAAAGGGTGTAAAAAAATTCTGGAGGAAAAGGTTTCATAGTAGCTATCCAAAAACTGAGGCACGCATATGAACCAGCCATAAGTAAAGAACTTGACTTGTTGTAGCAGCCATAGTTCTGTGTGTTGGTTTGCCATACATAGCTTCACTTTCTGTAACTCACAGCTTAAGGGCGAATCTGCACATTCAATTAACAAGAGGTGCTGGAGCAACAAGGAGTGACATTACCTTAATCTCAGTTATCCCTGTCTCTTTTCCACATTATGTACTGTTGGAAAAAGGTTAGCTCTGCAAATGGTTGTTATACTCTTGTCAGCTTCCTAGATTTGATTTAGATTTAAAATTAATAAATTTTCCAGCTCTGACTGATTACAAAGAAAAACTGGGAAACAGAATCCTGGCAGCTTACATACACACACACAAGCACACAAGAGGCAGAAAAAAAGAATTAAAAACTTCTTTGCAGTTGCATCTATTTCTTTCTAAACCAAGCTTTATGGCATATCATAAGGTCTTGGTTAAGTTGTATTTTGAGCCCTTGAAAAGCTTAGAGTTTGAGACAAGATTGCTTCCCAAAAGAGGTTACTTAGGAAGAGGCATCAGTAAAGTCTGGGTGCCCTATGAGGGTGCATGGGGAGAGTCTTGAAACATGGAACAGCAAGGAACAGAAAGTACCACAGTTTGTAGTGAACCACAGAGGTTCTTACTGACTCTGAAAGTGGAGAAGTTATGTAAGTTTGAAAGTTATGAATAAATGATGGAGAAAAGGAAATAGTTTCGAACCATGATAACTGCAGATAAAAACCTGAAGTCATTGCTTTGTGAATAAATCTCCTGCTGTTCACTCAGCATTTCCTCTTCTTGTACACTTTGATACGGTCCCTGCTCAGAGTTTACATCCTTTCTTTTCCTTCTTCTCCTGGAGATAAAAATCTAATGGCATTAATGAGACCATATAAGGCATTTATTATGCCATAAAACACGGAAAGCAGCTTTGAACATTTGAAATTTCTTTCTATTTACAGATATTTTATCAGAACATTAGCAATGGGCCCAGTAGTTTTAATGTCTTGGCTATTTGCTCCTGTTTGGTCTGTGAGGAGTTTTTTGTCTCTTTAGGTTTGGATAGTTTATTTGGTTGCTTTTTTTCTTTCTCCAGATGACATAGAGGAATAAGGAGAAGAGGCTCCTGATGCAAGATGGATATTTTTGGAACTATGACAGAATGAAATTTTGGAAAAAAATAGAACCCAGAACTAAGAACTTAATTCTATGTAGCTATCCTAATCACCCCCTATGTTTCCTGAATTTGGTACTGAGGCTGAACTGGACTGAACATGAATTTTTTTATATTCTTTGCCTCATGAATGTTTCCTAGCCACCAATTTCTACAAAAGAAGTTGATTTATCCTCCTTCTCATCATGTAGTCAGCTAGTCATTTAAGCACATGCTTTTGTATCTTTAATCACATTGTTTTGATGGATTTAGTTATAATATTCCAGAAGCTTCTAAAAATATTCAACTACTTGAGTGTTTTGTTGAATGAGGTTATAAAAGCCATAAATACAGGCTACAAATATGCCTATGCTACTTAAGCAGAAAAATTGCCCAGAAAGAGTTAATCACCATCCTTACTCCTATATGTCTAGCACCACTGACAGGACAAGACTTGAAATGTTGGGATTGATCACAATCCAGCCCTGAATGTTGCAGTGGAACTTGAGTTTTCTGAGAGCATACTGCTGATCCTGTGTCCATCTCCAATAGTCCAATAACAAATACACCTTAGGCCTACTAATACTCCAGGGTGGACTTATATGGTGGATGTTTCAGAATAATAATAAAATTCTTTTTTTTCTTAGTAATATTTTACTTCAGTCCAGAATACATGATGCTACAAAATAATCTAATGATTACACAGTTTTTAATGTCTTTCAAATATTGCTTCCACTTTAGCAAATCTATGCCTTTAGCAAAACTATGCCTCTCCCCAAAGCATCATGGATTTCCCACTTGAAGTCAGATAGAGAAAACACTCCATAGGATAGCATGAATTACTTAATTTGGTTTTATTACACAATTTATTTTTAAACCCTGAAAACATGAAGCGACACAATTTTATTTCCTTTAAGTTTGTTCATTTTAAGAGAGATATCTATTTTTATCTGTTGTGTGCATACTTCTACAAATAGATAAGTTAGCTATGCATATCCAGAGAATGAACTTAAGGGTTTGTCTTTGCCTGTGCATTTGCTTGAGAAAAGGAAAGCAGAATTTTACAAAGAGAGGGGTTTTTGATTCCTTTAAAACTTTTTTTCATATTCTTGAAATGGCAATGTTCTATTGAGTCTTTTAAGCTCAAGTGACATACATCAATAGCATCCTAGGAAGTGATGGGCAAAGACAGACAGTCATCCTGCCTCTTGCTGCTGTAATTTGAACACATGTCTTACAGAAGGCCCTACTTCAAGATGAAAATCACTGCATCCAGGACAACAGAAGAGCTTTTGCAAGTCTGGTTCTGGGAATGTGAGTCATACAGCATCAACATCTTGAGTGCAATAAATAACAGCTCAGTAAAATCCACCGTTATATAACTATGCTTTCTAGACGTTACGACAGGACTATCAAGGAGGTGCTAAACATTTCAATGTTGTGAGCACTGAGCCTTGCTGTACTGGTAAACCACTGCAATGAAAAGGATCCAGGTTGCACATCTAGAATATTTGTCTGTTTCCCAAGCTTTGTGAAACACTACATCACATCACAACGCTTTTTGTTTTTGCATTTAATTAGAGGACAATGATGATATTCATAGTGATGGCCACTAGAAACAGTGTACCCAGTAGATCAGCTATGTAAAATGTGGGTGAAGTTTTGAGTCTATACAAGCAGATTTTATGGAATCTAAATTTTATTATAGATAAACGAAAACTGCCATATCATTCAGATTTACAATAACAAATTTTCTCCGTGCAATCAAAACACAATTTTTTAATTATAAGAATAGAAGATTTGGCATATGAACTTTTTTCCAAATACATTAACAGTACAGTAACAATTTTGGTACACACTGACAGGCAGAATTTGCTTACTGGAATCAGCTATTTTACCCAAAATTTGCCTCCCTGGAACTTTATTTCAGGAACTGAAGCATCATTTCGCAAGTGCTACAATTTTATGGTGTACTAAACATTGAAATTGTAAACAAGATTTCTGGGAAAAGCTTTTTTAATGTTTCTTGAAACATTTAATTTTTTTATACTTTATGTCTTTTTTTCTTTTAAATTACATTTAAAAGAAAAGTCAGTAAATTTAACCCCATGTATGCTTATGTCATTTCATTTTCCCTATGAGTAATAATCAGGAATAAAGAAGTAAAAAATATCAGTGTAATGTGGGAATATTAAGGCCTGACATTTACATATTTCAAGACCTACAAAAATTTCAAGTTTATCCGAATTATTTTCTGTATTAATCTAGAATAGATTCTACCGGTTCCTATAATCTGGATCTTCAGTCAAACTGTCTTAATAGTGCCAATATTCCACTGAGAATATCAATCACTGTTCAGTAAATGATGACTGCTTAAATACCTTACTCTTGCTGGCCACTTTGGTTTTGGATATGCTTAGTTACCTTATCCCTGCAGGGTCAGAATATGCTCAAATCAGGATACGCTCACCGGTACTTGCTTTCAAACTTTGTAGCATAGCAGAGCTGTAATTCTAGATAAGACTCTGGATGATACTATAATAAAAATACCAAAAGAGAAATTACTTTAAAATTTGAGTAGTTTTAAGAACTTTACATTACCTTGCTGGTTGTTTGAATTAAAAACTCCTTAGATCTAGCTGAAGAGCTTACTTTTGCTTCCATGCTTCCACTGGCTTTCCTTTACATCTTTTTGAGGACTTACGGAGAGAAAAAGTGTCTCAGAAATCAACATCAATGTTTCAGTCAATGCCTCAAAGCTAGCCACCTGTAGCTAGGAATTAGAAATGTGGCCAAGATAAAGAAATTGAACAGCTTTTGACAGACAGGGTGTAAAGTAAGATACACAGGTATCCCCAGAAATGCCAAGGCAGTGGAAAGAGTTCAAAAGTTTGTTTAGAAGGCCAGAACATGAGAAACCTACAAATATTTCACAGTGATATTGAAGCACCAGGCCCTAGGAGGAAAAGGCAAGTTCCTGCCCTCTCCGGGTCCTTTAGTATCCTCTCTGTTTCTCCCACGCCTTCCCAAGGCCTCTGTACATGTCTGCTAGGGTTATCTCTCTCCGGTATAGCAAAGAGAGAGATAACGCAGCTCTCTCTGAAACCCCCTCTTGACTGAAGAAGGGGAAAAAACCCATCTAATCCTATTGAGAAGGCACTTCGCAGGCTTCCTAAGTGTTATAAATTCTTCCAAAATTGCAACTCTTCCTACACAGGGTCACAACCCCTACACACCCTCTGTACAGCTTAAGCTTTACCAGTATGCAAAACTTTGAGCTGCCTAAGCCAGCTACTTGTAACCTCTTCAACTGACTCAGCAGTGGAGCAAGTGGAGGGCAGTGGTCATGCAGAGGAGGTGTGAAAGTTTTGACTTTCTCCGCTGTGACCCAGACTTGGTGCCATGAGGTGTCACTCTTCCTCCTGTTCCATGAACCCATCAACTACCCCCATCCCCACTTCTTCCAGCACCTTATTCCATGATCATTTCCGGAAACGTGATGGCAGCTCTTTTACCAAGATTTTAAAAGCATCAGATCAGTTCATCAGATGTCAAGGACTTCTGAAATACCAATTACATATATGCTTCATGAAGTTTTACACAGTAAATGTGACATCTTCAATGATTCTCTGCTCAGACAAGGCAGAAAGCACCTGGACTTATAGTGGAGAAGTGCCACGATCCACTTTTCTTCCTTAAAGTTCACAGAGTTAAAACATAAAGTGATATGGGAAATTTCTGATGCCTCAAATACTTGGAATACACTACAAAAAATGTTACACTAGGCTGGCCCCAGCTACACAGAAACATGTTTGTTCTAGATTCCACTGAAATGAATAGAAGCTCCCAAGGGCAGACAGATAAGAGAGGTGCAACCAAAAGCCTGACCATCTTAGAAAATAAAAATTTTCTAAAGTCTACACAAAGCAAATTATGTGTGGAGTTATTAAATGCAAACATAATGGACATGTACTTTACGCTAACCAGCAAGATGAATTATGCTGACTGAACACTCTCAGGTACTTACATTACCTGCATACCTGCTGATTTCTTCTTTTTTCCTGCCACTACTGAACTGTGATTGAAAATCAACTTGTCTTTGCAGTCTCAGAGACATTCGAGACCACTTTGTGACTTCAAGCTCTTTTACAGTTATAGCCATCAGCCCCTAAATTCAGAGATACATGAAAACTGCTGAAACAGACAAGGTGTGCCTGCCAGTTCTGCAAAGGGCGGATGGTCAAATCATAATGATGCACTTCACAGTAATTCTGGTGCTCTGATGGCTACTCTGTAGAAAGCACAACAAAAGAGATTGCAAGATTAGAGAGAGGAGGCAAAGACAAATTTTGAAGTCTTTCAATGTGTTCCAGCTAGTACATATTGCAGTTTAAATTGATGGTGTTCAGCTCTGTGGTACTCAGCTGACTGTGACCAGTCATGGTGTTATGCTGATAACACAAACTTCACTGAGGCTCATTCAGCCAACAGTAAAGGCCTAATCTTAGTTTTTGCTGTATGTCTGCTCAGTCTTACCATTGTGCTGTAACTGCAGACACAGACATCTTCATTCCGCCATCAACCAAATCAGAAATCTCAGCTACAAATCTTCTTGGACTCCAGGCTCTGAGCTAAACATCCACATCCAAATCCAGTGCACTGCAGTGGTTTTAATTTGGGTTTGGGATTGGATTTTGTTACAGCAGAAGAAAAAAATGCAAAATACTTCTCAGAAGAAGATCCAGGGAAATATTCTGACTCTGCCCTAATTTTATGGACATAAAAGTTGAGCCCTTTCAAAGCCAGCAATATCTATTACAAAACAAGGTGACAACAATTTCTGACTTGCACAGCTTCATGTAGGGAACAGTTGCTGTTGTAAAGTCAACATCCCCTGCCCCAATAGAATGTCCAGCCCTATGATTTGTACCCAGACTCCCCAGGGAGCTTATGAAGAGCAATGATGTCATGCTCCAGCTAGCTAGCTGACTGGGAAGTCACCAAAGCCCACCAGATTCATAGTGGATCTTGGCCTCCTGCACCCAAAGCAACATCCCAGCCATCCAGCTCTCAGTTCTCCAAGATGTATCTTGCCGGATTTCTCCTGGTTGAAATTCCTCTGTGATGGAAATTCTTCTATGGACACGTGCACTATACCTTGGTAGGAGACTCAAATTTTTCTTTCCCCTTTCCTGTTCCTTTCTGCAGAATGGTATAGACTGAAAGGGAAATAGTCACCTTCCCCTTCTTGCCCAGGTGTTTGGATTATTACCTCCAGGACAGTACTCTTTCTTGGGTTTTGTGGGACCTGTTTTAGGTCTTTGTTCTAAACTAGAACTCTAACATGAGTCATCATGAGAGCCATCAGTGCAATGCAGCAGTGCCATCCTCAGCACTACAGTTATAATGTTCCTGTGCCACACAGCTACTCTTTCAGAGGGCCACCTCAGTCCTGCAGCTAAAGGGACACATAGTTTAATTTTAAGCCTCTCACAAAGCTTTAAATATTAGTTAACAATGGTGATATCAGGGCCTTGGCACAGCTACCAGAAAAATGATCTCACAGATTCAGGTAGCTGCTAAGAGAAGGGTTTTGAGATCCTCTGTAGTGCCTAAATACAATGCCGAAAGTAGCAATTAGGTGTCCATTTGTGGACTGAGTTCTCAGAGCACTGATTCAATTAAAGCACTTATTCTTGCAGTTTAAGTTTACACTAATTCAGCAGGGTGCCCACCTCTCTCAAGCCAACCAGACTCATCACATGCTCAAATTTGGGTACATGTTGCAGAATCAGGATCAAGAGAAATAGCTGGTGCTGATAAAAATGTTCAGAAGGAAGTACAATGCAATTTTTAACATTGAAAAGGGAAAACCTACGTAAAGAACAGAAAAGCACTCACCCTCAGGGCGTGTTAAAGATAGTGACTGGACAACAGTTTGGACAATAAATAGAGAAAGTTCACTTCTTTTAGTGATTAGTGATGCAGATTGATGTCCATTTGCTGGTTTTGCTCAAGCCCAATTTTTCAGCTCAATCACCACTAATTATAAAGTGTTATAAGAATCCCAGGGGAAAACAATATTTTTCTCATTTTGCAATATTTCTGCCTTCTGTAACACATAAGGTATTCCAGTTACTGGTAAATCCACTTTCTTTATTTCTGTTTTGAACTAATTATAGGTTATTAGTTGACTAGGTACACACTATATTTGTTTTTATTATTTCTCCTGCAAATGCTAGTTTTTTTCTGAAAAATCCCTACCCACAGGAAAAGTAAATCCCTAAAGTAGTAAATACTGGACAGTGAGAAAACATATTTTCAGGAAATTTTGGATAAGAAAAAGCGGACCAGATCCAGAGCTGACTTATCATTATCCAAAACTTCTTGCAACCTTTTATCAGTGTTTTAAGCCTGCACCAGGCAGTGGATGTTTGATTGCTGATTATAAAAGTTCTTACTTTTCCAGATTAGCTGTAAAACAGTTTTAATGTATTCCCTCTGTTTGCTCATACAGCCAGTTTTATTATTGCCACTGCGGAAGTAAACTAGTTTATCTGTGAGTACAGATGTAGTCATTTGCAGAGATGGCAAACCAGAAAATAATTGCTTACTAATGTGCTTTCTTTTGTTTGCCCTCTTTCAGAGAATTTCTTTTGGATTTATAGATGTGATTATGAGTTACTGTTAAGACTGTATTACAGAAATCCACTATTGCCTCTCCGATATAACTAAAGTAACTCCCAACTGATCACTGGGTAACTTATGGATTGTTGAGTTGTTTTTTTTTTAAAAACTACTCTTTACTCTTACTTGCTCACAAAACCTGACCTTACTTCTCTAGCAAACAACCCAGTGATGCATACCAGTTTATCATTTCTTATCTGCTTTATAGCTTCTTTTTTTCTTCTTACCTGCTAGAATAGGGACAACTGCTGCAATACAATTAAGACTCCTACTAATCAGTTTGTTCATCCAAGCTATCTGCTAACATCATATACAGAAAGGATAAACAGGAAATTACCATGGAGAACATTTGCTAAACAAAGCTATAATTAATAATAAATGAAACTGAGTTCCCAACTACTCAAATACACTAGTTATTAATTATCATGTGGCCCCAAGCTATTTGTGTACAATACATAATTTACAGTTCTGCATGATCTCTGCTGTACTCCCTGAAGCCTCCAGAGCTATCTTTTGCATAACTTTAAACTCCAATATGTCGGTTTTGAAAGTTTCATCTGGCTTCTGCCTCAACTCTCTGCATTGTAAGGCCAAGATATGCAATCTTGTATTTGTGTGGAAGAAATTAGAACTTTTAAACAGCAGTACGTAGCAAAAGCCAGAATATATAACACAACTGAATTAGATCTAGCTGGCAGACATGGTTTTGTCACCTGTCATAAACAATAAGCCTCCAGCTGTGCAATTGGGAATTTGGAGGTAGCCAGCACTGTCCTACATATCGTTCACCTAAAAAATTATTATCAGATCTGTTTTCATCACCAGACAGCTTTACCAGCCAGTTTCCAAAATCCTATGTAATTTAAACTCTTATTACACACAGTATAATTTCTTCAGAAAATTAGATATTCTATATAATGCAAAACCAGATATCTTTCCTCCTAGAGGTCACAGCCTGATCATAGATCCATGGACCATGCAATGCCTTTAAGGTTTATGTACTCACCCTGAGAGGGGTACCATGAAATACTAGACTGCTGGCAATACTACTCACACTACATTTTTACAAAGGCACAATCTGGAGCTCCAAGATTATCACTTGCTTCCACAACTTGATTTCTCACCATATTTCTTTCAAATGATTCCAAGAAGTCATAAGCATTCTCCTAGGGGCTTACCAAATTTAGAAGTCAGACTACTGACAGGGTTGTGTGTTTTCAGTGACAAAGACCAGACATTTTCAGAACAGATCTGTTCATGTTTGCCTGGTGACATAAGACACTGTAAAACCCTGGTGTAGAAGGGAAAACCACAGCATCCACCCAGGCCAGCCCCACTGACATTACTCATTTCTTTCTGCAAGCATATCCAAGATCTCTCTCCATCTCTTTCACTTCCCTTAAGTTCTGTTTTTAGACTGCACTTATTTTCATTCTACATTTTCTATCTGTCTTGTCTGCTGCTTCTTGAGAGAAAGCACCCAGTGGGTGATCCATTCTACCTCCAATTAACTCTGTTTCTCTGTCCTTAGCAATTTAGTCATATCAACCAAACTTGCCTCCTATTTCACACCAGTCTCACTTCTCTGTCCCACTGAAGACATTGAATATCGGTATTGACTCAGTTAAAAGATGGTCAGTGAAAAAAATGAATTACTGATTTATTTTTTTTTTTACTCATATTCTCCACAAATGCATAATTAAGTCACTTAAATAGGTATTGTCTCTGTGACATGCAGCATCACTGTTTCATCCTGGTACACCATAATGTTCACCATGTAATTTTCTTCTAACAAGATTAATTTATGAAGATCAGTCAAGTTGCCTAGAAGCATGGTAATTGCCATAAACCATATAATAGCTTCTCTCTGTGGCGTACTCCTGCCACTGACCTTGCCAACTGTACCTGAGAATTAAAGTCAAACTTCAGCCCAACATAAACACTTGTAAGTTCAGTTCTAGTCCTTGGAAATGAATGTACTTAACTATAAGTTGTAACAGGATCTTCAGCCTCTGTGGCACACCACAAATGGCAGAATTTAAATTATCTGTGTGTAATGGTGGCAACAGTGTCTGGGTGCTTGTTGCAAGCATGATCTGAGCCTGTAACTGGACAAAGCTAATTGTCAGGGGTATATTGTGTGCTTTATTTTGTGGAGGCTTTGTCGGTTTAAGCTAGTGCTGTGAGGGACTTTCCCAAGTAACAAACAAACAAACAAACAAACAAACAAATGAAGACAAAAAATGAAGAAATAATTAAACCACAATATTTTTGCATATTTGTAATAACTTTGACCTTTTTCCAAAACTGTAATCCAAAATGCCATGCAAAGGAGCCAGGTGAAGGGATTGCAAATTCCAAAATTGCCAACAAATGATTGCTAAATTTCTAGAATGATCTCCTGTCACATTTAGAAAACTCTCATTGGCAAAGTATTCCTTTCTCAGGAGACTCATCCTCCAAACCACAGAAGTCTTGTGTGGAAAAGACTAAAACTGGGGTCTCTGCTCCCCACAGTTCTCTTGGATGTCTGGTTCTTTGTCCCCACCTTCTGCCCTGTGAGAATCATAGATAGTACCAAGATGACTGGTTTAAGTTACCATCCCATGTTTTTGGGAAGCCAGTAATTGCACCAGGGAATGCCATTAGGCAGGAGTGGCAACGACAGCATTAATGGAAACGGGCAAGGCAAGGCAAGGCGGTGCTTTCCCAAAAGGAGCTCCACACACCAATGAGAAAATGTTCTGGCAGTTCAAATACAAAGACTGGACAATAGCTCAGGCAGCCCAGTATAGTCCAAAATCATAGGAAAATGTAGAATTTAGGAAACATGGAATCATGCAGGTGGAAAATACATTTTGTTGTGATCAGGTGCGCACCAGCATGTTTCACCTGTGACCGTGGGTGCAAACAATGTAATACAACATTAGCAGATTTCCTTATGCTGTACATCAAAATAATTAAAATTATATTTTGGCATGTGATTACGTGCTTGGAAGTCCCCAGTGAGAAATTCTGCCAAAATTTCCACCTCTAGACTTGTAAGTCTAGAAGCAAGTGGCTGCTGGAAGTTTGCTGGTGGTGGTATTCAAGTTAGTCAATGATAGTACGTGCGAACATGCAGACTTAGAGATCTTTTCCTTCGTAATGGAGGAGAAAAGTGGCTTGGACATTAAGTATGTAGAGTGCAATCAAACCACACAGGAGCTGCCACGTTGAATAAGGTACACACACTCTCTTGATGAATAGCCTGAAAATCCAGCATGCTGAAGCTTTACTATCCAGCACATGGAATTAATGCTTTTCCTTTTTCTGCAAACACCAGACAGCAGCCCTGTCCAAAAAAGCTATTTCTACCTTTGTGTGCATCTTTGAGAAAAACTCCAAAGGGGCAGCCTTTGTGTCTAACCTCTCTTTTATGTCTTTTGAGTAGCCTTTAGGTCAGAAACATTGATCTTTGAATTGGAGAGAATGTACAATTAACTCTGCTTGTAGCCAACTGTATTTATCAGCAGCACATTTTTTCTGTAGGTATGTGTAAAAAGAATACTTAATTTGTCTTCTAAAAGAAACTTACAAATAGGAGACCTTTCTTAACCTCTTGCAATATGTCTTAATTCTAAGCTTAAATACTTCTGTAAATATTATTTGAGAGTAAGAAATGTCTCTTTTGTACGAAAAGCTTTCTGGTCATATAATTCTTATACATATTTTCCAAGGAGTTGAAACTCTTAAAAGAACCACTTCAGCATTCTCAGGGCAAAAGTACTCAGTAGTTAGTTATATCAGCTGTATTATATTTATCTTGTACAGGTTTCTGAAAATATCTCTGTGATAGAACTGTTTTTACAATTTTACCTCCTCAAAATTTCTATTTATTTCTTCTGCCTGTACTTTTTAAGTATTCTTCCACTTAACTAGAAACTTTAACAATGTGGCAGGAAAAAGGTTTTTCCTCTGTTTGCCCAAGGCTGAAAACAGGTCATGTGTCTTTGTGTAGCTAAAAATTGCAAAGAGATAACCAAAGAAACCTTATGATACAATTCTTTTCTCATAACCAGTATTTTAAAATACTTCTTTTTAATTCTTTTCTAAATTTAGGAAAAAATATTAGCATTTCTAGAGTTTGTCCAAAATTAGTCTTCTATTTCTTTGAAAGATCTGTAAGGCGGAAACCCTGATTCAACTAAAATCAACAGAAGTTTTCTGTGTGACAGCAATGGTGGTAGCATTTTGCTCAGAGATCTTAGCCACTGCTGGATTAATGTTCCCTGAATATCAGATCCAAATATCAGACATGAAGGACAGATATATTACTTTATTACTTCACAAAAAATAGTAAATTTTGTACCTATTGCAATTGCCTTATGTTAATAGTTTTGTTGATATTTTCCCATAAAAGGAGAAAAAATAATATGCATTTTAAAATCATCTATGCTCTTAACCAATCTCTGTTATGACAAATTTAAAACAGGAAGCATGAAAATTGTAGGCAGTTTAAATATTACTCTGGAATGACCTCAAAGGAGTGATGAGCATGTCACTATTTTGGAACGGAACTTTTCTTAGTTTGAAACACTTTTGTTAAGTTCTGAGCTTGAAATTTACGGTTTCTGACACTGACCCACCAGATCTCACCTTCTCTCAAGATATATTTTGGGGATGAATGGGCAGTCACATTCCTTTATTCATCTGTCATCTCATAAAAACAAAGTGCTGTGCCAGTGCCACTGTTCTATTTCCAGGACATGTTGTCTCAGCAGGAGACTACCTGTGAGATATGATCTCAAAATACCTTGGTTATTCAATTTTTCTAAATATTTTTTCCTTCACATCAGTAACACAGACAGGTTTTTCTCTGTCACAGGCAATGGCAGCAGTCCCAGATGCTCTCAACAGCACAGACTGAAAAAGGGCAAGTAGTTCAGTCCTCAACAGATTTCTTTTCTTTTATTCCACCTGTAAATCAAACATTTATCTTTATGAATTACAAGTCACAAAATTTTCTAGTCCAGCAGTCAGTCCTCATGTTGGTCTAAAAATCTTGTTCCATATGAAAAATCATAAAGAAAAGTTAAAAAATTTGTTAATCACATTGAAGGAGCATGATGCTTATGTCCATAAGCCATTGTATATTGATTTGGTAACTTGACAGTATGATTGGGCTCAATAATAGAAGAAATCAGTAAAAGTTCAATGTTGCTAAACCTTTCCAATATGTTGCTTTGTTGCTCAGGTTTGTTTAATGAGAGCACTGTGAAAGTCAAATATTTTTGTCTAAAAACTCTCCAAAGACAGACATAGGATTTGTTTTTGTATAACTTTCTGTACTGATCATCAGATAATCCTTTGTAAGATTTCAGAAAAACATTAGTAAACCAGAACTGTAGGGAAGTAGATTGCATACTTGTAGTTATTTCTAAAAATTAGGTTAATAAATTAAATTGCAGTAAATTCCATGTAGTGCACTGACCTTGCCCTAAGCAATGATAAATACCATATAGGGCTATCATTCCTGTGGTATTCTGAGATATAAGAATTTTAGTTCTTTATTAGGGTGCTGTAATGTAACAGAGAAATAAAACAAACAAATAATTTAGGTGTAGTTTCTCAAGCTGCCAATATAATGTTTCATTTCTAATTCCAACTGGACACTTCACAGGGAAACTTCATTTATGAAGTGCTTATAGAAAGATTTTTAGTAAATATATTGGAATGTTGTTGTTTAAGTTTTCTAAATTTAGGGAAAATTTTATCAGCAGGAAATCTCATTAGGCTTTCTGTTCTTCTTATGCCCAATGTTGACCCCTGTAACAGATTAGCTCTTCTATTATGAATGCCAAATCTTATCAGAATTCAAGAAAAGAGTTGAACTGGTGCTTGGAGATTCTAGACATATGCATTAATAATATAAAAATAGTTATTTTCAATTTTTCACAGAATCATAGAATCACTGGTTCACACAACAGCTGAGATTGGAAGAGGGCTCTGGAGGTCATCTGACCAAACTCCTGCTCAAGCAGGGTCCTCTAGAGCAGGGCTGCCCAGGGCCACATCCACACAACTTTTGAATGTCTCCAAGAAGGAAGACTTCATCACCTCTCTGGGCAACCTGTGCCATTTTTTTTTGTCATCTCTACAGTGAAAATTGTTTCCTGATGTTCAGAGGGAATCTCCTGTGTTTCAGCATGTGCCATTGTCTTTTGTCACTTGGCACCACTGAAAAGCCCCTGGCTCTGTCTTCTTTACACCCTCCTTCGGATATGTGTATACACTGATGAGTTACTCCCTGAGTCTTCTTATCTCCAATCTGAACAGTCCCAGCTCTCTTAAAGTTTCGTCACAGATGTTCCAGTCTGTTACACATCTTAGTGGCCCTTTGGTGGACTCCCCAGTGGCTCCATATCTCTCTTGTACCAGACACAGTAAACTGTGCCCCAGAACTAGGCACAATACTTCAGCTGCAACCTCATCAAGGCTGATTAGAGAGGAAGATGATCTTCCCTGACCTGCTGGCAACACACATCTTATTGTAGCTCAGGATACCATTAGTCCTCTTTGCCACAAGGCCGTACTGCTGGCTCATAGTCAACTTGCCGTCCACAGGATTCTCAGGGATTTTTCTGCCAAACTGCTTTCCAGTTAGGCAATGCCCAGCACATACTGGTACCTGGGGTTGCTCATCCCCCGGTGCACAACTTTGCATTTCCCCTTGTCGAAGTGCATAAGGTTCCTGTCAGTCCATTTCTCCAGCATGATGAGGTCCTCCTGCATGTCAGCATGGTGTATCTGCCACTCCTCCCAGTTAAGTATTATCTTCCAGCTTACTGAAGGTTGACTCTGCCCCATCATCCACATCATTATTAATGATGTTGAATGGTATTGTACTACTTATGGACCCCCAGGAGTTCTTACCTTTGCTCATGAAGGCTCAACAAAGGAACCGTGGATCAACAGCCTAAAGAGGAAAGACACTTGCCCTGAGCTCAGCCTGTGATATATTGGGAAATAAACCCTTTCAGAGAGTAAATAACTATGTTAGTTAAGTTCCCAAAATGAATTATGATCTATTCAAGAATAACTGTCCATTGAATATAGCATAAACCTCAGGGCATTTCACTCTTGTTGATTGAGTTGCTGAATATGAGTACTAATAAGAGGCACAATAAATGCCCCTTCTTCTTACATAAATAAAAAACAGACGTTATTTGGTGGAAGAGACTAAGAGAGGGTTTTAGTTCAGGCAACCATAAAAACCAAGTTTTGAACAGATTTTTTGTACTGGGACATGAAGAAACTGAAACAGCTCTCACAGTCTAGTAGCATCAGAGTTGTCTGAAGACAGGTCACTTTTGTGAAATTTTCCCCTAAACTAAATCCAATTCACTCAGCTTTGTACAGAGAAGGCATAAAACATCACCTTTACTGATGTCACATATAGGTTTGTTGTCTGAGTCCTCTTTGTTCCAAACATTTTAACTGTGGTTTCTGCACCAACTTTTACTAGTGATCTGAGTTTACACAGAAGTAGGATATATTCCTGTAACTTTCAAATAACTTACTCTGATTGTTCAGTAGCAGCTAAACCCTCTCCAACATAGGGATGCACAGCATCTTAGGAACTATGACACATATATGATATAAATATGAAACCTACTAACACCTTCTTAAGCAAACATGGACTGGAGTTTAAAAATAATTTTGTGGATTTTGGCATCACCAAATGATTTTCATAGAAATATGCAATCAAGGTCTCAAACCCAATCTTGGGCTTCACAGTACAAGAGAAATATGGAACTTTTGGAGCAGGTCCAGTGGAGAGCTACTAAGTTGTTCAAGGGTCTGGAGAATCTCTCTTATGAGGAAAGGCTGAGGGATCTGGGCCCATTCAGCCTTGGGAAGAGGTGACTGAGGGGGGACCTCATTAATGTGTATAAATATCTAAAAGATGAGTGTCAAGAGGATGGTGCCAGGCTCTTCTCAGTGATGCCAAACAATAGGACAAGAGGCAATGGGCAGAAGCTGATGCACAGAAAGTTCCACCTGAACATGAAGAAGAACTTCTTCGCTATCCAAATGATCACACGCTGGAACAGATTGTCCAGAGAAGTTGTGAAGTTTCCCTCTCTGAAGATATTCAAGAACTGTCTGGATGCAATCCTGTGCCATGTGCTCTAGGATGACCCTGCTTGAGCAGCGGTGTTGGACCAGATGACCCAATGTGGTCCCTTCCAACCTGACCAATTCTGTGATTCTGTGAAGGTGAATGTCCATTAATTTCAATAGTGTAAAGTAGTATTAACTTGGCAAGATTTTTTAATATCTTGCAGATGCCTTTTATCTCATCTGTTTTTCCAAGACAGCAGACATTTTAAACCTAACATTATCACATAAAGACCTAAACACATAATACTCATATCTTCTTCCCAAAATACATACTAGTCTCTCTCACGAGTGCACTTAAAAAAAATTAAAACCACACATTATTTAGATCACATAAGCAGTTTGACTCAGTTCACACAGGAGCCATTCTCCTACTGAACTTGCTCTGCACTGGGTAAATAATCAAGCAAACAACTAGCCCATCGTAAGAGCAGAATGTGGAAGCTGGCACTGTGCATGCTGGTGGTATGCCTTAACCACTAAACTGGGGACCTGCTCAGCCTCTCCCTGGCCTCATAAATTGTTATTCCATGCTGCTGGGAAGAGCTTCAAAAGCAAGGATTCAGAGAACCCTACACTGCAGCACCTTTCCAAGCAGGCATGGTGCCGAGACATGAGTTCAGCCCCCTTAGGTAGGAGAGGGCCCTGAACTGGTGTGTCCTGAATTGCAGAGGCCAGTTGTGTCCCTTAGTATTTGGGTCAGTCCGAGGCATTTCACCCTTTCAGAAATAAGAGGGGGAGGCCTGTATTATTTGTAAGGCACCCGTATAAACAGACAGACCATCTAAAAAGAGCAAGTACTTGAAACACTCTGTTGGCTTTGAAAGATTAGGATTGTACTTCATAATGGGAACAGGCAAAAACCTAATCTTTCATAAGCAAATAGAAAAAAAAATAACTGTAAAGCAAATGAAGATATGTAGGTATTAACTATTCGATAAAAAACTCCACTGAAAAGGTGAAAAAGATAAGGTAAGAAGCTTTCAGTACACATAAAAATTTTTACTAACTTGATGGGTTTTTCACAATGTAACTTGTACTAGTAGACATGATCATTACTGAAGTACAGATAAATTAAATTTGCTGCATTATGCTGTTACCCATAATTGAGTAACACTGCAATTGCCAAAGGGATCCAAGTACTGTAATCAAAGAATTTACAAGATAGTCTTACCAAAAAAAAAAGTGGGTTTAGCGTTAAAATTTTCTTGTCTTTACATTTATCTGGAACTCTAAACTTCTTGACTGAAGTGCTTTGGCTGCTAAACAATTACACGACACAGCAATGCATATCACCATAGTTGGATAACTTTAATGCTCTGCCTAGAAAACAAAGAAGGGACTTGTTGCACATTCACACATATATATAGACATATATATATATATCTATAAAATTGTGCTAACATATATATGAAACGAATGAGACAAAAAACATCACAACACTGTATGATATCACTCTGGCCTCATTTTCTGCTCCAAACACACGATAAAGAAAACTGCAGCCATGAATACAAGTACTTAAAGCAAACTTGTGTAGTTGTAGACCAAAGGAAAACTAGGTACACGATGGAGATTACAAAAGGTGCTCAGCATTACAGAAATTTCATAATGTATGTTATTAATATGATGCAAAGTGCAATAACAATAAAGTATCATGAAGTGGGTTAGGAATGGCCTGGTAGATCCAGTGAATCAGAAATGGCTGGGGATCCTGCTACAGTTGTTAATATAGAAAGCATAGGAACTGACTGGGCATCTAAGATAATTGGATTTTCCTGGTAAAATAATCACTGATGATATAATTATTAATTATGATATTCAGATGTTTGTCTTTTTGCCTCAAGCTTAATAACCCAGTGAAATTAAATGGATGGCACTGTTTATGGCTTTCAGAGTTACTGTTTCAGGTTTTCTGTAGTCTCATTAAGACCATAGTGGATTGCATGTGCTTAGTTCACATTTTCAAGGTCAGCTTCTACCGAAAGGACTAAAGAGCATATCTGTGAAACCTCCTTGTATTATTCCCTCTTCCAAGCTGCATTGGCTAGGATAACCCGCCATTGCACCTGCTGCTTCTCACTAAATTGTTGTTTTCACAAATAAATACAATGCACATGCTTTAAAGAAATTGTTCCTTTCATTTTCTTTATGCTAAAATATGTTTAGTGAAAGAAAAGTCCATGCTACAGCTAAGAACATGTAATTGACAATCTTTTAATTTCTAATTCAAACTTTAATTAATGTAATAGAATTATACAGCCCCACAGCATATAGATTGACAATATTCTCTTGTGTATACATTTTACAAGTGTACAGTGATCTTGGAAAGAGAAGATGGGGGATGAGACATTATACAGTGCAGCAACACAGAACCCTGTAACACTGCAAAATTATTGCTGTTACTTTCCAGCATGTTGAAGGAGTTGGTGCTAGTGCTTATTTCTTGTCCTTTTGGCCAAAATGTCACCAGCCACAATTGCTCCTGACAAAATTGATCCTATTGGGCCATATGTTTCCTAATGATCCACAGATGATAGTTTAATAGCAGCCATTGTAGACCAACAGTATGAAAAATAAACAAAAAATGCATCATCATTAAAAAGCTGAAAGGTTCCTGTAATTACAGATCTCTATCAGAGTACAAAGCCTGGAGTATACTGAAAGCAAGATCTTTCCAATGTATGGGGGAAAATGATTTGTTGTGACATTTAAAGAAGCCATGCACATATCAGTAACTCTGTAGTAGCTTTCTTAGGTGTGAGAATATCCGTTACATAAATTCCTCTGTCCTAGCACTGTGTAAGAAAATATCCTTACATACAGACAGAAATGACTGGTGAAATTACAATATTACTCAGCATTAAATTTGTACCTTATCAGCCTGACTCTGAAAACCCTACACAAAGTTCCCACTGTTGTACCATTTTTGATTTCTGACAAGGTTCTCATGAATTGTGCAAATTAGTCATGTATAACTCAAGCTAGCAATTTGCCATGAAACACACATGAATTTAATTGCTGATAATTGCATATTAAAGAGAAAATTTTCCCATTAAAAACATTTTCCTAAACCTTGTTTTCAACTTCAATAGTCATAGTCATCTTATGTTTTGAAATCTATTCAAGCACAAGATGAATTACAAGGGAAATGCCTGTACCCATTTTAGAATAAAGAAGCAGAAAAAAACATTTCTCTTTCTGGTAAAAAAAGGAAAAAATAAAATTATGTAAGATATGAAAAGGTATTGTAAGAAAAATTTCTTCAGTGTTTTGGAACTACATGATCTTTAAGGTCTCTTCCAACGCAAACAATTCTAAACTTAAATTTCAGTACACCCTACAGAACATGGCATATGAGTTAATAGAACTTGTTCAATAAAGGCTGAACTCTGATAGTGAAAATTTAAGTTTTACTAGGTTGGAAAACCAGCTGAAGACATTTAGAGAAAATATCATTATAAAATATAACACAAAGTTCTAAAGATTATAATATCTTCCACTTAACATTTCTGCACACTCTTTTCCTTTCCTTTCACTCTGAACTCACATCTACTAGGTATGAAATATTAAAAAATATTAAAAAATATTAAAAAATATTAAAAAATATCACGTGTTCTTTTTTGTTATGATGAGTGTCTTTTTTGAGTTTGTGCTACTTTGTCATTGTGAAGAGAGGATTTATAACTTTTCATAGCATTGAGCAATTTTTTTTCCATATTAGAGGCACCTGAGAGGCATGCAGGACCAAACTTCCATCATGCCCTCAGCAAGGACTGCATTTTTGCATCTGCAATTTTTCAAGCACAGCTGAAATTATTTAAACACCTAACCATTTGATTTACAGATGTAATCAGGTACCTCTATATACAAGTGATTGTAACTGCAGGTGTTAGATTGGGGACTGTCATTTGAAATTCTTCCTCAAATGTGCAAAATAATTATCTTGAAATTATTTATGTGGGTTCATTAAACAAGTAAGCTTCGATCCTTGTATTCTCCCTGTGTGGTAAGCTGTTTAAATCCTTAGGTAGCCTTCCTGTGATCTCTGCTCTCATTGTTTTCCCTCCTCCACTTTTTCTTATATCAAGTATGAATACAGCATCGCTTGCTCTCGCACAAGGGCAACATTTATTCTGTGTAGGCTGTGCACCCAGTTCAGTTGCAGACTTCGATGGACTGGTCCCTTTGTTTTATATACAGAACCCAGGAACAAAATTAGACACTCATGTAAAGATGGTGTAAGCCACTCACTCACTCCCTTCCTCAGATCCAGACTTCAGCTGCATCAATAAAGCAATTCTCACTGACGCTGAAGACTTAGCTACTGAGCATGATGGCCACAATCTGGCTCCACATTTTATTATTCCATCTAACAGCCTCAGAATCAAAGATATTGTTTTTCCCTTCTGCCCTTTTAGCTGTCCTTTGTCTGCACTTGTAGGAAGATAATCAATACAGATGAAACAAAAAGGTAGTGGAAAACCTTGTTCTTCAAATGTTTTGCAGGAGACAAAATGGCATTACTGGGTCACACAACAATTCTGCGCACACAGACAGCTAATGTCACCTTACCCATATCTGTAAATTTATGTACTAACAATTTATAAATTAATAAAAAACAGCAGGCAGATCATGTGTAACAATCTGTACTCTGTACTCTTACAGGAATTATAGAAATCTTCACCTGCTGTCCCTGGGCCCTCTCCTAATATTTCTGTGTTGTACAGATTGCAGAAGGGCTGTTACAGTGACACATTGTCCCAGTAAGAACTGTATCAATGGCCACTGCAGTCACTGTTCCTGCCCAAGCCTGAGTGTTCCACTGTGCGTGTGGAAAACTCTCTGACCTGTAGAGTAAAAAAACCTACAACACTGAAGACTGCATTTATGGACTCCACCAAATGCTGTACATTTTAATTATATAAACTATTCCAAAAACTGAAGCATAACAAAGAAGATTTTAGCATTTCATTTTATTATCTTTGGTAATAATTTTGTTCTTTCCGTTTTACATGAATTATATCTCCCTTCATTAAGATAATAGATAATATAACCCTCTTCTGAAAAAATGGTGTCTAGTTCATTCGATTTAGCCTGGCAGTTTTCCAGATCGTTAAAGATATTTTTCAGTATTAAATATTGGCAACGACACAGTCATCTCTTTACTACGTCTAGATGAAAGTTAGGAGTATATGTCATATGTTTTTCTTTCATTACTCCCTTACAGGATGCATGTTGGTAAAATTAACTAAAAGGAATTACAAATGCTATTCTTACTTGCCTGGATTCCTGTGAGGGTGAAGAAAAGTTTGGCCCAAGCAATACTGAAAAACTAGCAGAAAGTAATAATAATAACTAAAAAAAAAAAGAAAACAGCCAAAAAACCCAAACAAAATCCCACAGAAAACAAACAAACAAAAAACCCCACAAAACAAAAACCAAAAGAAACAAAAAACCCCCACATTACATTCAACCAAGCAAAAATGCAAACTAATTAGTCAGGCTAGCTGGAGGAGGGTAGCAAGAATTAAAATCCTCAAGAAAAGGAACATCTCGATGTTAGCAAAGCCAGGAGAGCTTGTATTAGTGAGAAGCTAGGCACTAAAAGTTTAATCTATTCAGGGCTTCAGAACATCTTCTAATCTCTACTGAGAAAGGAGTGTCTTATTCTGCAAGAGAAATGGCAGCCCTACACAGGGCAAAGTTCTGGACACACAAAGTATATGATGTAACATTTAATACCCATGGGGCTTTAACATGTCCTTCTGCTGATTCCTGAATCATACCACAGGTCATCAACAGGATAATTAGAAAGATCTCTACTGACATCAGCAGGCCTTGGGCCAGGCTCCGAGCTAGGTCTTAGTGTATAACTGATGATGGCAAACAGACAAGGACTTCACATCAAGCTACAGATGTTATCTGGGAGGTAAATGTAGTCTGTTTATTATGATTCCACACAGAAATCTGCAAACATATTTGTGTTTCTTAATATCACAAGATAAGCATAATTACAAAGGAAATTAGTGTAGAATGACAAATGTAGCTTGGGGGTTAGTTTTCATTAACATGTAGAGATTTTCTAGGTTATTGCTGTGGGAGAGAATGATGTCAAATGAGACATTAAAAGGGTGCAAATGCCAAAATTGTCTAACACCATTTTTCTTCATAATATAAAGAATAATTAGTTGGAAAAAACACCTGAAGATAAACTTTATGGTGGAAAATTAATGCTTTTAGGAATCAGGAATTCCTTACTGGAAACCTCTATCTATCCTTTATTTCAGCTATTAAAATTACCTTGGAGAAAATGTGATTCTCTCTGTGGCTATAGAAAATTCTGGAATGAAACAAAAAAAACAGATGAGAACCCCTAGAAATTAATTAGTGTCTTTCATCCTTCTTCATATGGCATGCTGTGTTGAAAGGAATCGTGATCCCAATGCCACCAACCACTCATATGTGGACAGCAATGTGATTTTCTGTGGATTCAATTTCCCACTGTGTACAGTTCTTGGTACTTCCTATTGTGACATGTAGAGGTTTCTTTAAGTCTCTAAAACTCCACACAATTAACTTTTATAATTTGGTAAGAAATAGAGTAGGTCTTTTCCAAAGGTCTCATTGCTGGTCATCATGACTTTCAGAAATTTTATCCCTCAGTAAGTTTTATAGAGCAAGATAAAGCATGTCAGGGACAAATTAGTACTACGGAAACTTCCTTCTCTTAGATTGACACCTAAAGTTTTTTTTTATATTACCAACACCTTTGGTTGCCAACCCTCAAACAAGTCAACATGCCATTGTTGACATGCCAACTGCAGGGTGTTCCTCTCACTTTCGCTTGCAAAGAAACAGAACTCCTACCAGAGCTGTAAAAAGACAACACAAGTCTCTCTGCATCTGCTGCAGCACGAAAGAGACAAGCCCTTAATTGTTTCTGGCTTTTGGAAACACAGGAGGTACACATCAGCCTATTAAATGGTTGCAACATGCAGCAAGAAGGGCAAAAAACTCTTTGGAGCGGTTGTGTTTTAGCAGGCTGCAACACAACCTTGGCATGTGCCAAGGGAGGAGACAGAGGGAGCTGCCTGGGATGCATGTAATGTTTATCTTCCTGACACATAAAATTTTTCCTGGGCCTGTCATCATGTCTGTTGAATACTTGCCTGGAGGAAACCAACTGGTTTGCACTGCTTCTGTAAGAACAGTAACACCAGATGCCTGTCAGCATCCTGCTCTCCAGACATGAAACTGGGTCTCAATCTGCTAAATAAGCTTTGGACCAAAATAGAGAGTGAATAGTGCTGCATGCCATGTAGGAGACAGTAGATGGAGTTAGGGAGAAGAAGGAAGGAGTGGGATGAGACATTCTCATGAAAAATTCTTCCTGGAAGAAGGTATCTTCATAAAGACGCCTAGAAATAACCACTCCTTTGTGGATATCAGAAAGCACAGGGAGGATGCTTCAAATGTCTGAATTGCCATGCCAAACGCATATGGCTACACTCCCCCTCAAACAGTCCTAGTCAGGACAGACAGACAGTATGATGCCTACAGGCGTGCAACTACACTCCACCATGTTTGACAGTATTATTGGAACTCATGCACATATTTAATGACTGACACAGTACAGTGTTACCAGCACTGACCACATTTTCCATTCTTAAGGGAAAGGTGTTGTGGCTAAGCACTGGGGTTCTTCTGAGACCAAGAAGCACATCTGTCCTACTGTTAAAAATACTGGTGAAAATATAACTCCCTTCTTTCAGTCTGTCTGAGGAAACCGTTTATTCAGTTATATGACATACACAGTTACATCTTTCTCCACCAGCATTTCAAATCAGATCTAAAGAACCACTTCAAAAAATAAAACGAAGATTAAAAAGGACCTGGTTCTCCAGAAACAGCCAGGTGTCTAGATGCTTTTCTTTTGTTTGTAGTGGAAGAGAGTCAAAGAAGTGTTTTGCAGAGCATTCAGGCAAAAAGGGAAAGAAGGTAGGATTTTCTGATGGACAAATGTATGTGTTTCAGCTTGGAGTGGCCGCAGGGAGAATTCCTCTCTGCCTTTCAGTGAGTGACTGATCTGTCTGTGACAGGAGAGTTAGATGTAAGAGGCAAATATTTGTGACATAGTGCAAAAGAATTGTTTGGATTCCTTTTCCCTTACAAAACTTTCAACTAGGAATGCACCCTTCCCTTCAGGTTACAGTGCGGAATAGGAACTAGCCACCCTGAAGAGCTGCCAGAGAAGTAGTTCTTCAGTGTGAGAAGAAATATGTGGATCTTTTATTTCAAACTGAATTTAGAGATCAATCTTTTTTAGACCAAATACCTGGTTGCCAATGAAACTCACATATGGCTCCAGAGGAGATTTTCTTTTTTCAATGTATTTCTTTTTTCACCTAGATCTGAGAGTTTTGATGACACCTAATCAAGTAAAAAGGAAATTGCAAAAAATAGAGGGTAGAGAAAATGGTAAAGGCAGTTACCGTTTGGGGGAGGTACAGAGAGACATAACCATTTCCATCAAAAGAAAATGGTTCAGCAAGGTTAAAAAGCACTGGAAGCAACACTGATGGCAATGTAATTGCTGAAAATGAAAATGGTTATGATTTTTATTGGCCTGAAGAAGAATTGCATGGTAATAGTACTGCAGCTGGTGAATCTCAAAAGGCAGCTAAGGAAAAAAAAGCATGAGGTGGTGCCAAATGACCTTCCTGGCTGCCATGGTATAGTTGGGTACAGTGGGGATGCACTTACCAAGAGACTTCCCTATCAGATGCTTTGCTTGGCCCTTCAGACTTATGGCTCTGGAAAAGGACACAAACTCATTCAATTTAGTTTTTAACAGTGTAAACATTATTTTTTCTCCCTTTTCCCCTCCATTTCCTTTAGATGTTCATGGTCCCTGATTGCAGTGGGATCATAGCACAGACAAAAATACTAGCTGAGGATGCCACTGGCAACGGGCAGCTGCATGATGGTCTGGTTGAGTGCCCATCTCTTACCAGATGTCAGCTCTGGTCTGATCTGCTGGGAGCAAACCTCTTCTTTCCTAAGTGCCTGCTGTCCTTGCTGCCATTTGCTTGCTGATGCGTGGAGACAGATCACTTGTGCAGGCAGGGCCTGTCTTCCTCTCCGTCTGTTTGCACACTGAGAAACAGGAGGAGAGCCTGATTTCAGCCTAATCTGACTTTACAGCACTCCATCATTTAAGATAACTCACTGGAAGTGTCTTTTCCATTAACTGGCATGCATCAATAAAGTGTGGAATTCCGTAGATTTTAGCCCATTGGGATGTAAGCAAAACAGAGACAATATTGAATATTTCCATGCTTTGTTTCTCTATTTTACCTTAATTGGAAATAAAAGACTTCTGCATTTTAAAGCTGTTTGTTCATTGCAAAAAGCATGGAAAGGGCTGATGGAAACAATTGTTAGAGAAAGATTTTCTGTTGGGAAAATAGAGGCAATGTAAATCAATATATCTCCAGAGAAAGATCAATTTTTATGGAATTTTCCCATCATGATAATCTAAATTAAATACTTTATGTTTACGTTAATTTCTGCATCCAGTTACATCAGCATTGCGCATGATAGCACTTGCAGCCAGAAAATACTCTTCTTTATTCTCCCCAACGAGCCAAGCTTTTTGTTTGATCTACATCTCCCTCATGCACCAAAGTTTCCCTTTGATGACAACTTGCTCTGATGAATCCCTAGAATTTCAACTGAACTCAGAAATGGGAATGGGAGAGAGGAAACCAAGAACCACATTGCAAACAGGCATTGAAGAAACCCAGGCATAGTGATATCAAGGTCAAGCTGAGCTAGATGCACTGCTGTTGCCAGTTCCCTTTGATTTTAAGTAATTTAATTCTGAAAAAGCTCTTAAATTTTTGCTTGCTTGTTCTGAATTTGGTTTGGATTTTGGTATAGTCATATTTTGCTTAGATGTATTTTCCCACTGAGAGAGGACTCAACAAAAGACTGAGATGGAGAATAAGGCCTGTAAATGGTATGGTGAGAAGGGCAGGGAACTCAGCATGGCAAAGCCCTGATCAAGCACAGAAGGTCATAGAAAGAAAGAGAAAACACGAAAGTACAGAACTTGGTTGGTTTCAGTAGAAACTTAATTGCAATTGTCTTTCAAACTGTGTCACACTTTGAAGGGTTTTATGTAAATTCAGCCTACCAGCACCACTGTCCTTCCTGGGGGGAAGCTTCTCACACAGGTATTTGTGATTTGTGATACTACCAGCTCAGTGGTATCAGATTAGAGACAGCTACTGAAACCCTCTGTCAACTGATCCTAGGGTGGCTCTCCTTAAGGGTTCATCATGGATGAGGAAGGAGAGTTTGGGTGGAAAAGCATCATCACTTTCAGGAGCTGTGCAGACAACTTTGCTGGCAAAAGAGGTGAGACAAACCATGTCTGAAAAGGTGCAATCCTCATGGTGTGTCATGACCATCTAATTACCTCCATGGTTCTGCACCATCTAAATGAGCTAGTACCTGCTTGGAGACTGAGGCTGCCAGAGCAAAGTACAGGCTGTCCGTGATTTTCAGGCAAGGAGATTGCTGCTACACAGGGAAAATCTGTACTTCTTTTCCTGTGTCATAATATAGTCTCTCTGCCATATATAATCTCTGTCATAATTATGAATAATTCCTAAATTATGCTCCCTAATACTATATATTTCTCTAATACATTGCTTATTTAAACTCTAGTTTTATGATGTGTTTTTCCTCTGTTGTGATTAGAATGTGACAAAGCTATGTAAAAAAGTGAAGAAACAGGCCTTACCTGAAGAAAACTTGCAAAGGCTACTTTATGACAGAGACAGTTTGAGAAGTGATAAAATAATAATGCAAGTTCTTTCTTTTTCAACAGGCCAGATTTACCAGTACACCCCAGACACATCGCTCCTCTCCAGCCACACAAAACAGCTGTAAACCTGGATTAACCAGGCTGTTAAATTGAGTTTACAGCTGCTTTGCATCACCAGAATGGCTCAAAGCAGGCAGCACATACCAGTGAATATGGGCATAATTGTACACTAATGAACGATGAAGTAATTTAGGATGCAGTATTCTCTTTGGCAGAATGAAAAAGAAATCTTTATAGAGAGCAGATATGTTAGAATTTATCCTGGCTTTGCTCAAGGGGAAAAATTCATCCTCTTTTATTCTGAATGGATTATAATTAAGAAAAGCATCAGAGACAAATTATTCAAGGCTAGAAATTTAAAAGAGCTTTAAGAATGCATCCACTCTTTCCAGATCTGTTAGTGCCTGCTCAGACTGGAGTTACAACAAGAGAAACTCATAGTTTAATTATAAAATAATGGTCAAAAAACCTGCTTAGATAAGCATGTGTTTCCATTAGGGAAGAAAAATCATTATAGAAAACAAGATTAAAAGTTAATGTTGCAAATCTTGTTGTGTATAACTTCATTAATGCTGGATAACTACTGTATAATTAGCAAGGTGTTCATTGTAGAAATCTGTTAAAAAAGTTGAAATGATATCTACCTAGATGTCTGCATAGTCTGTAGTTACCTTAAAAATAATGAACCTCAGATTATTTTTCAGTGTTTTAAGTCATTGTTTTTCTTCTGTAAATAAAGCTTACAGCCTTAAGGCATTTGCCTTGCTGGAAATATGGCAGCCTCTGATATAATTTAACAAACACAGAAAGCATAAAGTCTCCAGATGACTGGTTCTCATTTGTATATGCAATGAATCATGCTTAAATTACAGGGAAAAGCTGGATCAGGAGAGCCCATGGATAGAGTAGAACATTTTCCTCTTCACACTCCCAGGCATTGCACCGACAATAGTGCGAGATATGATGGAGATCTGGGCCCTCCATAGTGAAGACTCATCCATCACTCATCCCTCCAGGTGACTCCTAAAGCCAAGAGAAACCTGGTCTTCCGACTTGACTTACCTTTGCAGTTCTGTCTTCCAAAATTGATTGCCAAACCATAGTTTCCAGTTTAGCGGAACTGAGCCTATTTCACCTGGGCTAGCCACAGACTGGCTGTGGGTACATTCACAGACCCACAGGCAGGCAGAGCCCACATCCACACAGACACCTAAGGCTGTGTATGAGCCCATATTCCTTCTCTCAGGGGGCTGGGGATTAGCTTAGGCTAAGGGCTGTGCTCACCACAAATACATGGCTTCACCTTCACTTCCAAGGAGCATCCAGCTGGCCCAGAGCATGAGCAATGAGATGATGTTTTCCTGCAAAATACCATGTAAAATACTAGTAAAATATTACATTCATTTTGAAAACACATTATCCCAAGAGGGATAAAAAATATCAGTTCAAAGAAAAAGCCAGGAAAATCTGGTCTTCAGGCTGCAAGATATTTAACCTTTTTCATTCCTGAGTGCTGAGCATCCCACACACTTTCAGTGATAATAGTAACAGCAGTAACAATAATAAGAGGAAATCAAAATCCTAAACAAAAGGTAGAGCTGAAGACATAGTACCTAGGAGTTATTCTAAAAATTATGCACCTAAAAGCTACAATTTAGGAAATCATACTTAACCAGCAGGGATAGAAAAAAAGATGAAATCCTCATGAAAAAAAGGAAAAAAACTATTCAGAAAAGCCTTTTGTTGGTGAAACTACAGAAGCAAATGATGAATCAGATTGTGGCATGTCATTTAGAAGGAAATGTCTATTCCCTATGAAAATGGCTTTTAGCCAACTCAAAAATAAAATTATCAGTTGCATTTCATGGGGATTTCACTTCTTGGGAAAAAAAACACAATTACAAAAAATACATTTCCTGGGCCAATATAAAACTGTGGTGGGGGGAAAGAAGTTTTCCCCCTGGAGTTAAAAAAAATGGTATCTCCTGAGGGGGTGGTGTCACTTGATGTGGACCCAATGAGTGCTCCTGCAAAATATAAACATATCACAAGCAGACCAGAAAAGGAGAGTGATGTTGTAGTTGTTGGGAAGAAAGTGGCCATGTTGTAGAGCCACGAGGAGAAGGGGCAGGAGCCCCTCTGGGGGGCCACGGCCCCCCAGCCCCGGCTGGGGTCATAGAAACGGACCAGAGTCTGTGACTGAGAAGCTGAGAGTCTTTCTCCACTGTGAGTGGGCAGCAGGAGATACTGAAAAGCGGCAGCAGAGCAGCAGTGGATGGAGAACAGTGGTAGAGAGCCAGAAGAAGATAAGGAGCAGCAAAACAAGCATGCAGCCAAGCAGGAAAACACAGAGTTGTCTGAAAGAGAAAGAGAGCTGGCTACAGAGCAGGACTAAGCTCTACAGAGAGTTTTGGGGTAAGAACTGAAACAAACTCCCCAAGCCCCTCTGAGACCTCCTAGAGAGGAGGAGGAGATGGACTCCTATTTGAGAGGAGTCTTGGAGTGCAGCATGCACCAGAGAGAGGAGCTAAGAAGCTCAAGAAGTCCTGGAGCTGGACCAGGACAGCCAGATGGAATGCTTGCTGCATTCCCCCCTTGCCCCCCCCCACTTGCTGCTGCTGGTAGCAGCTGAAACAGAGCACAGGAGCTCTGATAGAACTCTTGAGGCAAAGGCTCTCAACTGAAAGCAGCCCAAGACATTCTGACTCAGGGGTGATTCCGCTGAGGAAAGGGACCATCATGAAGTGCCCCTGCACTTCGTGATATGACATGGTGACGTGAGCTTGTCTCTGATATCTCAGTCCACAGAAGAGAGGGGGGAGAGGAGACCCCCTTGTGTGTAATGGAAGGAGATCCAGCTACAACAGTCCAGCTACTGCTGCTACATGGAAGAAGAGAGGCTGCTGCCCTGAGAGTGGAAAGGATCTTTCCTTTTCCCTTCTGGACTTTTATTGGAGGGAGAAGAGATTGATCCATTATAAATACTGATTTATCATAGGAGAGATAGTTAAGATTATGTATACGATGTATTGTAATATTTATTTGTACAGTGATTGTAATATAATTCCCTTTCTCCCCATACTGAGTCTTGTGTAGTGTCTGAAAAACCCATCTCACACTGGAGTGAGTTGTGGGAGGGGGGGCTTGGACTCGAGAATTGGATTTTTGGGGTCTCAAACCACCACAAAAACCTTTTAATAAAAGTAACTATTCAAACAAGCAAAAAGCTTGTGGTCACATTCATAAAAGATAATATTCAGATGATATTAAAATAATAATAGAAGATAGTTGTTTAAAGATGCTCACTGCTACTACTTCCCTCTTTTGCGCAGCCCAAGGCATACTTTATTATATTAAATCCCGTCAAGTCCAAATGGAAAGATACTGCTAACAAATATATGCAATTCTTTGACTGCAAATAATATTTTCTTGGTCAGGAAGTCTGCAAATCTGTATCCATATTGCTGCCTGTCCTTACAGACCAGACTCTCAGATGGCATAAAATTTTTTCACCACCTTCACCTCAAAGGAACAAGCCCAGATTACTTCCAGGGAGGATCTGGACTCTCATTTATTGTGACTATCTGTCTCTTCTAGTGCTTTATTACTCTCTGCATGGATGAGCAGGTTCACTGGGCAGCTCTGTCTGGGAGGATAAATACACTTGTATCTGATATCTCTGAGGAAGGGTGGGTGTTTTTCTGGACACCTGCTCCCAGAGACTGGATTAGTTTACGGAGGAGTCTTCTCGCTCTCATTTAGGCAACAGTTAACTCTTGCATCATAATGCAAGTGTTTTGGAAATTCAGTACTGAAATCTTTCAGGCTCTGTGTCTCTTTTGGTGTCAAAATGGCTCAAGGTGAACCTTACACTGATTTAAAATGACTTGGAAGACACTAACTCTGAGTATGCAGGACAACAATCAACTATTCCCTCCCCGGGTATAGGGAGAAATTTCAACCTAAAAAGTTTTAGGTTTTGCATGCATCTGTCACATGTGAGTGTAAATTTCCTCTGAAATGTCTGAAAATGGTCACTGGATAACTAATCAGATCTGGTACCACATTTCATGTGTTATAACTGACACAAAAAAAAAAAAACAAACTTGGTGTCCCACTCTTCTGTACATCAAAACTAGGAGGATGTGAACAACAAACTGGGTGAGACTCCTCTGAAAGAAGTGCTAGCGATCAGCCACAGATGAACTAATTATAGGCAAATTGGAAAGCCCATATGTGAGCCCAGGAGCACACCAGACCTACTAGCAAGAGAAAGTCCTATCAGATTCCCAAGAACACAGCCTTTCTCAAGAAGAAAAAAAGAAAAAAAAACAATACCACAGATTTTCAAAGCAAAAATTCAAGAAAATCTACTGCGAGCAGAGGCAAATAGATATTTAGCCCAAAAGCCAAAGGTTGGACAAGGCAGATTACTGATATTCCCCTTTGTAATCTAACTTGGTTTCTACATTCCTATAAACAGGAAGCTGTAAGCTGTACAGGTGATTCTGCCAAGATGCAAGTCTGAAAAAGATCTCTGTTAGACACAGTTGAATATGTTGGGTTTTTCCACAACAATGATATGTCTGATTTTCAACTGAATATTACTTCTTGAAATGGGTTGTAAAGTAAAAAAAAATGACAAATATGCTAGTTTCTCATGTAAAGAAAGAAAAGTATTTCTTACTCTGTTTTCCTATTATCATTCTTGCTTAAAGGTCAGCTGTTGTTGGAACATTATGCATGAAGAAGTTAGGTAAAAGTTTGAGGTTTTTCTGTTTCCTCATTTTAAATTGGGATAAATTACTTTCTTTTAAAAAAAAGATTGTTTAATAATTCAGCTTGTATTGAAAAAAATCAGTTGCCAATCTAATACAGTTTCTGACAAACTCAAGCAGGCAGATTAACCGCACTGAAAAGATTTCTCCTCATAAATTAAACTTTCTAAATATTTCTGGTACGGCAATCCTCAAAAATCCCTACTTTTGCATTATGAACTTTTATCCATATGTTCTGAAAGTTAGGTACACTTTAGGAAGGAAAGTCTTCTTGAACTGCTATGTTAAACACTGCATAATGAGACAAAAAATATTTGGGTTGGGTTTTATTGCAGAGGTAACATTAATATTCTTAGTTCTTGGGGAGGGAAGGGTGAAAGAAATGATCCTTTTTATAAATTATTTATTGATATTTAAAGTGTGATTTATAAAAAGACAGAATGATGGATTGTATCATATTACAGATGTAATCCATAGAGTTCTGGAATATCATATTTATCAGCAAAGATTTCAGAGCATTACCATTACATCCAAGTCAGCTCTGACAGAGCAATACATCCATGTTTTCTGCATGTTCTCTACGAATATGCACCCGTGTTTGGACAGGCATATGTGTATATGTGTCTACAAACACCTCTACACTGAAAAAAGGAAAGAAATGTATCAAATAGTGAGAAATATTCATGAAAAAGCAATAGCCAGTACATATGTTTCTCACTTAGACAACCTGGAGACCGATGGAGAAACTGGGTTTCTTCCCAGGTTTCTACTTTGTTTTTTCTTCAGAGGACAGGATGGAGACCTGTTTCCTCTTACTCTAACAGGTAGCAGCAGAGATCACACATCTCTGGTCACTGGGTCCCTAATGCTGATGAACCACAGCATAGTAATGGTGATACCCTCTATGGTTATCATGTCCTGGGCACAGCTGTGGGGAGAGGGAGCAATGCTGAAAGCCACAAAAATAGCCCATGCTACATAAAATAGCTCTTTAGGAGTTATATGCTTCAAAACTTAAGTTTGACTGTCAATCTTAAAATTGCAAAATTCTTTATTTCAGGCCTTTTTGGGGCTAGAAGTGAGTCCTGGGTCTCTTTGGTATTATTCCCTTTCTGTCATAGCAACTATCCACTTCCATTTCTGTAGATCTGCAGACTACACAACTCCTACATAGATGGAATCTGGCAGTTTTTCAGGACTCTTTCTTGGCCTTCTGGCACTAGGACTACTATATCTTTAGGGAGAAATATGAATGTTTGTTCAGGAAAGGAAATAAATATGTTGCAGGTTAGACTGCAACAAAGAGGAAAAAAAGACAGTTTGAAACTGCTCAAAAGTTTGGGTGTTGAATGAAGTTTCTGGAGAAGAGAGTATTAGGCAAATAAACAAGTTGAAACTAGTATATTTATTGCATATTTAACCACAAAGATCTCACCTACTTGACCTCTTAGGGACAGATGAAATCACGTAACACATACATTAGAAATGTATGTAGAGATGTGTATCAATCAAAGAACAGTGGAAATTTTCCACTGTTTTGTCTTTCTGTGTTACAGCAAGAGACAACAGAAAAATGAGCCAATCAATCACAGCTTATACACTCAGACTCCCAAGGCTTGCAGGATGCTCTGTAATTTGTGATTTGACCTCTTGGTACCTTCCTCTTGTTGAGGTTCTCACAGAAAAAAAATTATGTGCCAATGAACAGCGACACAAGATTCATCTTGTTTGACTGGCTAGGTCACAATGACAATTTGGGTTAGTCTATAGCCATATGTGATGGCTGGGAAAGATATAGTGAGATTCTGTGAAACTACTTCTTACTGGCATCACCCAGAAAGACACAAAATACACCTAGGTCTATCAGACAGAGTATTGGGTGATCCATTATACAGCAGCAAACACAACAACATAAATACCTTGGATTAAAGAAAGCAAAAACCAATCTGAGTAGCAACCAGTAACACCCTACATTGCAATTGTGCCCACTGCACTGCTGCAGTGTAGGCAACCCTTTTGGTGCTATAAAACTGGTGCCATAATTTCTACACTGCTGCCACTTGGCTGGCAGCAAATAAATGGTCAAATTCAGCAACCAGAACAGACTGACCTTGGGCCTGGCTAGTTCTTAGTTCCTCAGTGGGTATGTTGAGCTTCCTGGATGGTGCTGGTTTGTCCTCTGGGAGATGAATGTGCTGAAAAGTGCTGCAATGTCCTCTGGGAGATGAATCAATGCACTTGC
This sequence comes from Pseudopipra pipra, assembly GCF_036250125.1. NCBI lineage: Eukaryota > Metazoa > Chordata > Aves > Passeriformes > Pipridae > Pseudopipra > Pseudopipra pipra. The sequence goes on along the minus strand of NC_087551.1, from coordinate 34,306,882 downwards.
TGCTGGCCCAGGATCAAGAGTTGGGAGAACATGTTCATGCACCTGTTTGCCTAGTATCCTCTGCAGCTGCATCTTCTACTAGCTCATTATTGTCACTCCAGCAACAATTTGCTATCCCCAGCATGGACAGCATGGAGCTGTGGCTCCTTGGGTACCAGCCTCTTGCCAGGGAAACTTAGAGGCACTCTAAAGCTATGGTTCACTGATAACAATAACTTTCACGGTGTAGCCTGAGACCCAGATTGCTAGAGACATTTGCTTACACATTAGGAAGGCAGCAGAGGGAATCACAGGGAGATATCTGCTCTTCCTATCTGGCCACCTTTGCTCTTCCTATCAGGTCATAAATTTATATACTGGATACAACTGTATGTAACAAGGAGTCCTGCTGCATCCACCAGCAATGCACTGCCCTCACGCACACACACAGTCACCTCACTCGCTGCTCTGTTATTTACTTCTGATTTATGGTCTGCTGGCAATCCACATGGACTGGGATTGAAAACGTAGCACAGAGTGAATCAATTATAGAGCCCTAGATTGATAGGCCACCTACTGTATTTAAAAATAATTGAACTGTGAAATGATTAAGTAAACTGAGAATTTCTGTAAGTTTGAGATTTAGGTAACTATAAATGGCTATTTTGTAAGAACAAAAGTATATTAAGCAGCAATGGCAAGAATTAATGTTAAATTTCTGGTACTTCAGAGGTCTGTTTTTAATTTCAGTATGTATGAACTCTCATCAAACTGATGAATCCAAACCAGATATGAATCTTCAAGAAGAAAGAGTTAAAATAGTATCAAGTAAAACTAAGTAAGAAATATTGGGGAAATAAGCATTAATGGGAAATTGCCAATACTAAGGAAAATATTTGTGCTAAAATAGTTGTTTGACAAATATGGAGACATATATGGAGAAATATATTCAGTGCATTATTTTTAGAAAGACTTTTTTAATAATACAAGATGGGGCAAGGAAGATAATTCATACAATGGCCTTTCCTGAAATCAGTGATTCTGGTCACATTAAGAAGAAAAATTACAATAGCATTTTAAGCAGAAAAAAAAAATTAGCAAAGCTCAGATGATATTTAACTGTAACAAAGAACTGAGTAGTGAAGGCACAAATATACTCTGCCAAAAAAGTGAATACGCAGTCAATATTATCACAGATCTAAGTGTTTTGTTCTCCTTTGAATTTCACCAGATAAAATAAATGACATTTCTAACTCTCAGACACATTTACTATGCAGTGAGGGCTATGGAAGAAATCTCCCAAATGTTACCTTAAAAAAAACAGGTAATTACACTTCCTTGAAAACAACAAAACCCTGGTCGTTAATGAGAGACACTCTAGCATCTCAGGGACATGGAAAATGGAAAATACAGAAAAATCTTATCAGGGTATCTATTAGACAAAGGGTTTGTATTCAGTAATGTCAACAACAGGCTTCCCATCTGCCTCAGGAGGAAGAGAAAATTAGTAAAATTAATTTTGTCAAGACAGAGTTACTCTCCAGTTCCCTCTGCTGTCACTGTGGAGAGACAGACTGCAATAGGATATATGTGGTTCCCCAGCCACTTGCCCCAGTATCCTGTGCTGGTGCCGAGGATATCTCACGGACACGGCAAAGGTAATAGATGTCCTTCTGATCCCCCCACTCTTGTACCCTCTGCCTCCCAAACACCGTTCATCACTTGGCCCAGTGCAGATGGCCCCCTGTCTCCTGATAAGCCTCCTCATCTTATCTCAGTATGAAGCTTTTTTAACAGCATCTCTAGCCAAAGAGTCACCACTTGACAGTATCACAAGAGTCTTGTTGACCAGCTTGAGAACAGAGCTAGCCAAAGCTCAGAGCGTTGTATTTACTGGAAACGGTAATATTTTGAACAAAGCATACTGAAGTGAGTTACAGAAGTAACAATGGTGTGGCATAGATTTCCATTAAAGAGACCTGAACGGTCTGTCCTTTCAAAAAAGTATCTGTTTTCTTTTTTCATGTTTACATCAATCTAATGGAGTTTTGCAACATCAATAGTGGGAGCTCACTGGAATTCATATGATATCCTATTATGTTTATTTTATAGTTAAATTATCAGAAGACTTTATTAATAATGATTTACCATCTTCTTTTCAGATTCAAAATATCTTCTGCCTCAGTTGTCTTGACAGCTTGTGTGATAATCAAAGCTTTTTCCTAAGAAAAACCTTTTCTGGGATAGTTTCCTAATAACCTGTTAAAACTTAATTTATCCTGTCAAGTAATTATTCACAGAAGTAGTATCATGAAGTCAATGTGACTATGGGCATGATCAAGGGGAGCAGTGATGATCACATCTGGGCCACATCTCCTGAATTATTTGAAAGAGCCTGACATTTGTTATGTAGAACCCTTTCATTGGCTACCAGGGTCAGCAGGAGCTGAAGGGCTTCAGCAGCTTTAGAGGCACTCAGCATCTCCCAGGATCAGCCCTCCCAGCTCCAGAAGGAGTCAGTTATCTCTTGATGTACCTGAAAGAGGTTCTTTAACCCTCCTTTACTACAAAATTGTAAAAGTGCAGTAGATTGTGAAAAAAACCCTGTCATAAGCAGTATGTCATGTAGAATAGTGTAAATTGACTAGTTTTGGGGAAAAAAAACCAACAAAATATCTAGCAAGAGAACACCCAGGAGAATGGATTGCTACACTAACTTCATAAACCCACTGTGCAGCCTGTGAATTGTCTGTACAGTTCCCTGACATGGTGTTATTTTAAAAAAACAGGAGTAAGTTCCTCATAGTATTTGCACAGATTTTATGTTATCATTAGAATATACCTTTGGAGCAGAAATCTCACTGTGAAAGCACATAGCACTATTCTATAATAATTTTTTATTGTTTTCATCTGCTGTGCATTTTTTACCATATATTACATATGATTTTTTTCCCCATCAATGCATAACAATGGTAATGGATGATCTGTACAGTACAACCAACAGCCCATGCAAAATTTCATAGAAGCAGTTTTTGGTGTGCATTGGAGGAAGAATGGAGGCATCACAGATGTCAGAACGTGATTAGTCTTCATTTTATCTCCTAAAAAAATTCAAATACCCTTTCTGTCTAGCATGATAATTTGTTTAGTGTAATGTGCATTTGGTAATGATAACAAGGGAGAAAGGCTTAACCGAAGGAACTGTACTTCGCACTCAAATGAATTGTCTATTTAAACTGTGCATGTATAAACTGAGAATTTAAACTCTCAGTCCCAGTGAACTGCTCCTCTGATATTGTGTTTGTATCAGAGGAAAGCTTTTAGGACACCCTTAGGAAACTAATCCCCAGGAGGGCTGAAATTCAGAAGAGGCTAACAGGTGTGCACCTTTGATCCACTCTCCATACAGCAAAGCCAGACAGGATTATGCCAAAGCCTTTAACCAAAATACTTGGGCAATTTTAAACCCAGAACTATCTGCAATCTTTAGAATCCTGAATCTTTTTCAGGATTTTTTTGTAATATTTCTAACTTTTACCTCTTTCACATGCAAGTAAGTTTTCAGGAATGGCAGAAGTAAATGTCACTGAAAACCTGTGCAGTCTTCATGCTCTGTCATGTAGCAAACACTGCTGAATTATGTCAAAATAAGAGTTAATTTAAGGAAAATAAGCACTCTTACCTTTGCTTCTTTCCCTAAAATTATTGATTTACTGCAAATTTTAAAGACTAAAACCAGTGATTTGTACATATACTGTTTAAAATCATTTTTCAAGGCAAGGGAATTTATGTATCCAAAAATGCCTTGAAAAATCTGTCTCAATTAATTTCATTTCTGAACGTTAGACTCACTCACATAGTTGCAGACTACAATGCATAATTTGCTATTTATTGACAGTCAGAACAGTGTCTGCACAATAGTATCGAAATTATACTTACTGAAGAGCAGGTTAATGCAGCAGAGCAACTCACCTGTGGTAAGATTAGAAACACTGCTAATTACCAGAACTATGTTTTGACTAGCAGCAATACAGGAATCTTTTGAAAAAAACCTGTCTTTCTAGTGTGAGAGACCACTATGTCATTTCATTTCATTTGAAGAGGTTTTAAAAGACAGTCTTTGTTCTGAGTAGCTGGTGACAGTACTGCAGAATTTCACAAGATGACTGTGATAAATGCAGCAGCAAAGGCAAAGACTGATTAATAGACAAGGAACCTTGGCACTTATTATTACTGTTCTTCCAAGAAGTAGGATTTCCTTAAATCAATTTCATATTTCAAGGGGTTTTAGTCAGCATTCAAAAAATTATATTTAGAATGTAACAGATCAAAATCTACAGACACTGCCCTGGAGATTCTGGTTAATGTTATGGAAATTGGCTGTGAATGTCTAAAGGAATATGTTTTAAGTTCTCACTGTCACTATAGAAATGAAAAGTCAAGCCTAACTTAGCATTTCAACTTCCTGTCATAATTATTTTTTCTTGTCCAGATTTAAGTACCTATGATTTGGCTTTTCTGAGAGGATCAGAAGATTTTTTTTGAACAGTCATCCCTTGAGATGGATTTTTCAGGTTCTCAGAAAAGCCCTCCACAGCTCCCAGGAACCATGTCATTCAGGTAGCCAAGGGAGCCGACCTGATGCCCATTTCATATTTTACTACTGAAGTTCTGCTATAAGATCAGTCTTGTTTGAAGCCAGCCCTAAGTGATTTTGCTTTTCTGTGCAGGTCAATGGATAACTAAATGCCTGTGAAATGGTACCATGGCAGCAAGGTAGTACTCCTATATTTCCTTTAATGGCAGTTTTTGTTTTTCGCTGCCACTCTACCCCATTAATCCTATTCTGAGAACTGAAAAACGAGGTTTCATATATCCATTTAATGGGTTGCATGTGTTTTCAAGTTCTCTTCTGTATCCAAGTCTGTCTAGCTCTTGAAGAACCATCACCAAAGTTCCAGAATTCTTTCTCATCATGCTATAAAGCACTTTATACTTCAATGAATTCCTAATGAGGTTTGCTCTCCACCTTTCATATGCCACCCCAATGTCCAGTGTTCCAATTCAATGTCTGCTGAGTAACAGAGCACGAAGTCAACTTGCTCTGCATTTTCAAGTTGTAACAAGGAAAAACAGATGCACATTAGATCTTACTCTTGTTGGAGTACAAAGGAAGTGGAATTTATTCTACTGAGATGATAGCGCTAGTGGGAAAACCCATGTTTCTTCTCTGAAGGAAACAAGCCCATTTTCAGCACACAGCTCAGAGCCTGTGCTCTGCCTCTGCCTATCCAGCTCAGGACTGAGCCCAGACTTCGGACCAGTGTGGGCCAGGCTAGATGACCTAGAGTTGTTCTGTTCAAACTCGCTTGAAATCTCTGTTGGGAGACCTTACTTTAATGGCACTGCGGGCCAGCAGCACCCTGCTTCAGAGCTTCCTGCCATTCCTGGGAGCAGCTTGAAGGAGCCTCAGAGCAATGCTGCTATCAAGACTTCCCCTTCCATCAACAGCTGATCCTTCACTCCATAAACATCTGCAAAGTAATCTCAGAGTGTGGTGGAAAAGAGGTTTGTAGGAGGCTGGACACAGATGTGGCATGCAGTGTGAGGTGGGATTTGCCAGGCATCTTTGGCTTAGATGAAACACCGACATCCTTTCCTTCTGTGCAGGCCATCTCCATGCTTGCTTTTACCATCTGTTCTGAAGTTATTCAAGGCTTTTACTTCCTCCTCACCCTTTAATTTTATATGAGTAGGGGATTTTTGGTAGTAAGTCTTTGACCCTTGTTTATGTGAGCATACCAGTCATGTTTACCTCTGAAAGCCCCGCCTGGACTTGTTTAGAGGAATAAGTAACAAATCAGATAAAGTCTGTGTGACAGGGTAAAAGAGAGTAAATCACTTTAAGAACATAAATCAGCCTCCAACAGCTTGTCCTTGCAGAGGTTAAAGACAAAGTGACAAGCAAAGAGGACAAAGATCAAGTAATAGAATAGTTAAGCTGTCTTGCAAGGAGTTTATAATCTTTTGGTAATTAATCACCAATAGGGAGGTTTGATATGCAAACACCTGCAAAAAGTACTATTTCTCAACCTTTTGTCCAAACAGAACAAAATACAGAAGTATCTCAGCTCTGGGAAAATGGGCAGCGGTCTTGATCACAACATACCAATTGGGATAATTCAGACGAAAGGTTTTACATTGATAGGTTTTTAGCTGTGAATAATAGGAGATGGGAAACTTGGAGCTTCTTTTTCCCCTTCTTGTTTGTTTGTTTGTTTGTTTTTATTGTTGTTGTTTAACTATTCTCATATGGAAATTCTAATTATTCTACAAAAGAGTACTTACCATCCATTAATGTACTTTCCTGGCATAAAAAATTTGCAGAAGGAAAACAGTTCATCATGAATAAGGAAACACTAATTTTAGGTGCTCAGTTAGGACAGGTTGCCTAGGCATATCCCAGCCAGGAATGAAACATTGCCCTTGATCCTGGCACATAGCATAGTCATTTTATGCTCCATCAACCTAAAACAGACTTCAAACTTAATTCATCCAACTTCAAAGAAGCACTGCAGGCTTTGCAGTGTTTCCATTTCAGCTTCCATGATGCAAGACCCCCAGCTAATGGCAGTGTAGGGGACCCTGGCAGGAATCTGCAGCACACACTAGCTGCTCCAAGCATAGGCTGTGCCAGCTTTCTCCAGCATAGACCTGAGCAGACTAGTGATCAGAAAACCATGTAACTTGCTCTTTTTGGTCACCACTGAGGACCAGACACTGTCATTCTCAGGCAGAGACAGCTACAGGCTAGAACTGAGTGCTCTGCTCAGGGTTGTTCCTGAAGCTGTAGACAGTGCTGCACGTCCAGTGTGCTATGGGCATTGTCACATACACGTGATATACTCAGCCCTTTATCACCACCCAACTGAACCATTCCTTAATTTATTTAAGTTAGTTTTCTATGCAACTGGTAATTTATTCTAACATTCATCAGCTTTTTAGGATTTCCAGATGTGACCGTTGCTAAAACCTACCAAAGCCACCACTCCTCCATGAAACATTTGTGTCCCCTGCTGGAAGGACAAGAAATGCTCCGTCTGTGGGGAATGAAGGTTGCTGCAGCAGGGAAAGGACAGCAGCAGGGAGAGGGGAATCTTGAGCTTCCTCCAAAAACATAAGATTGTACTCCAGGCTTTCCCTGGAAAAGTCCTGAGGGAGTCCAAGATGCAGGGTTTTGCCAGTCATAATCAACTTCACCTTATGCACTTGGGTGCTCAGCTTAGCTGGTCACCCAGAAAAGATATGGTGCTCTTTCAAAACGAGCAAACTGCTTTTTTAAGATCATATGACAGCTGGTGCATTCTCTTTTCTCATCAACTTTGGTCCTGTGCCAGCAGAACGAGAGTGTTCTTTGTTAAATACAGCCCTGGTTTTTTGTAACTCCTTCTTTTCCTGTGTATATCAAAGCCTACTGTTGCAGTGTGGACACACACCCACACATGCTACATTCTAGACCAAGAGAAGTGAAGTACCCTTTCCAAGCAGGAAGATTATGTTATTGCAGCATCCTGGGAACAAGATTTCATGTCAGTTAAGGACACCCCATTGCTTAATGAGAAAAATAGGTGGTGTTGATAGTCCACTACATAGAGTTAGAGGGTCAATTTGCAGTAAGCCAATTCATGAAGGACATTAATTCCATCTAATTAATTTCCAAGGAGGAGTTATGGCTGGGGAAATATAGGAGTCTTTAAATTTCTCAGTTTGCACCTAGGAACGGATTTTTAAAAAGCAATAATCTGAGAATGACCAAGAAACATATTTGCCAAAATCAAAGCAATGGTTTTAAATAACAGCCACCCAGAAAATGACAGATTTGAGACCATGAAGTCAAATTATCTACTGAGCAAAATTAGGTTGAAGTATTATGACCAAGAAAGTAAATCCAGCCTTGCAGGCAATAAACTAACTGCTTTAAAAAGGAGAGCATTCTCAAAACTCAAGTAAAATTAAGGTATCATCTAAAATAAGATGTGGAAAGAAATTTTGACATATGACTGACAAATCTGGACAAAGTAAGGCAGGAGATCTGGAATTTAATTTTGAGATGAACCAAAAAAGAGGGGGAAATATGAATCTGTGGTGCTTTATAGTCACAAAAATAGTGTTTAACCCCTTTACAGAAGCAAAAAAAGCTTCTTCGCAAGTTCTTTCTCTTTCAAAATTCACCTTCAGTGTACCTTGAAAGTCTCAATTTCTACTTGAAAATCAGTAGTGATGGTTTTATAACAAAAGAATTGAAGAAGTGAAATTTGATTGAGTAGAAAATACGTGTTTCAAGATGCTTTGGTTTTGGGGTTTTTTTTAATATTAGGGAAAACTTTAAGTTTTGATATACACTGTTCATTCAATACAATTTAAAAACCTCAGTGCTGCACTTGTGACAACTAAGTCATTCCCCATTCTGCAAACAAGGAAGATCAGGCTTGACATTTCTGGCATTTCTAGACTGACAGGTAGAACACAAACATGCTTTAAGTAAATGTTTTCTTCCATGCAACATAAATGAGTGAAAAAAGGCACTATCACCTTTTCCCCAAAGATCACACATAAAACCTGACAAATAAAGTCATAGCTTACTACTCTGCACAGACCTTCAGAGAGTTTAAATCCACCACTGAAGCTCAAAAGCAAACCATTTTGGACATCAGGGTGCTAGCCTGGATTGTCAGCTGGTGCCCACACCAAGTGCCCAGGGGCCCTGCTGATGTTGGTCCTTCAGACCTCAGGGTGTGAGAAGGGTTGGCTCTGCCCAGCACCTCAGGCAAGCTGGAGAGGGTCCTGGCTTCTGAAACCTCACTGAAATCCTGTCTGTCTCCCTGATCATTTGTATGGCGCTCATTGGCACATCCTCTTGTGCCCTCAGTCATTTACTTGTCCCCAAGTCTCAGACTAATTTAGCCCTTACATTGAGCCTCTGAGTAATTAAACAACACTTTTCCTTTCTGGTTCCCCCTTGTGTCTTCAGACTTCAGTGCATCTCCCACAGTACATTACTGTAGAACTCTCTGGCTTCCCTACGCTCTGTGTCATACAGAAACACACATGCTGTCTTAGGAGATAAATAAGATGGGCTGTATTTATCATTGCCTGCACTCTGCCCTGCACTTTTTCCTCCTCCTCCTCCCATGTCAATGCTCCAGGGGTCCCGGGGGTGCTCATACTGATCATTCCCCACCACTGTGAGAAATACCTTCACATTCAGCATATTCTTCCTCCATCTAATAGGCAGATTCCCCGAGGTAATCTTTGTATAAACTGGAGCCATGCTAGCCTGTTTGTATGTTGCAGATAAATTGCTCTTGGAGGCCCATCTACTTACTACTTACCACCACATCTAGCAACCTCTGCTGATATATTGCTAAATTTGCTGTTTGTTTCCTTGTCACTTTTGAAACTGGGGTTTTTTTTATTCTTAAAATCCCAAATGTCTGTAGTGTTCAAAGCAGTTGAGTCTAGACAATAGTCTGGCTTGAATTTTCCAATTTTATCTCCATCCTTTGTCCAGGCTCAAGCATTAGGGTTTAAGTAGTGATGTGGTATAAATCCAGATGACTTATGCTTTTTTTTTTTTTTTCCCAAGTAATAACCTATCTGGGAATAGATAAAATGAAATAAATTTTATTTTCCTTAAAAAGATGATAAGAGTGGTAATAGCAAGTTAAAGAAAATGAAAAGCACTGTAGGAAGGATTTTCTTTGTAACGTGGGAAAAAAATAGTAATGTGCAGCAGGAACCTATGCAAACAGATTATAAAATATCATTTTTATAACTTGAAAATGTGAAATAAACAGGATTTTCCAAGAGAAAAGAAAAAGCAGAATCACATTATAAATTACTGAAGGACTTATTGCTGTTAACTTTTTTATATAAGAGCAATTTGGAAAGTGTGGGTGAACATGACCTGATGGAGAATTTTTTTCTCTTTTTCTCCTGTATTGGTCTGCACAGAAACATGAGGTTGCAAACAAACCATCACAAGCAAAGACTTTAAAATCTCTGAGGACTCAGAATAAATACAGGAGCTTGATGGGAGCTGCAGTGTTTCAGAAAGAGCACTGACACTCTCATTCCCTTTCCTGGTTAGTTACATAGTCTACGTATTCCTTTTCCTACACCAAGGACTGCTAAAGTTTTCCTTGGGGAGGACCGTTTAACATCTGAGCCATGTCACTGGCTGCATGAAAAAACATCTCCTTGTTCCTGCAATACAGAACAGTTTGAAAATCTCAATGCAAAAGAGCTTTCTCTTGCTGCCTTCAGAATTTCATTCCTAAAATGGCCAAGCACATGTTCTGGCTTCAGTACTGCTCAATTGCCAGGTACATTGATGTTGGAGAATAAAAGTGAGAGGGGTAAGATCATGCTTGTACCTGAAAACAAATGCACGAAGAAAACCCGTGGAAGGGGGAGTAGGAGAGCAGCAGAAAGCATTGCCTCACCCAAAAGAAGGAGATGCTTAAGCACTAGCTTGCATTTCTATCAGTGTGTACTTTAGAAATGCAGCTGAGCCTTGAAGAGTAGGAAATCCACGAAGAAAAATATCATGTAATCACCAGATTAATGGCTACCAAGTACCCTTGTATGCACAAGGACATAGAAGGAGCACACTTTTTGTCACCAAGCCTGGGATGCTGCCAACACACGTGTTTTCACAGAACATTTTCCTTTTGTAAATACATGTTACCTGGCGAATTATGTTTTCCTTCCCTAGAATAGATATATGCAGAAATTGTCTCACATTCTTTATAAAATTACACCGAATAAGAAATTTCAGCACACTTACTAGGAAAAATGAAACTTTTCAAAAATACACTTGTGGGAAAAAAATCTCCCTTTAGACTAGTTTCTGTTAAGAAATTACAGGTTTTCTACAGAAAATACAGAAATATCACGGCATGTCTTTTTTTCCATCACTTTTCCAGACATTCTTCTTTTATTTTATGTGGGGTTTTTTTGTTTGCTTTTGTTTTACAATGTTTTTGTTATGCCAGGACTAATGTAAGGGTTCTGTATAATGAACTTTTCTCAGCAGTAAGTAATCTCATACAGTGCCAAAACATTTTCTGCTCCTCAACATTGAGCACATATCAATATTTCCTTTCCTTGTTAATGCCAAAAAACATGACTTTGTGGTAAATATGAATGTAACTGCAAAAATAGATCTATTCAAATGTTACCTGGGTGTGTCATAGCAGATCACATTATTGGATAAATTTTTACTAATTGATAAGATAATTCTGTACTAATTATCAAGCCACATCTTAGAAAAAGTGAAGACAAATCATGTGGGAATATATTAAGACATTATGCTTGCCCTTCTGCATAGAAAGAAAAAATTATAACTATTAATATGGACACATACTGGTATTTTTAGGAAACTATCTTATGTCAAATGAAATAAGGTAAAAAGGAAAAACCTGAGGCTAAACTTCAACATTGAAAATAGTCTGACTGTCAAGAATCTAAAATTAGATAAAATTTCATCACTGGTTTATCAGCTCTGTAGTTTCAGCTGTTGAGTCCTAAAACCTCCATCTCTGAATGTATTGTTTCAAACACTTGGTTGTGGAAGCTAGTATTTTCCACAACAGAGGCTGTATTTCCCTGACCGAGGTCAGTTTAACTGCAAACAGTTTGTGACATCATCTGCAAATGCAAAATACACCATAACGGGATACTCACAAGATATTATTTTATATGTGGCCCATATAATGTCAAAAACCTTTAGATAACTCTTAGTAGGAGGGTGTAGGAGCAGGCAGAGAGAAAACAAGGCTAGTATTGTGATCTGGGCCGACACTGCAAAAGAAAGATATGCAGATTTAGAACTTGTTCTTGTCTCATCTTGATTCCAGCTGTAAATCCAGTTGGAATCTTTGCACTGACTTTGTGTTGCATCAGTATTTAATTCTCTGATCAAACTCCATTTAAATATATATATACATTCGTATATATGGTTTCATAAATTTATTTGTATAAATATATATATGCTGCAAGGGAATAGAAAGAGGGATATATAAATGCACTCTACAAAATTAAATTATATTATAAACTACAGGAAGATAATAAATAAGCCTGCCTTTTTCCTACTTGAATTCTAAAATTTCGGTAAAGCACTCTACTTGTACTTCATTCTCTTTTCTTTTTTTTTAATATGTTCAGTGCTTACAGTACTGTTTTCATTATAGACTGGCAGCGTCTGGGAATTAAGCCCATTCTAGACACAGCCAGATGTTATTTTATAGAGTGTCATGCAATGTAACGGTACCAGATTTTAGCACTTAGCCTGCCTCCCAATTACCCATTAACAGTTTGTGTAATTGGGGAGCAGAAAAATACCTACTCTGCATTGCAGAAATTATTTCAGGATATCTGCTTCCCAAACTTCATGCGATGCGAGGCTTTCCCCTGAGCAGTAACCATTGTTTTAAAAAATATTTTGATCAAGCAAAGAGTAAATTGAAAAGCATTTGAGTATTTCTGCTGGGTAAAGTTCCCCTTCTTACCTTCCTCTCCAGTTCATAATGAAGCAGAAATCCTGCATAAAATCCTCTGTAAGTGTACCTGATACAAGGAAACAATCTGAGGACAAGCTTATGGAATATTCTAATGGCACAGTTTGCTGGTTGTTTGCATTCATTACTATTTTTTGTGGGGTTTTTAAGTAAAATTGGTGTATGTAGGCAACTGCCATGTCTATTCTCTCATAAAGACTCCACACATCTGGAAACGCTCTCACACTGGGCACATCCTCTGTCAATGATACGAAAGCAAGCATCTGCTATGTGCCTCTTCAACAGCACAAAAAAGGTCACTGAGTATCAGAGAATGATATGCAGTTATTGTTCTCTTGACACATTTTTGGATGCCACTTGGTGATGGTACGTATAAATATGGATGGTTGTTTCTGAAAAGTTTTAACAGAGCCATAAACAAGTTTACAAGAGAAAGCTGTAAGCCTGGGGCTGTAATGGCTCATCCAATACGACGAGGAAAAATAGAATGATGCCAAGCTTGAGAGCCCATCTCCTGGGGAATAAAAGGCCAGACTCTCCAAGCATGCCTTCAACAACAGGTCCTTATTTTAGGACTACATTTAGAGTGTTGAAATAGTGAATATCTTCTAGAAGAGTGCTTTTCCTGTGAGCTTGAATTGGAAGCAGGTCTACACATTCCTTCATGCTTGTTGCAATGCCCACTCCAGGACCTGGGAAGTGATTATCCCTGGGACAGCTCAGTGCCCCGGGGACAGTTTCACCTTGGCAGCAACCACCTTCACTGCAATTTGCAGGGTCTCCACAAGCAGCAGTGGCCTCTTGACTCTCACTAATGGCTTTTGAGTAGCAACTTCATTGGAAACTTTCTCCTTCCACAGGTGGAATATGTGTGTGCATGTGTATGCATGCACATATGCTTGTAATCAAATCTGAACCCTTTGTGAAGAAAGACATTTGCTGGGGAAGAAGTTTATTTTTCCTGTTTGGGTACTCCTGCAGTTTCTTAATTCTGGAAAAAAGTCAAAAGACAGTGCACAACAGAATCATCCTTCTTCATTAGATATTTTTTGGTTTTTTTTCTAACTTGCTCATGTTTTTCCCTTTTTGGAGCATTGTTTGGCACTGACTAAAAAGAATTATCCAAGTATGAGCACAAAAAAAGCCTACCAAGGCTTGTACTCACCAGCTAGTAGTAGTGAGTAAAAATGAGTGTACGAGGAGTATGAGCAATACTGGAGAGGCTCACCCTGCTGGGTAACTACCTACACTCAACAGCATACTGCATGATAGAGAATCTCCTCTGGGGAATTGAACCCCCAAAAGAACAGGCTGGAAGGCTGGAGGAAAGACTGGTTCACTAGGGTGAATAATTTGATATGTAGAGCCGGGACATTGCAATCCCTGCCATGGGCAATACCGCTGTCAAAGCTGGGTGTACTTATGGAATAATTATCTCTAAGGGAACATTATTTTTTACATAATTTGTCCTAACTAGTTCCCAGAATAAAATAATGTTCTAACTTGTTTCAGTTACCAAAACTGAAATACCCCTGAACCTCCAGGACGCTGGCAATGACAGACCATTGTCCCTACCTCTGGCTCATACATGTTCTGTTGTTACATTCAGTCTTCTTCTTTGAACATTGAATATGTTCATGGACATAGGAAGGCAGCATTTTGCACCATCCTCTCCACAGGACCTTGTGCCATTCGCACTGTGAGACAACTGATCCCAAGTTGGATTGGGTTGGACAACTGCACAGCAGAACTGAGTGTACATCTGATGTTCTCTGGCATAGATACAAGAGATCCCTTAATGATAGGAGATCCTTTAGAAACAAAACATACCAAATAAAATGTGCAGAGGTAAGTTTTCCTCTTCCTACCCTGTTTTGCTTTCTTTGCCCTCCCCGGGTTGTAAGCCAAGAGGGACAAAGTTTTATTGAGTCTTCTCACTCCCTTCAGTTACATTTTCAGGACAGAGCCGAGGTCAGAGCACCCTTGTGACACCACCTGTCAGGCAGCCTGTTCATCCCCGCTTCAGCCACAGCTAAGAGGCTGGGACAAAATGTGAAACTGGAGCTATACAAGGAGCTGTACAAATCAAACAGACAAGGAACACAATTTATATAACCAACCAGACAGTTTATGTTACAGATTCACTTAGTTGCTTTTTTAAGATAGTTCTCAAAGAAAACAGCTTTGTTGCAATGATGTGCAGATCCATGATGTAATGTGTCAAATTTCAATATGCTCAAATAGTAAATCTCTAATCTTTACCACTCAATTGTGGTCAAAAGTCTCCTGAGTCAGCCTATGAGACATGTTGACATTTCTAGTGGTAACCTGACACTAGAATATTGACTCCTTTTCTTTGTGATAAAAATCATATTGTGTATGTTGTATTTTTGGGTTTGGTTGTGGTTTTTTTAATCCCATACTTCACTGTCAGTCTATCAAATTTTCAATAACTTTTGAATATTTGAATCTCAGTCAAGTTTGTGGATAAATGTACCAAAAAGTTTAACATTGTAAGAATATGCTGCAACTTTACTCATTGGCCAGACATTTTTGACATACATTTCTCTAGCTTTTGATTTAGCTTCATAAAATATCATCATTTCCCTCAGGAATAAAAATCCTTCTTTTGGAACAAGTATTCTTGTTTTCTTCAAGACATTTTGAAAACAGCTCCTAAATCATGAGTCTCTCCAGTCCATCGCCAAACCAACACAACACATCAAATTCCAGTCCAAAGTACATTGGTGTTAATTTGTGTATTACACGCGATGGAGATGCTCCCGATTTGTGTCTGTAAAAGGCAGAGAAGTCTCTGTAATTCTCTGAAGAGGAATTTCAGGAAAGGCCTGCTGCATCAGTGGGGGAAAACTGTTTTCACGTGAAAGAACAATTGTTTTACTCTTATCAGAAGGTTTGTCTGCAGGACTTACCAGATAAAATGAAAATTAAAAGCATTTTAAAACTAAATAAAACTGACAGATGTGTAAGGCAGGCATTGATTGCTCTCCCTTTTGTCTTATGCTCAAAGCCCTGGTTCATCACTGTATTCCTCTCCCTGATTTTCTTGACCAGCAAGGCAGTCAGAAGGCAGCATGCACACACTGTCATGCCCTCTTGCCATACTCTTTCTGATCATATCCTTTGGGAGCAGTAGCTCCCAAAAGGGCATGGGAAATGAGCAGATCTTTACTTTCACTGTGTCCAGTTGACTTTGCCAAAATGCAGCAGAACCATCTGATTTGCTGAAATACTGGGTACTTCTGCCATATCTTGTTTCTTGAGGGTAAATTATAATGTTCCTTAGCAAATCTGTTTGTTTCGCTCTTTGGGATTCCAGCCAAGGCAAAGTTACCATCTTTTTCTCTCTTACTTAGACTCTCAAAAAATTTGATTCAGACATTAGGCTCATCTCTTTTTCTGCATCATTTCTATTTTTGTCAGTCCATTTTCATTTACTTTTCTAGAAATGCTGGTTGTCAATTAAGATCTGGACAATTTTATTGATCAAACATCCTAGGTCCTTAAAGGATTTATCAAATTATGACTTCTAAAACTCCCTTACCCACTTTCTTTTTGGAGTTAATAAGCATCAGTCATTGACATTTATCAAGCAGAGATGCAGATACTGTTTGGCAATACTTTTCTACCGTTCTATTTGTGCAGAATATGCATTCCTTCAATCTTCAGTTTATCTATTGCAAAAGCCCTTTATTTACACTGAAATCTCATCTTCCCTGGGCAGTGGCAAAAATGGCAGAAGGGATTTAACAAATAAGGTAATTGTGACAATCACATAATTCCCTCCAGCCTCATATTTTAAAGATCTCAGTCTCATGCAAGCAACGGAGTTCTCCATTGACTAACCCCTCATAACATTCATGTTGCACCTTTATTTCCAGTTCCATCATGTTCAATGATTCAGTTTCGGTTTATATTAATACTCCAGGCCATGAAGCAGTGTGTCCAGGGAAGAGTTACATGCCTTGTTCATCTCTTCTAAGTCCAAAGGAAGAGCATGTTAAAACTCAGGCAGAAAAACAGGCAGGCAGAAAGCTGAAAGCAGTTTACATTATCCGGGGTTAAAATAGTCTAGAGTGATTAACTATGTCCTCAGATAGAAAAAGCATAAGATAAGAAGTATTTTGATATTTTGGCATTTTTTTCCCCAGATCTTAAAAATCAGATCTTAAGATCAGTCAGCAATCCTTGTCCTTTACGCGTTCTAAAATCAGTAGCTGAAATATAGGTTTCTCCTAATGTAATAAAATAGAGTGCAAAGTATGACATACATGAAAAAAGTGTAGCTGGACCCTGAATTCTGTATAAGTTAAGAGCAGGGGAATTCTTTTCTTTTCATTTATTCCAAAGCTGTGTTTCAAATCAGTTATCATGAATATAATACAGAACTACCTTATGAGGAGCAGTTGAGGTCACTTGATTTGTTCAGCCTGTAGAAGAGGAGATTGAAGGGAGACCTCATTGAGGTCTTCAACATCTTCATGAAGGGAAGCAGAGAAGCAGGTACCAGTCTCTTCACTCTCATGACCACTGACAAGACTTGAGGAAATGGCATGAAGCTAACTCAAGGGAGGTTTAAATTAGATATCAGGAAAAGTTTTTTCACCCAAAGGGTGGTTGAGCACTGGAACAGTCTCCCCAGGGAAGTGGTCACAGTACCAAGCCTGTCTGAGTTCAAAAAGCATTTGGACAATGCTGTGAGGCTCATGATGTGATTCTTGGGGTGTCCTGAGCAGGGCCAGGAGTTGGACTCAATGATTCTGATGGGTCCCTTCCAACTTGGCATATTCTCAGATATGAATCTATGTATTTGCTCATGTGGGGAGTTAATTTCATCCTATAGAATTCTGTGCAGGAGGTATAATTACTCAGTTTATCCTGAAGATTCAAATAACCTGCAGAGAAGTTGTAATTTTTTTAAGTGGTTTAATGAGTTTTTATAATAGGAAAGGTATTAACAAAGGGAAAACTATCCGAGAATATTAGGAAAAAACTTCCAGACTGTAAGACATATTATTTGGTGGAATAACTTCCAATGCATGAGGCAGAAGTTGCATTGTCTGGAACTTTTAAAAATAGACTCTGCCAAATATAACCAAATCTACAATAAGCAATGATCTTGCAACAATGAGAGGAACTGTTTGGCCACTTTCTTCTCTAACATTTGCTCTTGTTTACAGTTCTCATCAACTTGATAAGAGTAGGTCCTCTCTGTGTATACTCAAGCAGCTGCAAAAAGCAAAAAGAATGGTGGCACTCAGCTTCATCACCAGATTAGGCGTTTCCAGTGTTAAATCCACAGCTAGCAACAGTTTAACTGGCAAAATAGGACTGTTGGAACTGAATCCATTATATCCACTACACTTCAGCAAAGAAAGGTATCTAAAATATTCACTCCCTTTAGCCTTAAGTTACATGGAAAAAACCACAAGAGCCTTGTACAAACTTTTTCATACAAGTAAATGAACCCTTGAAAATAGCTGTCAAAGAGGGTGAGGTGAGCAAATAATGGGTAGCACTAACACAGAGGTAGTGTGGCTCCTATAAGGAATAAGGTGGTGCAAAAATATGAAGCAGTATATTTGCTTGCTTTCCATGAGTATAAGAGTATCTTGGTTCTTAAATACTGAAAAAATTACAAGCAAAAGAGAATGTGTAAGATTATCAAACATCTTGGTGATACTAGAAAACAGAACAAAGACTAGGGTGAGAGATGCAATTAATATTTTTTCATTTGCAACTGATCAAAACCATGATATGTTAGACAATGATTTATGATACTGGTTTATTCAATGTTTTAAAGAATACAGACAATATAAAAATCAAGCTCAATTTTTAAAATTATGTCAGATTGTAAGGAACAAAATAAGATCATACACTTATGGATTGATTTGCATTCAGACAAAAGAATTTTCTACGTTTTTGATGCTGTAGGATCTATGAATAAACATAGCTTCAAGGTATTTTAACATTACCAAATTTAATTTTCAAAAAGAATACAGAATTCTAAAAGCTTGACTTTCAAATACTCTTGTAACTCATCCAAAGAAAGAGTTAGTGGTGGTATAGATGCTTTCCTATAGGGTGCCATCACTTGGATCCAATGAATGGATTTTGTTATCAGTCTGAACAAAATTACGGAACAACTACTTCTTAATGAGCTGTCTGGTCATTCATTTAATGAATTGTAATTTTTTTTGTATGAATTGGCAATGGAAAACTGAGCAAGACAGTTGGTCCACTGCAACAGGAGAAAATTGACCATCACACAACCTGCTTGGCATTCAAACTAGGTTGCCTAAGCAATCCCAGAGCACCTAGGCAGTACACTTAATGAAAATTAGGCAATTGCTAAGCATACAATGTTTAAGAAAATCAAACCAGAAATATTTTTCTATGAACCATTTAAAATTTAAAAATGGAAAGAAGGCATATGTCCAGAATTCCTATATTCTGCATTATATCAGTGAGGTAACTGAGCTTGATCCTCTCCTGTACCTGAAAAAAGAGAGGAGGAGTTGGGTGACTGGCTCTTGTTTACTGAATTTTTTGAGCCAGACACACCACAGCCAGAGTTAGAGCCATGTTCAGTCAGCTTCTACACATCTTTGCAGCAGAATCATCAAGATGAAGACTTGGAACCTGTGAGTTTGCGCCTGTGTAGAAACACCTCTCTAAAGGAGACCTCTCTCCTGGGTAGCTTTTGTTTCTTGGTACCTGACATTAGATGTTTCTTCCTATTCTGCTCCAAGCACTGTACTGCTGTGTTGTGCATTGCATTTGAGCCCAGATGGAAAACTTCACTGTCTTCTGCATCTGCACTCTACCCTCCAGGTACCTCTTAGGGAAGGAAAGTCAGTAACAACACATATTGATTTACCTGGTCAAACATATTGGATTTAAACCACAGCATCATTTATGGAATAAGCTGGGGTACTTCATAAACCTGCTCCCTCCTTGTAGACTGCACTAAATGGGACAGACTGCAACCTTTGAAGGAGCAGTTCCACAGTTAAGATGCTGGGTGACTCAGTGAGTGCAAGCCCTCGTTTGAAGATTGAAAGAAGCCAGCCTGCCTCTTGTTCCAGCAGAAATCAAATGTGCTGGCCAGAAAAGCATGCATAAAGCTTATCATCCCGTTCAGGATGTTCCCATAGGATTGCTTGATTGGGATTGGAGGCAGAAGAGAAAATTTCTTATTCTAGAGAATTGTTAAGGTTGTATGGGAATTCGTACGGTGGAACTGAATTATCATTTTTTTCTTTCAAACTGTTCATGCATGGACAATTTGGAGTAACAGATTGTTATTTGCATCTGCTGAGGTGCTATGAAGAAAACCTATTTTGCAGGGCCACATTGGTTCATATCCCACATAACAATGAGCAGCTAAAAATGAACATTAAATGTCATAACCTCCGTGGCAACCTCAGTGAAGTAAAAGATCAATATGCTTCAGTTCTCACCAGAAAAATTATCATGCAAAGGAAGCACCTTGTGTGTTGAATGACACTGAACACTTACAAAATGCTGCCAGGGTGAGTAAGAGTAATCTATCAGAAATCTTTGTAAACAGAAGACAGTGAATTATACCCCATTTCCTAGTCTGTTTGACCCCTCCTCACTGCTTTATGCAGCAAAGAAGAAATTGCTACCCCTATGAATCATGTGTGAATTTACAGGCTCATGTTGTACCACCTGAAGTACAAAGCAGACAGTTTCACAAGGATTCAAGCTGTTAATGGCTAAAATTCTGGCAAACATTAAAACTGCCTTAGGACTAAGACTTGTTCTTGCTGAAGTTAACACAGACAGTTCTCACCCTTACTGCCAGGGTCAGCAGAAGGGGTAGCTGGAATAAGTATCATATGAAAGTCTGGTTGGGAGCCGGCACACCTGTGGAGCCTGTTTGACTCTGGCCTCTCTCTGTGTAAAGAAAGGCAAGCAGGAATTGGCTGTGTTTCATGGATCCTCCCATTCACCTCTCCCACACCCAAAACTGAGTACTGTTTTTAGGCTTATGGCACTAAAAATGAAGTTTTTTCAAAGTCTTCCTCCCTCATGAAAAAAATTTATAACTCACCTACTCTTTAAACAGGGACTGAAACTGCAGGTCCTTTGCTCCCATAATTAACCATGGGTATAACTGTTGTTGTCAATAAGTTTCCCTTTGAGAGACTACTTTTGATTCAAGTGCACCCAAGACATTTTTTCCATAGAAAAGAATGCGGTATTTATTAACCAAAAGGCACACATCCATTAGAACAAGAGTTAAAACTTTACATGAACATTTAAAACACTTTACATGCCCCTTACCTTCCCTATATTTAATCTTCTAATTCCAGCTTAAGATAGTTCCCTTTGTCCACCCCCTAAAAACTGCCAGACTTGATGAGACCAATTTCATTCCTATAAATTATGTCTCCTCCAGCTAATATCTTTTTGCTTTCTCCTTTAAAATTCATTTCTTCTTCACCATGCCTAGGTTCTATTTCTTTCATGTTCTTACTCAAAGTCCCTGGAGGCTGTGAGCCTTCAAGTGAACCTTACCAAACTGGTTTTCTCTTCTCTCTGGAAGGGAGGTAGAGGCTGTTGTTTAAGAGGTTTTCTAAAATTTTCTGCCTAGAAAGCAGTAAGTTCAAGTTTGCAGAGTTCTTTAAATAGATATGCAGCATTCATGGAAACATACATGCATAGGCTGTCAGGAATAGGAAAGTGTGATGGTCTAGTCCCAGCTGGCAACTAAATACCACGCAGCCACTCACTCACTCCACCTTTGTAGAACTGGGGAGAGAATCAGAAAGGTAGTAGTGAGACAACTCATGGGTTGAGATAAGGACAGTTTGACAGGTAAAGCAAAAACCACAAACACAAGCAAACAAAACAAGGAATTCATTCACTACTTCCCATGGGCAGGCAGGTGTTCAGACATCTCCAGGGAACCCAGGCTCCATCATGAGAAACAGTTACTTGGGAAGAAAAACACCATCACACTGAATGTCCCTGCCTTCCTCCTTCTTCCCACAGCTTTATATACTGACCATGACATCATGTGGTATGGGATATCCCTTGGGTCAGTTGGGGTCAACTGTCTTGGCTCTGTCCCCTCCCATCTTCTTGTGCATCCTTACTGATAGGGTGGGATGAGAAGCAGAAAATACCTTGGCTTTGTGTAAACAGTGCTCAGCAATGACTAAAATATCCCTGTGCTATCAACACTGTCTTCAGCATAAATCCAAAACGTAGTACCGTACCAGCTTCTATGAAGAAATTTAACTCTACTGCCAGCAAAATTAGCACACGAAGGGCTGCACTTCTTCCCCCAGGTGTCTATGACTTGATTGCTTATGGCAAGGAAGCAGAAAACCAGGATATCTGCAGATGCCTTCAAGGAAGAAGCTGTGCATTTGGGACAACAACCTTTCTTGAGACAAGGGTATATGTCCTCTCCAGAAACAGCAGAGACTGCCTTCACTCCACTTACATGCCTGAAAAGGGAGATTCGGCTGCTCACAAGCAGTCCACACCACAAGCAGTCCAGCCACGGCCACTCCCCATCTCCTCATCCTTAGGGTAGGAAATTTCAGTTCTGTGTCTCTTGAATAAGGGCCCCACACACTCCACAGTGTCTGGCAAAACCTGGAATTGGTCAGGGCTGCAGCAGTAGAAAATATGTAAATTACTCTCCTGGATCAGCACAGAGGATTTTCCCCACACTGGTAAGTCCTCAAGACATACCAGTTGCTTCTAGATAACCTCAGGCTTGAACATATGAGTTATTTTTCTCTGAGAACTACTTTGAATCTAGTCATGCACTAATCTCCTAAGAGGAATCCTTAGCAAACAGAACTTTGTTTGTTTTTTAAGTAATGAATGAAAACTCACTATTGCCAGACCTGTAGCCAAAAGCCTCGATAAGAGTATGCCTTTCAAAACCCCCGTAACAGTAAAGGGAATCACAGCTTGTGTTTGCTTGAGTTTGCATATTTGAAGAGAACTTATAAACTCACTTAACTCACAAATTTTTGAGAGAAGCTTTGTCAAGGGCGTATGAAATAGAAACACTGGTCTGATGGTGCCTAAGAACCACTGGCATCAGGCCTAACTCATTATTTTATGAAGGATCTGGCAGTCAATCAATAGGAAATTATCTGTGCTGTATTGACATAAATCATAATTGGTTTCCCTTGAATGCTGTGCCAAATCCTTAAGAGAATGAGTTACTGTATGCTCTATGTCGATTTTCTTTCTTTATCAGTTCAGCTCAAATCCATCTTTGAATGCAGATGAACAGGGGCAACCTCAGCAGAGCAATCCCCTGGGAACACAAGAACTGTAACACATACCTAGCCTAGCATCCTGCATCTAGCAACAGATAGTATCTGATGTCTCAGAAGTCACGTTAAGTGATAAAGAAAATGTATCTGTTCAGCCACACATTGGGATTATAGGAAACAGAATTTTAAAAGACTTTTTTGTTTCTTCTCTAAATAGGAAACGTGGTTGCATCTCTTTTTCCCTTTCTGCAACTTATACATAGTGTCTGCATACATATGCCTATTAATACAGCATCACATTCACATCCTCAAATTTGTTTAGAAACTGATTTCTTACTGAGTACGACCTTTATTTTAGAACCTGAAGGAAGAGCATGGCAAAGCAGCACTTTTATTTGTCCTCTATTTCTCAACTGACGGTTTATTCTGCAAGTACAGGAGTTACTGAAGGTCATGGTATCAGCCTGACCTTCCAATGCTGCTACTCACATTCTCCCCAGTTGATCTCTGAAGAGATCTAGCACAAAATCAAGACGGCTTTGCCCCAAAGGCTTAACGCCTTGCTCTCAGACATCTGAGTGGGTGGAGTTTCCTCCAAAACCCTGCTAATGCAAGGACTGCCAGACTTTCTTTGAAGTCTGTGGCATCTCTGATGGTCAGCACCAAATGAGGCTGAGACCAACCTTTATTTTCCTCCAGCTTTTTCTTCTTCAGTTAAAATGGACTGGAGAAGCAGTGGTGAGGGTTACTCTCTTAAGCCCTGCTAGCTCCTTATTCTGGGACAGAAAGAACAAGAAAATGAGGGGAAAAAGTAGGAATAAGAAATATAAGAAAGTAAAATGATGGATATGGGAGGGTTTCACATGCACAACTTTCTGGTGAATGGGAAAGTTTTGCATCATGCTACAGTCAATGAACTAAACTACCTCATGCCAACTGGCATCTGCCTTCCTTTCTGAAGCAAGTCCCAGGGCCCAGAGCAGACCTTGCCGTGCAGAGCTGCTGCTGAAAGGGTCAATTGAGCTGCTGCAGTCAGATTAAAAGAAGAGCAACTTCAGTGAGTTTATGGCAAGTAAGAGCAAATGTAGGCTAATGCAACACTAATACTGCAGGAAATATCTCTTTCTGGCTGTTTCCCCCCCGCCCCCCCAGCTTTTGTTCCTGTATTTATTATGCATATTTTCCCATCATGTATCAAAAACTATTCTACTTTGAAATTCTTGGTGGATTAATAAACTAGACAAACTGACATTTAGAAAATTACTTTTTTTCTATTTTTTTTCCTTTTCTTTTTTCTCAACAAGCTGTTCTAATTGGAATAACACATTCCAGGATGTACTTCCACCAGCCAAAATAAGCATACTTTGTATCTGTTTGGGCATGAGGCATACATCTTAGATGCACTTGTATTAACTCACTAACCAACACAGACACAGAATTTAAAATGTCCTGTAATTTCTTGGAACTTGAACTTAGTACTTACAGTAATATCATAGGCTGACAGTTTGTTGATTAAAAACAAGCCAAGTAAAGTACATGCAGATGTCAGTACTTGATTTAAATGACTATTCACATACTCTCCTAGGTTAGATGGAAAAAAACCCCACATTTCTTTCTGCAGTATAACAATGTAATACATAATCTGGAGTAACAACAGGACTTTTTTTTTTCACCTATTTAGTAAAATTGCTCATACTATAGGTCTGTATAATAAACCTTCAGCAAATTTTAAGTGATCATTTAAATATCTTTCCTCAATACTACATTCCTTGACGCTATTCTCAGCTTTAGAAAGAGCCACTTCTTTTAAAAAAAACCAACCAAACAAAGAGAATTATTTTTAGATTGCAATAAGTAAAAAAATTAAATATATTATTTTTCTTTTCTAGACCACCAGAAATTCTTCAGGCCATATAAATGCATATTATGTAATGATAAAATATAGTGGTCTCAAACAAATTAGCAAGTGTTCTGATCCAGCAGCACTTCATACAATAAAACTGGAAATTTGAAAATATATTTATCATGTCAATATATGATAAGAATCACTTATACTAGAATTAGATAACAAGACAAAAAAGAATCAGAAAAGGTAAAGAAATACAGAAAACAATTGTATGTTATTCTGAAAAAAATGGAGAGATAAAGAGCTAAGAAGAGCAGAAAATTGATAAAGATAGTAAAATCATTATGCATTATGGCAACGTAAGCCTAGGGAAAACAGATCTCTAAGCAGGTAAATCACCTATTGTGATGATATATACTCTGAAGAACAGTAATTGGTAGTTATCTCTCTCTTCCAGATATGCAATCATATCAGGTCTTCATTCCAAGATACCAAAACATTCCCAGGAAATATCTGAAATAATAACAATACAAGACCAAAAGCAGCAGTGGGAAATAATACAATGCAAAAACATACTTTCAGCATCATTCCCAAAACCTCCATGTTATACCAAAAGGTTAATAACATTTTCTTTCTTTTTTTAATCGCTACATAGACAGGACATTCTCAGAATAATTTCGTGCACAGCTAAATTTGTCAAGAGGGTCTCAGAAGAATATCTGAGAAGAAAAGGGATGTCTCAAAAATAGAAAAACAGTATCTTGGGACAAAAGCTTGATAGATGGGAACAAGTGAGAGAAGTAAATATAAGTAGTGCTCACCTGGATGAGGGATAAGAGTAACAGAACAGAGGAGACCGTCATCACAGAACAAAGAAGGTAGAGAACTGACAGCATTTCTGAGCATATCTTAGTTGCCTGTGTATTAGTACAAGAAGAATGAGAAGCTACCTCATGGAGCTGGAAGTCCTTAAACAACACAGTTATGAGTCAACTAGAATAGAGACCTGGTGGGAATAGTCACACAGCTGGAATATTTGACAGCTTATTTAGTCAGGGAAAAGAAGGGAAGAGGTACTGCTGAGTGGCAGAATGTAGAAAGATCTACAGAGAAGCATCTTGATAATAATGAGGAAATAGAGCAGAGGTATTATCTTGGCAAATGTCAGCCATCAAACCTGGAGGATCAAGTGGAAGACAATTCTGTGAGAAATTAGCAGAAACCCCCCAAGGTACAGGGCTTCACAGTAAAAGGAAGCTTGAAAGCTCCAAGAATCTCTTGGGAAAGAGTAGAGCAGGCTCTCCAGAAGCTTCCCGAAAAGAAGTTTGATGATTTTTTGATGAAGAAAATTGTGCAAGCAACCAGAAGGGAAGTAGGTCTGAATCTGAGCCTAGTCTGTAGGGAATGGTTATTTGAAAATGTCAGAGTGGAAAGTAAAAATAGGAGTGAGATAAGGAAATGAGAGTTAAAGATTCTCCCCAAGTGGAAAAAAGCAAAGACAAGATATTGGACTGCAAAGAGGATCTCAAGGAACTAATAAATAAGATCTCATGGGAAACAGGTAAAAGGGGTACAGAAATGTTGATCCCTAAGGAGGTAATAACAGTAAAACCATGGAATGTTCTAATCTGCAAGATGGGTAGGAAAGGTACCAAGAATGTAGTTTGGTAAACCACAAGGACCTCTGAAAGAGGAAAGAGATATACTAGAAGGACAAATAAAGTCTGACTACTTAGAATTACTGCAATCAGAGAGTCATTATTTAAAATGAGATATAGCTTACAAGAAACATAAAGGGGAGGAAAAAATCGAGAAGTCCATTAGCAGGTAAAATAAAATTTAAAAAAAAAAAAGAGAGAGACAAAAAAAGGTTTAAAAAGAGGAAGCTAGAAAGCTGAAATGCTATCAGACATGTGGAAAAAGAATCTAGGTTACTTAAGGGAGAGACAAGTTACTGAAGACATTAGTTTGGTGTTTGTTTTTCTTTTTTTTTCAAATTCCTAAGCCTAGTGGAATTCACCTTATCTGTTTAAATACAGTGAGTCAGTGGCAGAATCATTAGTGGTTGCCTTCATGAAGGATTGGTCTGGAAAACTGAAAAAGATCAAACAAGCAACCTATTTCAAAAGCAGTAGAAGACAATGAGGACTTCAGTTAATTTCAGTTCCCAGAAAATGCTAGGAAATCCGACAAACTATTTGTAAAAATTAAGACTCCAAAGAAGTAAGAGGATGGGTGGATCTGTCAAGCACAAATCAATCCAAAACCATAAAATTTCCATCTTTGACTGGGAACAAGTTTCGTGGACAGAGGAAAATATATCATGTGTCTTAATTTTTCTAAGGCTCTTGACATTTTCTCAAGAAACAGAGCTAGAGAACAAAGGACCTAGAGAAACTTATTCCAGGTGAAAGTACTAAAACATGAGAAGAAAAACTGGTCAGATATGCAGAAGGTTCATGGTCAAAAATGAAGGCCACGTCAAGCAGCATTTCACCACAGATGTATCTTGAGCTCGCGCTACTCACTGTATTTATTAATGGTGTGGAAGACAGTTCAGGACATATGGTTGTTACATTTTCATGTAACACAGTAATTAGAAAATAGGGTAAGAATTCAAGAAGATCTTAGCAAACTGAAAAAAATTTCTGTAGGAATACTGACTTGGCACCCAATCTGCAGGAAAGGAACTCTGTTCGATAGATGATTAAAAGTTGATTGTGAGTCGGGAATCTCATATTATTGCAAAAAGGGTAAATATTTTGTTGGCACACGTAAACAGACAAGTTTCTATGAGACAAATGGAAAGTTTCTTCTGCTCAATCCCCTGAAATTCTTTGTCTTAAGAAGGTATTCTTTAAGTAATATTAGCTCAGTGCAATAAAAGCATATCAAAATCCTCTTTGTAAAGAATAATGATACATAAGTGAATTATTCCTACAATGAATACTAATTTGAATTCACAGCAGTGAGAATACAGAGATACTATCAAAATCTGTGACACAGATACAATCTATTCCTGCTATGTACAGATTTGGCATTTAGAAGGATACACAAAACTCAGACATCAACTGATCACAGAAGATGGCAGCAAGACAAAAATCAATTAACAGTAAAGCAAAAGCAAGTCCTCTCTATCACCTACTTCTATCTTCTCATTTTGTTACTGCTGCCTTTTACAAAGCCAATGTCAACAAATTCATTGCAACTTATATCTATATTTATAGTAGCATTTTGATCATCATACACTGTCACAATTTAAGCCACAGCATAACACAATTTCTTAGCTTCCTTTTTTAGAAGATGAAAGCAAGAAGTATTTTGTAGAAATTTAGAGAAAATTCCTTGTCACTGTATTATTAACTGAAAGCTACTATTTTTTGACTCCAGCCAGCCCGACATGGCCTCCAGGTCACCCAACTGCCAACCTGTAACAATGAGAAAAAAATCACCCAGCTCCTTAGTTATGGTTTTCCCAGCAATGTTGGAATCTGCTCTGCTGAGCTTCAAAAACAGAAACAACCATAAAGATCCCCCGAATAAAAACCACAAACTAGAATCCATTTTCTGAAGGCTTCACACTCTTTGTTGGCATAAGGGACCTTGTTCAAACCTCCAGCTCTGGCAAGCACCTTATAGCCCCGTGGGTCAAAGGAAGATGATTAGAACTTCTCCAGTGGCTGTACTGGAAATTTCTACATTAATGAGAGCTCAGATCCTCAATACAGAAGTTAAAATAATGAGACACAACAAACCAAGTACTCCTAAAGACATTTTTAGGTTTTTATTTTACAAGACACTGATCCCAAGGAAGAGAGAATGGAGGTCCCTTTGAGACAATGCCTGTATATAGCTACCACAAATGAAGAAAGACCATAGGGCTAAGAATCATTGACAGTAGGCTGCCATCACTAATCACATGCAGTTGGCATGGCAACACTTTCTTATCTTTTTTTCCTGTAGATCTGCATCATTCTAAGTACTATTTAGTATGGCAATTCCAGGTTGCTCATGAGAACGTAGGAATTATGACATAATCTTTAAAAGCATTTGCCAACTTGTGTTGAATAAACTGATGTGCAGTTCTGCATAAAATGCAGAAAAAAAAATGCTTTGTTTTTAAAGTTACCCATTACACATTAGTATATACAATATAGAGCTCCCTAAAGTTTTTAAATATTCAGAGAAAAACAAATTGGCAGAAAATATGTTGTAAACAATGTCTCTCCATAAACTCAATGAATAATTCAAAATAAATATGTCATAGAAAGGTAATTTTCAAAGGCCTTTTGAAACATCAAAATATTCTGATGCAACTAATGAATTATTTGTTTGCAATTTTTTAAATAAATGTGGGACTGATGAGTTGAATTTAAATTTTTGAAATCAGTTTTCCTCAACTGAATTTTTTCAGTTGGTAATTTTTTTCTGAGGCAGATAAATCCACCTTGTAACCTCTGTATTTTACTCACTCAAATCACCCTAATTTTTAATGTACATTCAACCAAACACCCTTTTTAGTATGTCATCTACACTGTGACAAACGGAAGCATCATTTTCATCAACAGCCTGAAGAAGGGAAGACTACTATAGGACCAATTAGAATAAACTAAATAACATCCCAGTCAACTCACAAACTAAAGCACACTGTTACCCAAACTGCTTCAGACTATCTAGATCTGCTAAACCAAATTTGAGAGTTTAGATATCTGACTACATTGGAGTGGTTTCTACTTCTCCCTCCATCCCTTCCTATTTCTTCAGCTCTTCATCGTTTCTCATTCTTACTGTCATTCTTACTGTCATTCCTATAGTTGTTATATATGGCCAGACTGAGTTGAACCTCTATGGGTGTTTTAAGCCTCCTCTCCCATAATATGGAGGAACTATATCTTGAAGCTAAGTAGTAAGGAGAACCTGAGAAGGAAACCAGAAGAAGGACAGAGTGGTGTGATGTGACCTCTAAGTTCAATAAAAGCTTATTCCTTCAGAAATGTCCAACGAAGCAACTTCTAATGAAATCTGTCATATATTAGAAACAAGCCATGTGTGCTCTCCAAATAGAGCTAACAACACACCAGAGATTGCAGGCTTCCTGGTGTATAAAGCCTGTTACTGGTATAAACCTTAATAAATGCTATTAGTAACTTAGTTATGAGACATGAGTATGATAGCTTACATAATTCACACAATAGGACATAAAAAAGATAAAAAATTATCTTTAATGTTTCAGAAACCCATGCAGGTGGAACTCTCATGGCATCTCCTAGCCAAGGCAAAGAGGAAATTGTCACTCTTAAGCAGCCAATTAATGTCCAGTTCCACATAGAGCCATCAGTCCTCAGGATACGTGTATAAACCTCAGATGAGACTGTCCAAAAAAGGTTGTCATTGCAAATTCCAGGATTACATCCTCCAGTTTGAGGATGTTGACTGGAGCAGGGAAGCCCAGGACTCACATCTGGTAGCCAGGATATCCTTTGACTGGATAAATTACAGAACACAATAAGGTACCTGTTGGCTGAGTTTAAGTAAAACTGCATTTTTCTCCTTTTTAATTTGGTTCCAGTCTTTCTTATCCATAGAACTCTGATTTTAATACTGGGATTTAAGTTTGGCTGACACTTCTGGAAAAGGATGAACTGAAGTAAAACTGTCCCACAGTGAGTGCTCAGGCTGCAGCAAAGCAATTAAAGCTGCATGTGCGGGCAGCCCTGAGGAACCCTAGAAGTGCTAGAGAAATGAAAGAACACAGCAAGGAAACACATCTTGGGACAGTTTCACAGTAGTCTGCAAAGCAGCTCTGTGCAGGCTGCCAGACCCCTGCCTGTAGCCAAGGCAGGCACCAAACTGCATTCCTGCCACAGGGAACACAAACTGAGAGCATTGTCACAGTTGAGACTGACATACTGGGAAGCTGTTTGCAAATCAGTGCATTTCACACAGGTGGACACACTTGGAATCCAAGATTGGAGGGACAGGGAGCTCACAGCAGCAAGGCAGAGGACAGTTTCAGCTGACTTCTGGCAGAGAGAAATGGGATCCTAGCACAGAAACCAAAGCCAGTCTGGCTCTGTTTGGTGACCAGCAGAGGGGAGGAAGGTATGGAAGGGGTGGAGACTACATGCTCCCTTGAGGGAGGAAAGCACAAGAAAGAGTTTTGTGTTAGAAATCAGGAGTTCTGTTTCTCCTGTAGGCTGTGAAGTTGAGTTTGCTAACATGATACACTGGAATGCAAAAATATAAATTTTTTACTTAGAATCTTTCCTACAGCTGCTACTATTATAGACTAAAATTTTGCAAAACTAATGAAAGTCAAGGTGGACTGAGTTTTCATTAGCAAACAAATGGGCCACAGAGAGGTATTTGTGCCAATAATTATCAAAGCTGCATAGGTAAAGGCACCTAACACAGAGACATACAAATAAATAAACTTATGTCAACCAGGATAAACAGAATAAACAACAGAATAAAATTAATACCTATTTACCATGCATATAATTTTTCCTACATCCCAATTTCAATAAGTACAGAATTGAACATACCCAGTCTTGGTTTTCTCTTTCTATAATTGAGGTAAAGTATTTCCAGTATTATCATTTTATTTGTTTTCTTCCTCCTCCATTGCTCAGTTGACACCTGATCCAGGATTTATTATTCAAAAGCCCAAACATTCATGCTAAGGGCCACCACTGCTACTCCAGGATGAGTTTAGAGTATGAATCAAAGGTTACTTCATACCCATGTAAGTTAGCAAGTGTGAACTTGCTCCTTGGAGAAGAACAGCAATGTCTCAATGAACTAGAGTCTTACTATACAGCCTCTAACTAAAAAGTGGTTTACTGTCCTCCATGCTAGAGAGATGATCAGATTAGAAAACAAAACTTAATAAAAGCATTTCCTTTAAAAATCCATCCCCTCCTCCCCGAAAAGAGTTAATATACAGCCTTGAACCCATCAGAGCACAGCCTGCATTGCCTGCAAGCAAACACAAAAAGTGATGCTGTTTTTTCCAAAAGCCATCTTGTAAACATTCCCTACTACCTAGTTAATTTTTCTGCATTTTGTGGCACTTTTCTATGGGCAGGGACATCTAACCTGTCTTATAGCTCCCATAGCTGATTAAAATGTGTCTTATCTAGACATTATTAAAAGGTCATTAAGTACCTACACATTTTGCCTGACTTCCCAAGTGGAAAAAAGTCATTTTGCAGAACTGCTGGTCTAGCCAGTGGCAAAAGAAAATGTCACTGCGTCTTGCTCATTCCTGCCTCACTAGTAGCATATAAAACCTCTTTTAGCATCTTGTGTTTGTTTAGGTGCTGAAGCTTCAATAAAATTACTTCTCACTCATGGAAAAAGCCTGCCAGAATGCCAGTCCAACCTCTTAGGGGAAGCACTAGGTGACTGTTTGGGACCCCAGCTTCATTTTGGAGCTCTGCATAGGCTGAGATGATGGGAGCTGATTGTTCTGGTTGTGTTCAACTGATCAAAGTCCCAAGAGCTGCCCACTGTCTCCACCCATGTGCTGCTCCCTGAGTACAGGCACAGTCAGCACTTACATAGACTTCTTTTGGCCTCATATGTTTTAGCCCTTATGTGTCAAGTGTCCACCAGCACCAGACTTTCCCCATGTCTATCTTCTCCATCTCTGATCTGTTCTTCAGTTTGGGCTGGGGCACTGGGACCAACTTGTGTAGTACCTGGGCATCCCAGCAAACACAACAGAGTACTGGCCCTGTTTGGAGAATCAAACCCAAATAACATTGCTGATTTTATTTTTTTTCTTTTAGTTTTTCTTTTTCTTCTGCTGTATTCTTTCTTTGCCACTGTGCCATGCTTCTTTCCCTTATGTCACTTCTGCTGTGTTTGGAAATATGTTAAGAGCCTGAAGTAGAGCTAGAAATGTAAGGCTGACATTCAGCCATTTGAGGTTAATTGAGCAGCCAGAAACAGTTGACAACACATCCATAGGCCAAGGGATTCACTTTTCTTTGGTTTCTCAGAGCACTGGTCCCTGCTGAAGCTCTTCTAGAAAGTATAATGAATTGGAAAGGAAAAAAAGACACTTGATTGTCCTCATCAGTCACTGATACATCAGGGCACCTAATTCTAATATTTCTACAACTAAACACATTTATTGTTGGGTAGCTAGGGTTAGTAGAAAAAGGCTTAAGTCAAGGCAACAGATGACATTTGGCACAAGAATTAGAAACCAAGGCTCCAGGAGTTTCAAATTTGAATGTGAATTTCTGCTGTTCCTCTGTTTCAGAAGAATTGTCTTTGATGTCAAGAGATCCAGCTACAGAGCCAAAGAACAAAAGGCTGTCTCCACACCACAGCCCTTCTGTCATTTTTCCGCATTTAAGCACACAGCAGGATGTACCTCAGCAAGGTCTCTAATTTGTGCTGTAAAGGAACCAGCAAGCCAACTGATGCTATGTTTCAGCACCACATTTTTCTACCTATCTGGTTGTTTTGAACTCTTTCAGAGTAACAAGCAAGATTAATGTTAAGATTATTACTGGTAATAATCTATGAATATTGGTGAAGTGATAATATTTTCCACTTGGTGGCAGATATTCCTTTTAAAAATAAGCACAAAGCTCAAAAGACACATTCAATGCAGTCTTTTACTGAGGTACATCTTTATGGTGCCTGATGGGCACAGATCCTGTGGATGCAGAGCTGAGCTGTAGAGTTTTAGGGCAAGGACTTGCCCCAAGAGCCATGTATGTGGTGAGCAGCCACGCATGACCAGGTTTCCTCACATGCTTCTGAAGCCGCCCAACCCCATGCATGTCCTCTAGGGTTGACTGAAAGATTTTGCCTTTACCATTCAGGGCATCCCTGGCACTGCATGAAACCCACAGGCTTTGCAGAAAGTCAGTGCATGCAGATTTTGAGCATTGGGGTGTCAGCAAAGGTTCAGCTTCCTTGATGTGTAATTGAGAGGAGATGCTCCCTCTGTTCCTACCTTCTCCCATTTATCTTGCCTGCAGGCAGTTTGATGCCAAAAGCGGAAGTTTTTCCCTCATATGGTGTTGCACTATGGCATTCAACTCAATAGGGGACATAAATGCAAGGACAATACTCCTCTAAGAATTTGGACATTGGACTAGCTAATCTGTTAGCCTGCCCCAGGACAACCAAGCTTTTTTTTTCTTTTCCTTCTAACATTCCACCATGGTGGGAAGGCAGAGGACAAATTTTACCCTGATAGCTAACAAGGAACATCTCAGAATCATGTGAATCCCATCTAACCACAGGTAAGACTGTTGCATATTCAGTCGGATTGCTGACTAGAAACAAGGTCATTATACTAGCTGGCAGGCAGTTAATCAATTAAGTTCATGAATGTCAATGCATTTTTGCATGAAAACTTTTCTTAGAAACAAACACAAAGTATTGAGGTTCGAGCCTTTGCCTTCAATATTCAGCACAATCCTTAAAATACAGCTTTTTTTTTTTTTCCCATGCAATTCAGTGCTTGTCCTCAAAATATGACCATTGCCATCTCATTTGCTGGTCTGAGAATACTTCTTGTATCAATACAATGTCAACTGGGGAAAAAAATAAACATTGCAATGATACCTCTCTCTTGAGCAGAAGGGCGTGAAGGAAAACAGCTTTATAACATACTGCTATGGACTGTCATGCCCCTTATGCAGCAGGACCCCTCAATTTCTAGGTAAAGCCTTCATCTCTGACATAGCTGCATACTCTTTCAACAGAGAAAAGATATCCTGAGGCCATGACATGTTCTTCTGTAGCTGAGATTTACTTTGAACTGTGCTGAACAAGAACAGATAGCAATGCACAAAGCAACACTCTTGAAATTCCCTTCTCTCACCACTGAATGGGAAGCTGAGTGCTTCTACCTAATTATTCTGACCTTTCCACTATCAGGATTTGACTCAGACTATTCAAGGAGCAGAAAAGGAGGCTCTGTTTTTGCTTAAATAATGTGTTCCTTGGTGACAGCATAGCCCTCTGACACTGTAGTGTCTGTCTTCAGCATTCACTTCCTCTGGGGCCCTTTTTTGATATCAAAAAAAAAATATTCACTCAAAACAAAAGAGTAGGACAATATAAACCATTCCCACCAAGCTATGCATCTCTCCTGTGTCTCTTTGTCATTGAATTTTAATGCCAATTAATCACATCCCAGAAAGGATATAAGCCACTGCTTAGTGATGCTAATGAAACCTCTCTCCCTCTGCATTACAGCCATCTCTGTTTCAAGAACTGACAGTGGAAGGAAGATGGCTTTCTCTCAGCTAGACAGTCATATGTGACACGGACAAGTGATGGGTCCTACATGTGGTCTATTGGGTGGACCAGGTGCCAGAAATTTCCTATCTCTGCCTCAAAACCAAAATTACATTTATTTCCCCTTTCCAAACAGTTGGTATGATGCCGCCCTTGTGCTAAGTCAACCACACGATGTTCCTACACAGGGAGTTTTGGGAGGGCTTGCAGTTAGAGAGTCACATGTTCTATCTCATTACTTTGTCTCTTGCTCATCCTGACCTTCTCACGGGGCTTATTTTCCTCTTCCTGTTCACTTTTCCATGTCCCCCTCTCTGCCACTTATGTCAGTGACAAGGTACAAGAGTGGCTATCTAAATTTCCTTTCCTTCTAACTCTAATTACTTTTGCACTCCCAGAGGAAAAATTGCAAAGGTAGTTACCATATTAATTGGACATGAAATTTCACTCAGAATTTCCCCTCCTGTGTTTTTGGCTGTGACTAGGTTGGTGGTTATGTTACAGGAAAACAAACTGTTACAAGTGAAAAATGACCAAGATTAGAAATGCAGGAAACAACAAGTAGGTAATTAGCACAGTTTAGCCAACTTATCTGAATTGGTTTTTATTATTTATCTGTTGACATTTTTGTACAGCATTGGAAAATTCCCTCTTCCAGCCAGGTGGACTAGTGAATACCCATGCCATCTGCTTAAATGTCTAATTTGCAGTATGCCATCTATATGACCTTCAGTTTTCAAATCATTTTATAACCCATCAATCTGTGCACCTGGCACAATATCCCCTCTTTGTACCTGATAACTGATTAGCACATTTTAACCTCTTTCATGGCAAATAACAAATATTTTCTATGCTCATCACAGCTTTTCCCCATTCCTTCCCGTGTCTTTGCAATTACAGGAGGACAACATAATGAATTTGTCAGCATCGGAGTCATTTTCACTTGACATTTTGCAAGAATCCATTGCTCTTAGCACTCAAATTTTTTGATATATTTTAGCAGGTTTTTACATGTCCTGCATTTTTTAAAGGGAAAAACCGTGCAACTCAGCACAGAAATTGAGACTGAAAAGAGCACGTAAGACAAAATGCATTACTCATGCAGGTGCTCGTCACGTGGTAGTCTTCATAAAAATAGTATCCAGTGCTGTCGTCACTAGAATTCTCCAAAAGAACGAACAAAGGCAAACAGCTTTCTACGTGCTCCAGATGGGTTAAGTGAACGTCTGCCCCTTAAAGCATTTTCTGAAAAGTTTATATGTCATGTCCTTGAGCTGCCTGGCTGTCAGTGATTTTTCAGATGCATTCGCCGTTTCCTTCCTTGCTTGCAGCCAGTCAGATGCTGCTGATGCAGCAGTACCAGGAATGTGACTTATTTTAGAAGGGAAAATGCTCACCCAGCACATGTTCAACATGTGTCACAGGGAAGACACCAGCCCAAACAGAGAGCAAGAGCAAAAAGGTGTCTCCTAGTTCTGATCACTGACAGAGTGAAGCACTGAAGCTCTCAGACGAAGCTTTTGTGGTGAAGGAAACAGGTCTGCAGGGCAGTGTAGGGCAGTTTGAGAGGAAAAGGTTTGCATCCAACAGCACAGTGGAGTAGAAAAGGAGGGAAATTAAGTTTGGGAGCACTAAAGAATTTGTTCATGTCTCACTGTCCAATCTAGGACACTGGGAGAGGGAGTTAACTCTCTCTTTGGTTAAATAGAAAAGTATGGCTTATATTTCCAGTGGTCCTATTGGGTTTTGGCATGAAACAGGACAAGACAGTAAGTGTGAATGTGTCCTAGTGATACAAAAATGAATATTGGTAAGTCAAAGATAAGTACACTTCCCTCATCAAAAGAAAGAAGGATGCCACTGAAAACCATTTCTCTGCAACTGAAGATGACAGTTGGTAATTGGTGTTAGAGCATTTCCTCCATCAACCTCTGTTGCTTCACTGAAGTCTTGCTAAGACTGCTAAGGCTAAAGTAAACATTTTCTAGTCTCAGTTAAATGTTGGCAAACAGGACTTGACACTGTTAGTGGGACTGGCTGGGGATTTTCTGGCTAGTTTCTTGACTGGAAAATATGAATTCAGAAAAAACTTGACACTTTAGTCCAAAAAATGTTTCTAAGTTAAGAGACAGAGGAGTCACCTCCTGTGTTTGTCCCCACCGTGATATGAGGATAATCTTGATCCTTGCTCTCTCTTACTCAGATCACAGATTTTGGTCTGGGTCTGCTTGGTGAGAGCCTGGTCCATGCCTGCAGATATAGAGGTCAGTTTTCCATCAGCATCTCATGTTTCTGCTTGATATCGGTGCGACTGTTGATGACAACGTAAGAAGAGAGACAGATTTTCCACAAATTAAGGCATGTACTCTAGATGAAAGAAAAGACCAGGGCCTTTTGGGTCCACACCATGCTGGAGTTACACCTCTCTCTAATCCACAGTTTCTTTCTAGGAAGCAGAATTCAGTTTCATCCAGTCATAAGAAAGAATGGATGCTGAAATCTAAGCAGTATTTGAGCACAGCCCTCACCACGTGTGACTCGCTGTGCCAGTCCATGCCAGCCGGTTGAAAACCACCAGTGGTCACCTCATTCATCCTTTCTGCATTTTACTCAGTGTGGCTCCCACCTGTTATGAAATACCCTTTCTGTTCTCTTAAGCCTCAAAGATTTTAGCAACCTGCTGTCATCTGTTAAACCAAGATCAAAGACAACAGAAGTGCCTGTCTAATCTGGAATGTAATCCTTCTTATGTGGGTTTGTTCCTGAGCTGGGTGTCAGTACTGACAGCCCTTCTATCCTCATCTTTTTGCTTAGGGATTAAGACAATGGGGTCACTCATACCGTTACCACCATGGATCTGACTATTTTCCAGCTGTCTAGTTTCTGCTACTATTCATGGGGTGTGTAGTACATAAAGATACGATCACAGTTTCTGAATAGTCCCACAGCATACAATAAAG
This sequence comes from Pseudopipra pipra, assembly GCF_036250125.1. Lineage (NCBI taxonomy): Eukaryota > Metazoa > Chordata > Aves > Passeriformes > Pipridae > Pseudopipra > Pseudopipra pipra. Next base: position 34,268,949 of record NC_087551.1, on the reverse strand, counting down.
CTATCAGAAACTGGCCTGGCATCACACCTGTCATATTGCTTTTCAAAATGAGAGTTCCTGTCATTAAACAGCCACTGACCCTTTGGCAGCAGGACCAGACAAGGAGGAAACTACAAACAACTTCCCCTATAAATGCCAACACACTGTCCTTATCTGACACTGTACAGTTTCAGGTGATAAAATTGGTTTGACAAAAGTGGAAGCTGGGAAGCCTGCTTCACCAGACCTATAGGAAGCTGGAAAAATAAATAAATGCATCACTTTATTTTCCTTTAAATGTTTTCCACCAGATGGTTCTTCTTTTAGCTTTCGTTCATGCTGTATTTCTCACATCTGTGTGCATTTGTTTGCAGTGAGGCAGCGCATCCAGCACAGACCAGAGAACTTCCCTTGTGTGCATCCTTTCAAAGCCTGGTCAGGCACTTCCTGCCTTCACAGGGGATTTAACATCACTCTTTTAATCTTCCCAAGTTTTTCTTGGGCTTGAGTATTTCAAATGTTATATAGTTCTAATTATTCCGGTAAGACACTGCAAAATCTCAAGTGCTTTCATTCCCCTAAAAGCTGGCAAGGGATGTGTAAGTTGTCTGTGCTTTTGTTTCCCTTACTACATACTTTGTTTTCTCTTTCTTTCCCACTTGCCAGAACAAAACCAAAATCTGCAAGCTTCCCTCTAAACCAACCTGTGCCAAATTTTCCAGGAAGTAATCTGTAGTACTGAGTCCCTTAAGGAGATGCTCCCAGTGCAAATATCTACACTGACAACAGCACAAGATGGGATGATTAAAAGCTACACAGCTCTTATATTCCTTACATCTTTGTGTCTAGAAGCTATTTAGTAAGCAAATTTCAAAGTTTCTGCTGTGACTTTTAATTTCATGTACAACCACATTTGCTGCATATAGGAATTATTTTCTATACTGAGCTCAAAGAAACAATTTGCCATTTTTATCTAAGATTATGTAGAATTCAACACATTGATGCTACTTAGCTATAGTGCATTTAGGGTAATAGTTCTAACTTTAAATAACAATCTTTTCTTAAGCTTTTAAAGGCAAACTGTTGATTAACTTTAAAGCATGTATCTCTCAGGTAAGTAATGTTAGTCATTGTCCATTGTGAGAAACTTAGCCACATATTTACCGTAATACACATTTCTGTTGATTAATTATGTAAAACAATAGCAGTTTTTCTTCCTCGGACTTAAGAGAAAGACTCCTACTTAAAACAAGGACTCTTGAGAAAACAAATTTCATTTCAAAGGTTATTAGCAAAAAGAAGCCTTTGTTTTAGTCTTAATGGAATCATTCTCCTAGGATGACACAAATATCCATAAAGTACCATGATTTCATTTGGGTTTTAAAAAAACAAAAACAACTTTATTTTCCCTTGACACAAAACAAGATTAGCTGGGGTGTTTTTTTGCTCTGTTGGGTAATACAATAATGGCTAGATTGTTTGTTTCTGGCCATCACATGAGCATGCAAGGAGAAGGGGAGAAGATATAAAAAATTTCCTCTGCAGAGCCGCTGAAGAGCAGGAGGCAGCGTGCCTGGAGCACAGCCTTCTCCTCCCACCAGCTCCTGGGTCTCACTTCAGCATCACAAGTGCCTGCCAGGCAAAGCTGGCTCCCAAAATAATGCAGATTTACCCCTTTACAAATTACAAAAAAAAAAAAAAAATACAAAATTGCTCTCTTTCCTGCACTGCCATGCAGTCACAGCAAGGAAGGGAGCGAAAAGTAAGCTGGACCAGGGTCTCATATTCTCTTGACCAGCCAATAGACCCATCTGGTGCCACAAAAAATGAAGCTGCTGTTTCCTACATTGTGCGGGGTGCATATTGTCCCCGCGGTCTGCAGCTGTGGGGGAGGCTCTCCTTCCTCCAGCCAAAAACCGCCAAGGGCTTTGTTTACATCAGTGCAGCTGGGAGGTCCCTCAAATGCAGGCCAGCTGTTAAAAGCCAAAATGAGCTCCTAAATAGTGCAAACCAAACTGTCCTTCTGCATCTGCCTCTTCAATCCCATCCAATAAACTGTCCACTAGTAACAAAATAGAATGAGACCGAAAGACACAAAGCACATGTTATAACGTGACTGTAATGATTGGTCAATATATCCTACCATGCCTCCGTGTAAAAGGAGCTCTCCCAGCACCCAGACACGGCCCTGAAGAGGACCCCTCATCTTCACAGAGGGTAAAGCAAACAAATTTTAAAATATTTGTCTGCTTTTTACCTACTCTCATATGGGAAAAATCTCCAAAAAGATGAGGCCAAGATGAGTAATTTCATTTACTTAATTTGTTTACAAACTCTTCCTGTTAAGAGAAAAAAATATGGAAAAGTAATAGTTAGGGGTTTCTTCAAATAGATACTCTAAGGTCTTCAGGCTTGGAAAGGTGTTCATTAATGTGGGGCAAGACCTTGGAAAATACTGCAAAGGGCCGAATGCTGAAAAAAAAAAATTTCAGTATACTGTCCCATGTTAGTAAATGACATATAAAAGGAAGGGGTCTATTTAAAAAACATTGCCAAGCAGGAGAGGATCAAAATTTGCTCATACCCCATAGCATGAATTTGTGAATCTGGTTGGACATAGTAAAGAACTTCTCCTTAGTATATATTGTCATATGAGAGTTTGTGACTTGTAGGTTCAGGGGGGTTTTCTTTCTTTGAAAGCATCTACAGTGGAATAAAAAAAAAATCAAAAAAATCTTTTAGAGCACAGAAAAAGAGATTATGGTAGCAGATATCTACAGGAAATGCTGTTCCAGTGATCATAACATGAACGTGTTCTCAAATTAAAGTAAATTCAAAAAGTAGACTGGGTTTGTTTTCTTCATGGTTCATTGTGAACTTAGACACTTTACACTTCCTCAGGGCAGAGCCAGTATTGCATTTGGGAAACATGAAATGCTCCAGATTTATGTGCATATATAAGAAGAGTATTTTGCAGCACAACTTGATAAACAGTTTTTAAATAGCAAATGTTACTGATAAAAGCGGGGGGGGGGTATTTTTCAAGATGGAGGTTTTCTTTGGGGGCATATGAAAGAAGGGTGTATAGAAAGACTTGAACCTCCTGAAGTTCTCCTGGAAGTAGCACTATAAACAAAGGCATTATCAGAGGAGTCCTGAACATCTCAGTATAAATTAGCCCTGGTACCTTAACTACATTTGTATTCAAATCCATATTAACATGAGCATTGGATCTATGCAACACTGTCATGATTTTGAGACTATAGCACAGGAGTGTCACAGTCATTTGCATTGTACAGTTTAGAAAATACTGCTCAATAAAATAAAACTCTTTTCAGAATATGCAAGAAAGGAAGGCTTAATTTCTAAATAAAGAAACCATTTTCAGGAAATGTAGGGTTTCTGTCATGATGTTAGAAAACAACTTTGATAAACCATTTGCAAAATATTAGAAAACTTAAATAATACATTAATAATAATTTCATTATGACAAAAAAAGTATTTACCTTTAGTATGGACTTTCTCCCTTCAAAATGGCATTTTTTTTATCACTGATGTTATGATCAGCACAAATAATAAGAAAAAACAGTTGTGAGTAAATGCTTTTAAATGGACAACTAGCTAAATATGTAAATAATTATGCAACATTCATTTCTTTTTATATCCTAAGGAAAAAAATCCAAAACTGTTCAATCAGATTCTTCAAAAAGTCCTGAAGGGTTGTTGAAAAATGACCTGTTTATTCCTACATCTGCTTAATTAATGCAAGTGAATATGTCAAATATCCATCCCAGTAATGGATTAAGAAATTATCTACAAGCAGCTTCGGAAAGCTGCAGGCAAACAAAATTTCTCAGTATCACTATGCAGAACATCCTACCCTACATCAAGGCATATCTGAAAAACTTGAGGTAAAGCAAATGGGTTATAAAAATATGTACATCTTTAAATTTTCTTGTAGCAGACCAAAGCAGCATTACCATAATAGTTACATCTGTCATATCTCCTGTCACATAACTCCTGGCTCTCCTGCTCTAGTTTTGTCAGTCTTGAATGCATATTTCTCTCTTTTTTGCTGGTATATCTGTAAAGCTTCAGGCGAATTTCCCTTACTGATCCCTTTGCACACATTCCCTGAATCAAGCCTGTGATGCTGACAAGGAATGAAATCCCTTATAGCAGCTGGGGTGAGGTAGGAAGCAAAGATCACTGAGGCACTTTGAAAAATGCCTTTTTGAAACAATATGTTAGTTGACAAATACATGTATGATTATATTGCCAAAGCCCAAATAATATCCACTATTTACCTGTTGTATCCTGGTCTCTTTTCATGAAGAAAAACAAACAGCATAATTTTTACAGATAAGGAAGGCAGAAGGCAAAGGAAACATGGCAGATGGGCTATCAGATGAAGAATACCAGACAATTTCATCAACCTAGAGCAAATAAAACACTACCATCAACAGTGACACTTTCACAGTCACAGAGAGATTGCATAGGACATTTATCAGCAAAATATTTAACCACCAGACATACAGTTTTAAAATAGCTAAAAGCCTTTCTAAAATTGAGGTTTGGTTGTGTTTAGGAGAAAATTAAAGAAAAAATGGACTTGAAGAAGCAATTAGTTCCAGCATTTTCCACATGAGAAACTTCTATTGTGGGTGTTAAATTCACAAAAGGATTAGGAAGATCAGTGAATCTGGTTCTGTTATATTGCCACCCTTTGGGAACATGAGGAGATAGTAACTGGTGCCCAGATGAATCTAATGTCCAGATTTTGAGATGGTCTTGCAAGAAAACCAGCTGAGGTATGCAAGATATCCAGTCCTGAGAGGATGGATCAGCAGCTATAGACCACAGCTCTTTACTTAGCATCCCTCTGAGATGCTTCACTGCACCTCAAGAGCACTGGTCAGTAATGTGGCCCCAGCACACCACAGGTTCTTTGCACAGAGAATCAGCTCAAGATATTCTGGTGTTTCTAACGAACTTGTAAATGGGGTCTCTGGTGTGGACCTTCCTCCTGTTTACAAGAATAGAGAACAGGCTGCAAGAGCTGGTCACAGCTTTGACCTGTGGCTGAGAGTTTATTCAAATCCTTGCCTTACTGCCCTCCGCTCTCTCTCCTCTCTGATCACCTGTCCTTCTTTCTAATCTGAGCAATTTCAAATTTAAGATATCAAGAGGATGAGCTTTAACCATTGCAGCCAGAGGGTCTTCAGAGATGAATTGGAAAGCAGGATGCTCTTTCTCTAGTAAACTGCCACTGAACAGATGAGGCAGTCCTCAGAAGGAACTGGGACAGGTTGTTTCCGTGCTTGTTTTGCTGGCTGGGTAAATGCTGGTTTTGAGTTTGTGTTTTCAAGAGGTGTTGAAACAGAGGACCAGATACTAATTTTGATGATTGTTTCTCCCAGCCATTATAGACTGGTACATCTTTGCCTGCGGGACTTTGACTAGGAGAATCCTGCAGTTTTCCAGGAGGAAAAACCTACTGCAGGAGTAGCCTAATTTAGAAACTCATTTAGGAGAGTGCGAATGGGATGAGAAAGTTCTTCCTGGATGGAAGACTATATTCTCCTTCATGCTTACAGGCTGCCTCATCCTCCCCTATCCTGTGACAAGTGCCAATGAGAGGGACAGGAAGAGCCTGTGCCTGGGAATGAAAACTTGCAAAAGGGGCATAAGAAAACTATGAAGAACTGCCTTGTCCAGGAAGAAATCCTGACAGATGATGGGGGGGAACAGAAGATGCAACACTTCCTAAATGACACAGAGGTTTTCTTTCTGGAAAACTACCCCAAAAGAGTATTGTTCCTTTGCCTGGTTTCAAATAAAACTGTTCAAGTTCATAACCCTTGAGAAAGGGTTTATACCACGAAGCCCAGTTTACAGATGTACTAAAATGAGGCAAGAAATAGCATTTCAAACACAATTGTACTACCTTCTACTAGTTAGTTTTTTGTGTTCCCCTAATGAATATCATGGCTTCTACCAATTTTCTTCTTAGCTATACAACTGTATAAATGGTCATAAATGTCTATTAGTATCACTTCACTATGCAAACACAGAATAAGAGGCTAAGAGTCTGACAGCTGAAACTTAATTCAATTCCAAGTTTAATAATTGGGTATCATGTTATCTGTGCATATTCTGGATCTCACTCTATGATCTTGTATGGGTACTACTTTTCACTTCCTTCAAGAATCAGTAGCCTCATCAATATTTAAATATAGGATTGGTTTCGTGTGAACTGCTCTTTGAATGGCTTTGTTCAATTTTGTCTTCTGTTCCATTCACTTCTCTTTTTCATTATTATTTCTTTCAAAATCCTTTTCTCCTGCACTAAGTTGTCCTTAAGTTTTGTTTATGGCAGGCTACTAAGTAAGCCATTAGCCTGAGAAGCTAGACATTCATCTGTGGTGCCATAATTTTATGCTCAGAAGATCAGGTAGGCTACACCCTAAATGAACATAGTTAAAATTCACCACAGCTTCTTTCTTAATTTCTACTGAGAGAGACTAAAAAATGTTTTTTAACTGGTAAATTTCAATTTCTGTATTTTTCTCTCTGGTGCTGCTTTTCCATAGAGAAACCACAGGGTATGTTGAGAGAGCAAAAGAAACTCCAAGACCATCCTCTAGGACTCTCCTGTACCATATCCTTTGTTCTTGCCTGTGGTGTGTGTTCAGTCTTTGTATTGCACCCTCTCCCTCAGCCTTGGCTGCATCACTCGGCCCTTGTACTCTGTCTCTGTGCAGAAACCAGTGCCCTACCTTGAGAGCCCTAATTCTGATCTAGGGCTGGTAAGTGCACAAACTCCATCTCTCCCTCTCATCTTACCTAGTTACAGGACTAGGGGTCTCTGCTACTGCTGCAAACAGGAGTACAGAGCAGCTCCACAGGTGATTTGTCCTTGATATTACAGGGTCTGGGAAAGTGTCTGAGACTGAAGGTTCCAAGGCTGATGTTCCAGCTGCTCAACTAGGCCATCTCAAAGAGTTCATGAACACGTGCTCTGCTCCCTCCACACCTAGAGGAGCAGACGTGGTCAGCGAGGTCTCAGCAGTCAGCAGCTTTGGACAAGTATGGACAGATGAAATGACCATCTTTTGATTTCCTCTCTGGATTCCCAGCAAGCACCCATATGAGCTGTTTGGTGGCAGAATCCCTTTTACTCGTTTCTTCATACTACATACTATGTTTGCTATTTCTTACATATGATATGCAAGGATTTTCTATTTCAGAGATATTTCAGAATTCCAGAAAAAATTCTTATTCCCATCTGGTTTCCACCTCTCTTGTCATACCTTCTGCTGCCAGTCCTGATTCCCGAGAGCCACTTTCCTTCTCTTTTTTGATAAAAGACTACTTTTGTATTTGAGTTGCTTTCAGACGACTTGAACATCTGTCCCATCTGTCCCACCTCTATTACTTTTTTCAAGCTTGTCACTTAAAGGTTAAATAATTTTCTTAATATGTTTTAACATTTTCTTTAGAAGGCTTATTTCATCCTAATATTTTGTGCTTTTTACTGTGTGCTGTGTTTTCTGATCTGTATGAACCTACTTCTTTGCTGATGTGTCCCTGTAATAACTTTTTGTTTGCTGGGCACTCACTCCTACCATCATTCAGAGGTAGTTGTTGACTCAAATAGCTTTGGGAATCTTTTCTTACAAATTTCTCCCTCTGCTTGTTTGGCAAATTCCTTCTAGGTCTTGTAATTTTGATTAAAGGAGACTTCAAGCCTACTCCACATTCAAATCCCTGCACACTTTAGTCCAGTTGACTTTACTAACCACTTCCTTCAATTTCTCAAACTTTGCCCTCCTGAAATTACTCTATTTATTTTAAACTTAATCAACTCCTGCTCATACAATGCAAGGTAATTTTCTGCAATCAGCTCCTCTAGAAGGTCCTTAAGCCTTCTCAAATCCTAGTCTGAAATAAGCAAGTGCAAATTCTCTTTGCCCTTTTGTGATTGTGACAGAGAAAATTAACAGTGTTTAAGGACTCTGAGCTTTTATGATCATAATGAAGCAATAAGATCTGTAAATACAGATTTTCCTTCACAATGAACCTTAAATTTGTACATGCTTCATCAGAAAAAACTTTTGTTTTGCAAGTGAACTGAAATAACATATTCTGAAGGTGAAATCTTGGCTTTATGGAAATAAACAGGGAATTGAGTATAGTAATGTTAGGACTTTGCCCAAGAGTTGTGAAATTATTATCAAGTGTGGGAGCTCTCAGCCTGCCCTTAGAGAAGCTGGCTGTTCATCACATCCAATGTGTCAGGAAAAACAGGCTGATAAAAGGCATCTGGGAGTAGACTCATTATTTTTTCCCTTTGCATGTACTCTGTGTATTTTTGAAAAAGTTCTAGGTAATAGCTGGGAGTCCAATGTAGTGAGAAAATGTTGACCTAAAAATAAGATGTGAAACTTAAAATACAGCCCCAAATTGAAGCATTGGTGTTACAGTCATGTGCACTGGGGCTCAGACGTTATGTTCGCATGAGGGGATAGTTTTTCCATTTAGCTTAGTCTGTTTCTGGTTTATCACTCTTGTAACTAAAGTTGGATAAAAATTTTAAGAAGAACTCATTTTAATTTTTCTTCTTCATATGAAAACCACCGGCTATCCTAATTTTAGCTTCATGATACTCAATATTCAAGGAGTATTCAGGTGTCTAGCCTGCACTCTGAATATCCTTGCAAATCTTAGAAATTCAGTGCAACTATTTACTCCACAAAATATTCCTACCAAGCATTCATTACCTTGTTTTGCAGAAGAGTTTTCATCATTTACCCAGAAGAGAGAAGTGTTATAGCACACTACAAGCAACAGACAAAAAAAATCCCAATAGCCGATAGGCACACACCATAAGACATCTGTGCACTTGGGGGACAGTGAGGAGGTTGTGAGGCAAGACTGCAGGGGGCTACTGTACAAGCTAGCACAGGTAGTTTCAAAACAGCTTAAATATGCTTCAGCCCAACCTCAGTGAGTGGAATGCCACAGAAAGGACCGAGGAGGTGTCAGATCCTGTCTCTGTGACAGCACAGAGTAGAAAGCCAGGCAAACCATTCCACCGCAGGCAGTACAGCAGCTACTCAGGTGCTGGTCACACAGCCCCTCTTAGGCATCTGCACCACATTAATGGTGTCTGTGCACTGAACATTAAAGACCATTAAACATCAATGAGTATTATGTTTCCATTTTCCAGTAAGATCCTTTTTGCAATGCAAAATTGCTTTTAATGTCACTATCCTTAGGCATTTCAGATTCCACGTACAATTGATAGTCAAACTTGTAGTGGGTTGACCATGGCCAGATACCAGGTACCCACTAAAGCTGCTCTCTCACCCTCCCCTCTGCAACTGGACAGAGGAGAGAGAAAAAAAAAACCAGCTAAGATTTCATGAGTAGAGTTAAGAGCTGGGAGAGGTCAGTGACTGATTACCTTCACGGGCAAAACAAGACTCAAAAGTGGGGATAATACTTATATTTATTACTGCAATGGGTTTGTTAGCTTCCCCGGGAGGGAAAAGGAACCAGATAGATCACCTGATTCATATTGTGCCAATAAGGTATTCCATACCACGTTACGTCAGCTCAGATATAAAAGAGATGAGAAGGAAGCAAAGTCTCTCTCTTCTCTTCCGGGTAGCTGTGCGGAATAGTCGGGCCGTTTCTTCAGAGGAGGAGAGCGTTCTCATGGGGAAGTTTATTGTTAGTTCTTCTCTGTGTGTATAGTGTTTATAGGTTTTTTTCCTCTCTATGTAAATATTAAACGCCTTTCTTAGCACGTTCAGTTTCGCAGTTTTTGGGTTTTTTTCCTTTTCCCTCTCCTCAGGGGGGAGGCTGGGTGCAGGCCCAGTGGATACCTGGCGTTCAGCCAAGGTAAACAATAACAATTACTAACAGGAGAAGAGCCAAAGAGTGAGAAATAAAACAGTCTTAAATCACTTTCCCCCACCTCTTCTTCCTTCCATGTTTTCCCTTCTCAGCCACAGCAGTGCAGGGGGACGGGAATGGGGGTTGCAGTCAGTTGTTTCTGCCGCTGCTCAGAGAGAGGAGTCCTTCCCCTGCTCCCGTGGGGTCCCTCCCAAAGGAGACAGTCCTTGATGCACCTCTCCAACTTGAGTCCATCCCTCAGGCAGCAGTTTTTCCCAAACTGCTGTCCCGTGAGTCACTCCTCCATGGGGTGCAGTGCTTCACGAATGAGCTGTACCAACATGGGTCCCCCACAGGGGCCACAAGACCTACCTGGGAAAAACCTGCTCCAGCATGGGTTTCCCTCTCCATGGGCCGCAGGTCTATGGCAGGACCCCGCTCCATCTTGGGCCTCCCAAGAGGTCACAGCCTCCTTCGTGCATCCACCTGCTCCAGCATGGGCTCCTCCATGGGCTGCAGGGGGTCAGCCTGCTTCACCATGGTCTGCACCACGGGCCGCAGGGGCCTCAGCTCCGGCAGAGGGGGAGGAGTGCTCCCCCTCCTTCTGCACTGACCTCGGTGTCTACATTGTTGTTCCCATGTTCTCACTCCGCTCTTCCCTGGCTGCAATTTCTTCTGCACAACAATCTTTTATTCTTAAATATGTTATCACAGAGGTGTTACTATTACATCTAATTGGCCAGCGGCAGGAAGTCTGTCCCGAAGCTGGCTGGCATTGGTTCCACGGGAGAGGGGAGGCTTCTAGCAACATAAGCCACCCCTGTAGCCCCTCCCCCCCCACCTAAAACCCAGCCACAGAAATCCACTATAAACTTAAAAACTGGACTTGAACTCATGGTTTGCTTAGGTTCTTGTGAAATTTTCCCCAGAAGAAATTAGTCCAGTGTGGGAATTATGTGAGAAATACCTACAAATAAAGATGACACACATGAAAATCTGAATTACTTGGCCCAAGGAACAAGTTCTTAATACATTCACTAGCTTTATTTGAAGCACTCACACTATGTTTTTATTTTCCCAGTTTCTCAGAGATATGAGCACAGGGTCTGATACACCTGAATGAGCAGACCTGTACTTAGCTCAGTTTGTTTTCACATCCCAGGTGTTCCTTTTCACTCAATCTGTGCCATAAAACCTGTTCCTCTTTGCTACCTATCTTATAGCTGAGAAGAACAAATACACATAAGATAGGAAATATGAGCAGGAGGAACAAATCAGACCTGGACCACATATTGTAATAAAGCATGCAGCTTTTTTTCTCTAGTATTTACTAGGGAATAGATATCAGGCTTCTGACTGACCAAACCAACTGCAGCAGGCTTTGTAGGTGAATGAAGTTTTAAAAGGCCTTTTTAAACCAGTTTTGTCATGATCCCTTGTGGCAAAGAATTAATCAGTTCAACATGTGAGGGAGTGGTTTGGTCACTGTTGAGTTGATGTCTGAATTGCATACAGACAAAATAGTCTGTTTGTTTTTCTTTCAAAGAACAAATTTTGTTGTTTCCTGAAGGATCACAATTCATAATTTTTCCTGAAAGGAAAAAATAATATCCATATTTATATTTTTGTCCTCAGTATATATTTCTTTTACTTGGATGGTAAGCTACTAATATAGTACTTAATAAATTGTATCTTTCTGAAATCTGCCCTCAAAAGTGTAGTAGCTTAAGCCAGCAATCAATGTTGTCAATAATTATATTTTACAATTTCATGGTTGTTGTGTAAGAATTCCAGATAAGTAAAACAAGAATAATTAATTGCTATGGCAAAATTTTATGGACATTTACAAGTAATTTTTCATTGCAATGAATTACACCCTTGTATTAAAGCTAATTATTAATGCTTGCTTAACTTTAGGGGAAAGGGTGTGGTAGTTATTTGATTACTGATTATGATTTTCTAGTTACAGCTGGCAGCCAAATATTTTTCTTCCATTCCTAAATAACAGCTATTAGGCTAAAATGCGTCTGGGCAAAACTCCTATATGTTTGCACAGTTCTGCAATTGAAGCCCAGCACAGGGTAAAAGCCAGGGCTCAGGCTGAGGCACTGTTCTTTCTCACCATGCAAATGCATGTTTCTCTGAATGCATTTCTCTGTCTATCTTCTCTTATACCACTTGCATCATTCATTGGTATGTTATGAGGCAAGTTCTCCTAGGAATGAAACTCAAGGAGAAAGAGTGAATGTCTTTTAGCCAGTGGCAGTCAAGAAGATTCACAACGAGACTGTGCAAAAGCTGCTTTGTGGCCACTGCCTGTCACATAGACGATAAAGGTATTGGCAACACCTCTGTCAAGGGCTGCTGTTCAGAAACCTGTACGGATATGGACCAAAGACAGACTTGTGCTCCACAGGAAAAGAACTGCTGTTAGATTAGGGAGAATTTTAGAGAGGCAGGTCTTTAATATATCCTTTAATTTTACATCAAAATTGATATGAAGGGAGACTGAAAATCTCTTGCCTCCTCACACGTTCATTAATAGTTTAACCTCCTAATAAATCTCCAGGTAAATGCAGCATGGCACTACTCTTTCCATTTTGATTTATTACAAATACCTTGCTCTACTAACAGAATCCTTGATTATTTTTCCTTCTTAACATCCTGTCCAAACATATCCAGTGCCATTTTGTTCATATGTATGCCATACATTGCTTTGTCACATCAGCTTGTCATCCTTGCATTTCATCGTTGCTGTCAGATTCCAGCTTCATTATCTTTTGATAGACCACTATTTCACCTCTGTCACTCTTCATGTTATTCTTTATTTAGTAAAGCAACTCTTGTTTGAAGACATTTACAGGAATCACCTCTGCCACTTCCACTAATGTGCTGGTGAAGCTCATATGCTCCTTTTAGTCCTCAGAAGTATTAATTAATATAAGGCTTTTTGTCTCAGTGTGGGGAAATCCTTTTGTCATTTTATTAAGTAGATGAACAATACATGAAACATAAAGTTTAACTGTTCATGTGCTTATTCTCTGGCACATTGTGGCACACTGGTCCTTCACTTGGGCAGCTGAATGACCTCCAACACAAGAGCTGTACCACTGAGGATTCCAACAGATCAATACTTATCCAAGTCAGTAAAATCAGGACCTTGTTCTAACTTCCTGTGTAAAATTTTTTCTCCTCCATTTCAAAAAATAATAATTAGAACTACTGTCCATGGGCTTCTACATACTTTGTGTAAATCTAAATAATGGCCTAACCTGATGCAGTGAACAGCAAACTTCCATAGCAGAGGGACAGGTCCATGGGATGCTCTCTGGCCACTGCACTGGGTCAGTAGCTCCGGCAGAGAAGTGGGGCCAGCAACCAAGAGCGACCTCTTCCATCTCCCTCATGAGAAATGTTGGAGCCTGTACATTTCATTTGAGTACTTAGTGATCACTCCCCTGTCCACTTCAGAGATAACTGAGACTTGGAGAGGAATTATTTGCTCAATTTTGGAATGCAGTTTAATTACAACTACAACCAATGCCAGTTATGTAGATTTCTGAGTTATTAAATTCTTTCAGTAGATAAGCAGACTCCTTTGCTTAGCTCCTTGACACGTATGTTGGTGGTTTTGATGTCTCTATAACATTACCTTTTCTAATCTTAGAGATGTTAAGATGTGAGCTTAAGGGCAATTTATTGGGTTGGAAAAACAAAGGTTAATTTAATGGTGGTATTATTAATCAAAGGATTAGCTGCCATCTCTAGTTTTACCTTGAGTACCAGAAACTAAAATTGTAATAATAATAATAATAAATAAAAAAGCCCAAGAATAATCTGTGTGCTAAGGAAATATGGGAAACTTTAAACAGACCCAGAAGGAAAGGCAGATAAAAAGTGTGAATTAATCTTAGCCAGAGAGAAACTTAGAAACTTTAAAAATACTGCCGGCTCTCTCTTCCCATAAACCTTCAGCAGCAGGCAGCTACCAGTGAGTCAGTTTGTGTCTGTGAATACACATAAAGATAGCTGATATCCCAAGGCATCTGAAATACCTGACACCAAACTCAGAAGTAGTCCAGAGGACCCAGTAGGACCCTGGCAGTAACAGATAAGAGTGACGGGGAAATGCTGCAATTCACCTGTATTTAGACCCCTTCCCTACCATCTTCCCCAAGAAGATGACTGCCATCCACAAACTGCTGACTATTCAGACTACGCAGATGCATACACCAAAAACTGGCTACAGAAGTTGCAATTAATCTTCACTCTTCAGCAAGCACTTCTAGACTAAAAGGTAGCTTTTAAAAGGCCAATAATGAAATATGTGTGGCATTTGAAAGCGCATAAGTATTAACAGGGAGGGGTGGAATTGAAGTGATACCAGGTGGGCTTCCTGAAGGGCCTCCTACATAACCATACTCAAGAACTGACAATCAGTGTCTTGCTTAAAGTCATCATCTGATGAGCAACATATCCAGGTGAAATTAAACTCTCAGGACATGCCATCTCTAATGCTTACAGTACCAAGAAAGCATTAGGAAAACATGCAGAAAATGCACACATCATCTAATTTGCCTCAACTGGTTCTCCATCTGCAGTTGAGCAATTGGAGCATAACACACCCACCTTCTCATTCTGACCCACCTCACATCCTGGCAGAGGCCCCACGCAAAAACCTGGGCATCTGGAGCTTTGGTGGATTGCAGGGTTTCATTAGGATATCTGTCCATGAAGGCGTTTCTATTGATCAGAAGGAGAAGACCCACCAGGCAAAAGGCTAGGAGTTTTTGCAGAACTTTGGGCCAAAGCAGGGCCCAGTTAAGGCTTGACTCCAGCCTAATGAGAGGTGAGCCCACTTGATTCAGATTGCTGTCAAAAGGATGGAGGTTTTCTTCCAATTCTGTCTTTTGCCCTCAGTTTATGCTGCAGTTTGGGCATCCACGAAGCATCAGATCATAGTTGGCTGCCTCCTCATCTAACAGAAGATGTGAAAGGGAATTTTTCAAGAGAAGTGCAGTAGAATTCCTGTTATTTATGGTTTTTTTCCTATTAAAAGTCATGGGCTTTTGTAAGTATTTAGCAAATTGATTTTTTTCTTACCCTCTTATCCCTTCACATTTTAATCTTCTCAATAGAAAAGCTGAGAGGGAGGGGAAGACCTGTGGGGAAAGTGGGTAAAATCAGAAACACGTTCAACATAGGAGTCTGTGAGAAATCTTAAGGATTATTTTTTGTCCTGGGGGAAAATATTTCTTTAAAGTCATCCTTAGTTTTACATGGAAAGGTGGCTTGGTTATGTCAGGTTGGCCCAGAAATTTACTTTCATTGAAGCTTACAGTGAGCTAAGCTGTTTAATCTTTCTCTTCTCCCTGATCTTTTCCCTAAAGGGGGACCAGATTGCTACTGCATTTTAACTCTGCCAAGTATGTTTTCATACAATTTTCATCAAATTTCTCCCTCATTTCTACAAGTTTAGTTACTGCCATGCCACAGGGGCTTTTTATAAGAAAACAGCAAAATTTCACAAAAGATATTTTTGTTCCAGCTTCACTGTCAAACCAGGTCTTTTATGACCAAGATCTCAAAACTTCAAATAGAGGATAAAAAGTAACATATTTAACGATGTGTTGTTCTTTGGAAGTCCAGTAAGCAAAAGAAATCGTGTTTTCCAAGTGCAAGGTAACTTAACCATTGGCAAGTATTATTAGCAAAGTGCCACAGAATTGCTTGGCAAGAGTTAATTCAGGTATCTTTGTTACCAGTAGATTTTTTTTCTAAAAGATAACTAAATTAGTATAAAAATTGCATCAAATTCTTTTTCATGAGGCCCAACATATTGAAAAGCTCCATTACAACCCAACAAATGATGATGACTGCATGTATACTATGAAGAATGGCACAAGGGCTGTGAATTTTGCTATGCTTATGTCCCCATGAATACAGTCAAGCCTCTCTTCAACCTCAGCCTCTCCTCCTTATCACAATAGCAGAATCTTTTGTATTCAATATGGGCAAGTTCCTAAATCCCTACTGCTCTCTGCTGGACTGCAGCCCCACTGGCTGTGACCTGGAGAAAATTATGCTATTCAGGCAGGTCATGGAGCTCAGAAACGGACAACCCTGAAGGTGAGGAAATATTCAGGAAAAGCCTCTTGTTCTGAGATTTTTACATTGATGTTCTTCACTGTTTGTCTTCCTGCCTCTCACTCTTAATATGAAAAAAGAAGGGAAGAGCTATTCATGTGATGGTTAGGATTGAAGCAGTTAAAAAGAAATAGAACAGGAAGAGGAAAATACATAAGGAAAGGAGACTTTACAGTGAGGACTGTGTAAAGGCAACTGTTAGTATGACCTAAAGCCTCTGCATAGATGGGATATCATTTAGGAAATTACATCTTTACTCAACAGCCAAGAGAAATGTCAGCCTTTGGTCTCATCTAATCCCCTTACTTCGGGGTATTTTTAATTTTTCTACATCCTCCTGAGTTCCTCTGAGGAAAAGAAAGTGTTGTAGCAACTGATGATCAGCATAAACAACCTCTGGACTTCGGTGAATTGGCCTGAAGAGCACATGCACGCACCTCTTTGAATTTCATTGTCATCTTAGCATAGACAGCAGGAGGTCTCTCACAGAGAGGCCTTCTTTTCCTGGATGTCTAAAGGCAAATATGCATGTAGGATTTATTTGTATTACAGTAACATGAAGAGGTTCCAGCTGAGATCACAACATTGCTTTTTTCCAGGTGCTCTTTACACAGAAAAATAAAAGTCCTTGCCTCTGAAAGTTTACAATTTACCTATGGAAGACAAAGCAGGAATTATTGCCCCTTTTCTTGCACAGGTGTCATTAAGACACAAAGAAATAAAATAATTACTCCAGAAATCACAAAAGGAGTCCAAAATCTAAATTTCCCATACCTAATGCTTGGATAGAATGACATAAGCTTTCCTTATCTCCTGTTCTGGTCTTTGGGATTGATGTGATGTGGTGACAAATGTGGCCTTGTAAATGGTGCATAGAGAAGGCACAGAGTCAGGAGCAAACTGGTATACAGCCGTGGACACTCCAAGTCACCACACAACCCTCCAACTTCAACGTTTCCTACTCAAGAGAAGTCAAGGCTGTTTGCTGTAGAAAACAGTGAAAGAGGCCCCCTTGAAATGACCCATGTCTGCAAAGAGGAAGTCTTCTTCCTTGCTCCCAGATGAGAGATTTCCTCTTCCTCTTAAACAAAAAATTTTAGGCCTTTGGGATCCTTTTACTACCAATATTAGCTTTACTTTGGATGATCTCATCATTCATGTAAAATTTAATTCCTACATGAGGAATATATACAAATGGAGGAGTCAAAGACACTCAAAGGGATTAACCCTCTCTGATCTCCTTTGGGAAAATGAAAGCTTTTTTATTCTTGGCCTGTTTTCCAGAGCAATAATTTTCTGTACTTAATGAGTCTTCCGAGAACTTTCTTCCAGCTTTGAGAAAGTTACCCAATCCTTCTCTTAGTTATACTCTGTGGATATCCTGGCTTTTATTTCAGTCACCTGTAACCATACATTTTTGTTAAACTATTATTGATTGCCATTAAGTTCTCAACATTTAATAAAGCACTATTAAATTTTATCTTGTAGAGTGCTTATTTTTCGGGAAGAGATGGCATACTTTAGTACCTCCATGCATCTTGCTCTTGGGAGACAGCAAAGGTGAATTCCCTTTGACTCTACCCAGCAGAGCTGAAAGGCACCAGCAAGAGTAAACGTTTCCACAAAAGGTCTCATCTGTGGAGACAAAAACTGGTTTACCGACATCTTTCCTTTTTCCCCCCTCTTCTTAAATACAGTATTATCTTTGCTAATATCCCGCTTTATGATATTACATTCATTTTGATAGTTTTCCTGGAGAAATACACAGTTGGACTAGCAAATTCATGCATATATTCTGCCGAAATTGTGGGAAAGCATTTATCCTTCGTTGACTACATGAACCTCTTGCAGTTTTACTTCTGCCTCCAGTATCCATTGCTAGATGTATTCCTGCCATCAGTGTTGTTTTTCTCTCCATATGCAGCCTCATTTCACCTACTGAAACAAAGTTGCAATATTTATTTGAGTTTTGAGTAATATGTGCCTATTCTGAATCTGTATCCACCCCACCTTCTCTTGCACTATTTTTTTAAAAATATGCAGCTAAAGAACTTCATGTTTTTTTACAGTGTTCTTTCTGAGTTATGAGTCAGCTTGACTTAGCAATTCTCACCTCAGCACTACAATTTTTCACTTATAACACACAGCTCTCTTTACCCGCTACAAAATTTTTCTGTTTCTTGGAGGCTTTCTGTCTGCCTGCTTAGGCTCAATATCCTTATGGTGGTTATTTATCTGTTTACATCCAGTGCTTCTTTTCAAAAATCTTTCCATGTCACTTCCGATACAAACTCCTAATGACACAAACAGATTTGTGAGCCTCCTCTGCATTCAGGTCTTATGTTCTCCAGTCCAGTCTCATGAAAATTATCTGCCACATTTTATCAAAGTTAAGCTTTTCAATTTATTAGTCTTAGCTGTCCTATTTGTGTCTCAAATGGGATTAGTTCATGTTCACTTGGTCCACAGTTATTTTCTATAATGTCATTTCTTCTACAACTTCACACGCTGCTTACCTAAATCAAGTCTAATGAAATATTGCCTCTTTTTCTTTCAGTGATTATTTAGTGAAAAGCTGTTGGTTATTACACCTGTGAGCATCTGAGCCACAGTTAGTAGCATCTTTTTTCCCATTTTCTTAACTTCCATGTTAAGGACACCCAAAATTACATTTTCCATGCTCAGATATGACTTTGAGGTCTACAAACCTCTTACAGTACCCTCCCGGTAGAATTTTTCTTGCAACCCATCTCAAAATCAACAGTGACCCAAACAGTTTCTTTTTTAGTCATGCATACCTCATTTTTCCAAGTAACACACACTGCATTATCTATATGATACTGGACAAGTTACCTGTTGCAAAGTATTTAACTAGGGATTTTGTTCTAAAATGATTTGGTGGTTTGTGGAATTTGTTTCTTTGCTGAGCACTGGACAATGACATATTTGATTTTCCTTAGCCAGATTAAAACATTTCTGCTCATGTCCTCAAAAATATACATTTGGGTGGAAGCCAAGAAAACAAAGTATGATCTGCACAGATGAATCAGTCTTAATAATTTATTAGTCTAAGCAAAGTCTAGCTGAAACCTTTGTGTATTTTCAACATTTTATGCTAAGACTCCATATAAGATAACTATAAACTATACATAAGGTTGCCAAAATAATTAATTATTGTAGAAGAATGTAAATTCCATTTATACCAGTGTTAGTCCAATGGAAGTTCGCACTTTGGGAAATAAAAATTTTTCAAATAGAATTGAAACACTTTATTTTTCAGATACTATCTTACAGTGAGTCTTCCTACATAAATTTTGTGTTCCAATGGAACGTTTTTCACAGGAAAGTGGTAGAGCATTTACATTTGCCTTTATGTTAAAAATGGGGCTGTCACTGATCAGGCAAGGAATGCACAAATCTTTATTTTAATTACCAAAGTAAAACAAAGAAACCCTTATTTCAATTGTAAGTGTGCTACTTTGAAAGCTGCAGCTGACTAATATCTCACTACTCTCCTCAACTGGAAATTGAACATTTTCACAATAACACACAATTGAGCTTACTTTCCTTTAAAGTCATAAGCAGTGCAAGTGTATAACCTAGGTCTCAGTATAATAGTTGTGCTGTTTATTTTAACCCCCAGAGAGCTCTGTTCAATTCCATCTCTCAGGTACCTTTCTTAAAATCCCTGAAAAGAAAATGAAATCTGACTTTCTGTGTTCCAAAGGCACTTATGTTACATTATGTGTCTTTATAATTAACTTTTTTATAAAGATGCTTTTTTTCCAAAGGCTTGTTTTCTGTCACTGTTTAAGAGAGTGGCACCCAGCTGGGCAGTTGCACTGAATGGTCATAGGGTCTTTCAACATTGCCTTTAAAACCTGCTTATTTGAGTGTTTTATAATGTAGCCGTTTTTATTCACATCAGGTTAAATCTTGGCAAGTGTGTCCCTAGCTTAGGAGTAAATTTTTTGTAGAGAACTGAATTGTTCTAATTGTTGCTCAGTGAGAATGATGCCAAAAATCACAGCTCCTGAGGTAAATTTCCACCTCACAGGTAAGCCAGAGGGTAGCTAGGTGTTGATTAAACCTTAGTTTGGGATACCTCAATCAGTCTCCCTCCTGTTCTGTCCTCCTGGTCAGCTCTGTCCTTCCACTTTCTGCAGGAACTTAAGGGAAAGCCATTTCTTTCCTTATCAGACTATTTGAAGAACATCCATGTTATTCTAAAACAAAATATTGCCATTTTGCCAGGGACAAGATTGACTCCAAGGATTATCCACCAAGTTCATTCTGAAGTTAGATTCAAGACTAGACTGACAAGCAGTACAGATGAAGATGTGGGACATCCTGGCATGGATGGCCCTGGAGAGGCCACGGAGCTCATCACAAGGAAAGCTTGCCTCTGCCACCAGCCCACCACTTGGGCAGCAGGCGAGGCAGCACTTCTGGCTAAACCTCCCCTCCCCAAGTCTCCTAAAACAGAACACAGACCACCAATACTCAGTGTAATATCAACTTGCTGTTTTCAGGTAACCTAGATTATATTTTTAAGATTAATGCATTTTAATTTCAACAGTTCTTTTAAATTATTATTTGAAGCCTCTCAAAGTGGAAATTGCATTGTCTTCTCTTCAAAACTTGTTGATTATATTCTAAATACATTGTACTCTATTAACCAACAAAAGAAACTTCTTCCCACTGTTGTTTTTAGCAATATAGACAGCATATACAGGTCTAAGGGGACGTGACTGTTGTTTTTTTCCTTCTTAATTACGTGACCCACTTTAATTTCAACTGAAACAGAGATTATTTTCTGAGTACAAACTAAAAGCTAAGGTGTTGTTTAATCTTATTAGCAGAGTCATCTTTTTGTTACCTGTACTTCATCATGGAAATTTCAGAGGCTCACTAGTGTCCTGCTAGCCATGCTCACAAATGGAATCAGTCCCAGTAGTGAATATCTAACACTGAATTGTCTGGAAGAGCTAAGCTGGTATGTTGCTATTTGATTAAGTTGTTCTTTTGTTACCCTAATTGTAAGTGTCTTTGACAGTTTTAGTTTCCCATTTCAACAGTATTAACAGACACATAAAGTTTGCATATTCCCTGTGTATCCTGCTGTGTAAAGCTTAATGCCTGCTTTTAATTGGCATGTAAAATCAACTATTTTTTAAATGCAATGGGTTACAATTATTTCTGCTATTTTAGCGTTTTTAACACTTGCCCTTTGGAAATCTTTATATTATGTGACACTGTATCCTCAACTAAGTAAATTAAATTCTGTTCATTTTATCGCACTTCTCCATGCACAAATATTGGGGGTGTTTTTTATACAAAGAAGTGACAAAAGAAAAACTATAGTATTTTTCTTTTTATTTTCCTGTTTGATGCAAACTTTAAAAAATGCTTTTGATCAGTGGTGTTATTCACCAAGAAGCTAATTATTCCATGTTTGCTCACTGCAAGTCAGTACCAAATAGAAGTTAGGATAGCAGAAGTTAGTTTCAAATACTACAGTATAGAGTTTAGCTATCTACAACATTCCAAAGAGTTCAATATCCACATAGAGCTAATACCAGCTAGGTCATCTTGTTCACAACTGTGACAGTTTAAAATTAACCCCAACAGTGTACACACAATTTTTTTGTTAAATTTAGTTAAAAGCATTTAAGCTTTTGCAGTTTGCTATGGAAAGTGCTCTGCAGAAGGGCAGACCTCCATTTCAGAATGTGTCTTCTGGAGGCTTTAATATTCCTCCACTTTATTCACCCCATCCTTGCCAATAACTATTTCAGAACTGCCCTCAGACATGGCCCTACCCTTACCCGACCTATTTGCATGCTAGACAAAAAAAGATGAGATATCCCGGGATGCAGACACACACCCAACATCTGCTGCCAAGGCAACAGGAACAGGATGCATTTTCTAATGATTCAGATAAAGAAGGGATGACGTTTTGGTCCTGCCAACACCCACCGTTTCCCTCAGGAGAGGCCAACATTGCCAGTAGATCTAGAAGTCACCTAGTAAAAACACTTTGCACTTGGCTTACCTTTGTTTGTCTGACCAAAACAAGTACAATGCGTGACTTTCAACAATGCCATTTAGAAACTAGAATCTGGGCACTTCCTTCCATATGTATATGTATCATCAAGACAGCTTCTCTTCCTTCTTCCTCCACTGTGACCGGAGAAGACATTACAGTATGTGCCTTCTGTATAACACTGACACACATCTTTGGCCACTTGTGATATGACTTGATTTCTGCTCTTTGATCAGGTTTGTACACTTAGGCAGATGTTATGCTGAAAGGTAATAGTTTACGTAGCAGGTGGTTACTCGCAATCTGTGCTAAAATCGATCTGCACGCAAAATTAGAAAAGGACACAAAAATCAGTAGCTGTGGATAGGCACATGGAAATAAAAAAGGGGGCTAATCTTATTATCTTAATTATCTTATCTGTCTTTTAAAGTTCACTGAATGAAATGGGTTTAAAAATTTCACCGCACAGCAAACAACTTTTTGTGTGATGTTGGGCATGGAAAACTCCTGCCTTTACCTTCCTGCAGGACTCCATGTCCCAGCAGAGGAATAGCTGGGAATGTTCTTGGGAACACCACAGCACAGGAAAGAATCTGTTAATTGTCTTTTGGAAACCTTTTTCGAACACAGGAAGGGAGTGCCGTGTCCATGTAAAAAGAAATGTATGTGCTTGGAGCACAACAATTTCTATGAGAAGTCACTGGAGTCTGGCATTGCAGAAAGCCTTATGCAGCCAGCTCATACAACATCCGACACTGGCTTTTGTCAGCCTCTCAGTTCATCAGAAAACAAGTAGAAAATCCTCTCTAGTTATCTCCCTAAATGTACATGAAGTATAGGCGTGTTGTTGAGGCATGCCTACGGAAGGAGCTCAAAGCTCTCTGAGCCGAAGCTGCTGCAGTGTGCAAGGGGAGAGGTTGCACACAGGCACCACCACCCGAGACAGGAGATCCGCCTCAAGTTGTTTCAGGGGAGGTTTAGATTGAATATTAGGAAAATTTCCTCATAGGAAAGGTTGTAAAGCACTGGAACAGGCAGCCCTGGGAAGTGGCTGAGTCAGTATCTCTGGAGGCAATTATGAGACAAGTAGATGTGGCAATTATGGACATGGTTTAGTGATGGACTTGGGCAGTGCTGGGTTAACGGTTGGAATCAATGATCTTAAATGTCTTTTCCAGTCTAAATGATCCTATGATTCTAAGATTCTCTGTTTTGTAGCCTCCTGCCATCTCCCACATGCCTAAAGAAGATGAAAATTTGGATGTTAGGATACAGAGCTAGACTCAAACAACCTTAGAAACTGAAATGGTTGAATATGCACATGGTATATTAGGGAACAGGCTGCACTTTGTCACCACGGGTGATCAAATCTCTAATATTGAACCAGATTTAGATTGTCTCACACTGCTTAAAACCAGTGATATTCATTATAATATTGACCATAAATATTACTTGCATATTTATAGATATCAGGCAAGAATGCTACTTACTATGATTATTATGATTATTATTGTTATTGGTCAGATTTCTATTTTGATCAAGACAATTAGAATTTTTTCATTTTCTTTAACTTTTATTTAGCTAGCTAAGTAACACTAGCTGATGCACCATGGAGGTAAAATTTGATTGTTTTTTCTAGTAAACCACTTTCATATGGAAAATTTTAGTGGTTTGGAAAGACTGAGACAACACTATAGGAAATATTTCCAGAAACAAAGTAAATTTGAACAGTTGTTTCCAAAATGTAAGTTATAGTTATGTGAGATAAATAACTTTTTATCTCACATAACTATAACTTACATTTAGTGATCCTCTGTCCCCGAACGGTGTATAAAAAAGCATATATAGTTTTACCTAACTGTAAAGGTAGTTTACAGTTAAATATACAGTTTTATGTCACTGTGAGGTGGGTTTTAGAAAGTTTGTTTGTTTAAAAGAAATTTTATTTCTGTGCAATTTTTAAGAGACTGTGAAATAGAAATTTCTTGTACTACACGCTTACTCTGTCACATGTTAAATCTACAGAACTATCCAAACAGTCTGCATAAATATACTAAATTTGGGAAGATAATTGGTTTTGCTAGAAATACAATTATGTCTCTGCATATTCAGGTATTTTATGCCCACTGACAGTTATTTTTCAGCTACAGTGTTTTCATTTTTACTTAAGCATTTATGTGGAAGTTTCATTTAGGATAGCAAATAATAAAGCAAATCCTTGGCTTTAACACAAAGGAAATCCTCCTGAAATATATCTCACTGTACCTTGAATCTTCAGAATTTATGTATGCCCTTGTCGAAGTTTATATCATCTAAACAGCAAGTGGCTATTCCACTCCACCCATTCAAAAGCTTTCCAAAAGCTCTCAGCAAGTGAGGGGTCTTTTCCAATATCTTTTCTTTCTTCTTATATCCAACAAAAGCATTTTAATATTACAGCAGACAAAGCTTCTCTTGTGAACTGGCCTCACTTCCGCAAAACATTAAGCACATGATTAACTTTCAAGGCATTTTTTAAATTTAAACTTAAAATATATCCCCATATGACAGATATAGCTGATATATCACATATGTGAAAGTAAACACATGCTGAAATGCTTTACCAAATATGAATGGCTGTCCTGTGTGCTGAAAGATCAGTATGTGCTTAACTGTTTGGATATTTTTTAATATCAGTAGAGGTTTTTTTATTTTTTTTTTAATTTTTAACAAATCCCATTAACAAACCATAAAGAGTCTTTAAAAAGGAGTGTTCTGATGGTTTTATGAAGGGTTTCCATTCATTAAATGCTTAGGATCATGTTTTTAGAAATGCATGTTAGTATTTATTTTGTTCTTTTTATATTACTTAAATGAATTACTTTTACAAAGTACAGTACTTCATGTTGCAGCTTTTGCTTTTCTTTATTTTTTATAAGAAAGTGTGATTTAATTTTTTCTTTTGCTGTTTCTTTCATTCACTTGAACCATTACCACAGCGCTTTTACTTGTGCATGCATAAAATTTACCCTTAAAATGAGGCAAATAATGAAAATTCTTCTAGAAAATCACATTTTTTTGGTTAATTAAAGCTAATATTTCCACAGGGAGCAGATGCAAAAAGTTACACTCTTTTCTTCAAGTTCAGATAACAATTCCATATGTTACAGATGATGTGCCCAAGCTCTATAATTATTGTCTCTGCCTTCTTTTCCGAAAGTTTCTGATCGAAGACTGTGTGCACCAGAATAAAATTTCTCTGCTATTTTGCACAACAAATACAACTAGGGTAGGACTTCAGTTGGGGTGGCAACGCTATTACTATTATTTCTGTTACTCTTTCTACTACCATTACAATAATGTGTTATATGCTCTCTTCCTAGCCTTTATCAAAAAGTGTCCCTTCCTAAACCAGTATAGAGCTGATGGAATATTCAACCAGTTCCTTTTCCTCCTTCCTCAACTCCACTTCTTCACAAAAAAAGATTAGAACTTGAATAGCAGCCAAATAATGAAAGGACTGTGCCTAGAACATTTTTTTTGTTTATGAGAGTATTCAAAACATCTGCATACAGATAGTAAAACCAAGCAATAAAAATTTACACCAACTAATGATGAAAAACCTCCCAAAAACTTGGTTTTTTCAGTTTAATTTTTTTATGTTATTGATATATAAAAAGAAAGATCTCATAGTACCAGCAATGGTATAAAGTTTACACAGGTGTGTTTTCAGAAAAGTAGATCATATCCAAGGTAAGTATCAAAGCTTACTCAAACATTTCCCGGTTAACTCTCAACTTGGCTTGCTGTAAGAAATGCTGTTTGTCTCCCATCACCTAAAATATTTGCTCAGATCAAGAATTTCCCACAAACCAGATTTATTTTCAGCACAGCATATTGAGTCATACAAGAGACATGATCTTGTTTGAAGAATTTGTACTTATTGCTACAATAACTGAAATTATTAATATATTTTCACTATCATCTGAATGTCTTCAGGTTAGAGTTTGTTTCTGGTGCCACCAAACCAAAACCAATAAAAAGACACAGCTGAAAAATCTGTGGCAAATCTGGTTTTATACTTGCATTTCTTGAACCACTTTTATCAATATAATGGAAAATCCCCACCACTCAATTCTATGCATACATTCCCTTTGAAAAGTATCTCTTTGGTTTTTTGGCTTCAATACCCTAGGTATTGCACCAGTTACATTGCTCAGTCCATGCCTTGAAGTAAGACACACACAAGAGTTGCTGACCCCCTTTGACACTATGGAACATTTTTACTGTTAGCAGCTAAAACTATACCCACTGTCTTCCACATCCTCACCTCCTCACTAAAATACCTTCCTTGCTCTCTGTACATCAGTCTTTATGAGAAGCTCTTTACTGAGTGTTGGGTTCGAGTTTCTAAATAGGAGGAACCTCCTGACCTTTTCCAGTAGCTCACAGACACCAGGAGAGCCAGAAGTCACTCAAATCTGGCAGTAAATCTGCCTGTATATCTACTCTTTCTGCTCTGTCTCCTGTGCTTTCATATTTCATTGTGTCTCTTGGTGGCCATGGCCGTATATATTTACCTAATAGCGTAGTCTCTTGTGTGCTCTTGATAAAGAGCCCAGCATCCCAACTGGAAGGTTTTGTTGGCACATGTGCAGAGATGTTAAAGAACCACAAACTATAGCTAAAGGCCACCAGAGCTCACGGGGTTGTATGATCCCAGATGTGATTACCTTTAACATGGCAGTGAGCCATACAAAATAGATACTGCTTTAGTCTGGTCTACAGTTTGCAAAAACCTGATGATAAACCGAGAAGGTATGAAATCCTGCTCCTGACAGCTTTGGTCCTGCCCACAAGCATCACCCAGAGACTGCAGAGAGGGAAAGATGATGGAAGACAAAAGAAAGTGATGTATCTCTGGCACTATTAAGAGCTAGTTGTGACGTTTTCATCTCCAGTTGTGATTGATGAGGCAAATGAAAGGGTCAGCATAAGGATCACTATTTCCCTTCATTCTCTGAAGACACACAAGATAAATTGCAACCAGGCTGCATTTTTTTTCTGTACTTTACAGCAGTAGTTAATGATCCCAGAAAACAATACATTTAATAACATTATTTGGAGCAACACTTTGCATCTGTGTTAATATACATGTTTTGCAAAAGCAGGGCCAAGGGCTAGCTGCTGGAAAAAGTAGGAATGAGACCCAGCCATATCTCTCCTGGACAAGCTCCTGTTTCACCACTCTCACCTGGCAGCAGGAAGAGCTGCACATGCAGCTGAGAGTTTTCAAGGAGTTTTCAAACATTTTATTTTTGAGTAAAATCTACCTTACATAATTATTTGAAACATTCTCAGTTTTGTCTGTTGAATTGGTCATAAACCATCTAGCATTCTTTTAAAAATCCGTTTCTAACACATCCTCTAGCAAATAACACTGTCAAAAATCTTGCTGGCTCACCCATACCCATTGCACTGAAATCAGTGGAAAATACACAGCAGTGTCTTGAGAGACCTTTTATAAACTGCACAACAAAATGAAAGTCTTGGATAAGAACGTGACATTAAATAGTCACCTGGATTTTTAGAGCCCCATATGTGGCAGATGTGTTTGATTTACAGACAATACACATCAGGTTCCTATTTCCAGTGGCCAGAGTCCTGGCATATTAATGTGGAACAAGTTAAATGTTAGATAATCCCCTAATATAACCATAGTAAATTATTATTTACTACAATAGTGTGACAGTGATAAAAGAAAACAAAATCTAAACTCAGGTAGATAGGCACTGACTGTGAATTTTCTCTGTCTCAAGTAGAGTGCAGGTATTTTTAAGTGGATATACCAAAATATTCATCAAATACCTAAAAGGCTTAAGAGTTTATCACACACACAGACACACACACACACACACCAGCTCCCTGCACCCCACTGAGAGGGGCAGACAGGAGCAACCCAGCCTAGGTGATGGGGTCTCCAACTGGAAAGCAACTTTCGGGGTCAATGGCCACAAGGGTCAAGCTCGGGCACTTACAGTTGAAACCCATAAGTATTATGAAAAATATTTCAGTTTACAATGAGATGTGGGAAAGATTTATAAAGGAAATCTACATCTGTAGTTCCCTAGGCAAGCTGTACCTTTCACTGAATATCTCAAGCAGTTTTCACTCTGCTTGAATAACCTGCAATTATTTGCTTAATCAGCTGTTCGGTTCATTGAATCTGGACATCTGATTAGGAAAAGAAACTTCCACCCTATGATTTAGACTACAAGCTAGCTTAAAAGAAACTACTGAATTTCAGACTTGCTGCATGCGAATTTATGAATTTCCACAAACCAGAGAAGGCTTGTTTAAAATTATTTGGCCGACAAATATAAAAAAAATAATAGTTCTAGGAAAAATCACTGATACTACATGAAAGTCCAAGAACAGGAGAAGGAGCCTTCCATTATTTTGTCCAAATATAGAGGTCCTCAGCTCTGTATTTGGGTGATTATTGATCTTTGAATGGAAGTATAAATTTCAAATGGGGTCTTCTAAAAGAAACTCCCACAGGGCACACAGTGTGTCTTGAAGCCTGACAACAGTTCATTGCCTTCCTATCTTTTCAAAAAATTCTTTTTTTCGCCAATACTGGTTTTAAAAAGAAACCATGCAAGTCTCTCAAACGCATAAACAGATTCCATGTCCAACCTTGTTTGTAATCCTTCAAATAGATTTTACTTTTTAACTCCTACCCTCTAGAAAAAGACAAATGGATACAGTAGACTATGCAGGTAAGATTTAAGTTGGATTTGACTAGAGGAAACTTAAGTAATCACGATCCTTTCCCTTCCAATGCAAACATGAACTATGTCCTCTCATACAATACTGTTCCCAATGGGGACTTCCTGTAGATGTTTTGTTAGCATTTTCACATGACTGTGTGCCTGCCTGGGACAGTACAGGTTGCTTCACCATGGTGGGATTTCTTTGCTATAGGCAGTGCTGTGACACCCACTGCCCAGTGAGTGCAGCAAGTTATCAAGACTCCCAAGAGAGCTGGTTAACCTGTTGGTCTATCACCACGGTTAAGCAGATTCATAGGTTTCTAAGGCCAGAAGAGAGTGTTATGATCACACCCTAGTTTCACATTTCTATTTTGCAGGTAAAGGAACGTTTGAGTAAGACTGGAACAAGACAGCACTACAGGATGCAGATGTCTTCATTCCTCATAAAGACAGTATTGAACAGAAATGTGAGGTTAGGACCTTGTTTTTCTGACAAAAAGGGAGAGCATTGTCGGCGTTTATGTCTCAGTCTATAACCTCCACGAAGGTTTTACCCATCTTTCTGTGCTGAGGTAGTAAACTCTATGTTTATAACTGAAGCAATCCTCAGTTTCAAGAACAGAGTCTGTGTTCCAGAAATTTATGAAGATCACTAGCAAAAGCACCCAATTTTTCATTCCTGATGAATATTCAAAGGATAATCAACAAAAAAACAGCCTTTCAATAGTTTGTGGAGCATTAACTTACGGCAACAGTTAACTTCAAATGCAAAGCTAAGAGCAACCAGATAGTCTCTAGACCCGTCATGAGCTTTGACATGTAAGATTATGCTGATTTATAACATGGGCATCCTGTGTGGGAAGACACAACCATAATATAGACAAGCAGACTCAGCAAACACAACCATGGCACATGTCTGGGTACATGCACCGCCAAAGGGCTGGTGGGTGAGCTGCAACACTTTTGACTCCCCTTTCCTTCTCTTTCTGTCCATAAATCCTTGTCTCCTCACTTGCAACAGATGCCATGAAACAGCTTCACTCCAGGTAGAGAAGAAATCACAGTGGGAGAACATCTCTCCTTTCCTCTTTGGAGCAAAGTGGGATAACAGAAAAGAGCATGAACTTCCAACTAATACATCTTCACAGGAGACTCCATAACAGGTTTCTCTGTGTGTGTATATATATATATATACGCACCAATCTGGTCTTTAAAAGGATGTTTTTCCATACCCTCAAAAACACTGTAGGAACACATATGTGTGTATATACACTCACACAGCTGCAATATTAGATTACCTTTACAGCATAATATATACTCCCAGACTGGCAGGGGAATTTAGTCCATCAACAACAAACTCTGCTACTTTAACAGCACCATATTTAAAACAAATCATGTTTGACATCTGGTGCATGATGCTGCCATACAACAGAGGACCCAGAGCTGACTCAGCTGCCAAAAGTGAAAGACTACTGCTTGTGAGTACAAAGGAAGAGGTTAAATAAAAATATTTGGATGTATGCAAGCAGGGCTAAATTCAGGGAAATACCTAAATCAATAAACATCAGCTTTCAACCTCTCTTGAGAAAGGCCAGAAAATACTCTCACCTGTAGGAAAGTCTTGCAATATAATGATAAAGCTTCAATTCACTTAAATTAAAGTAACTGACTATAACAAGTAATTGATTACATACTATAAAAGAGAAAAGGCAATTACAGACACAGAATGCAAGAAAATTCTATTATATACAGGATGAAAGTTGTACTGTAAATAAGATAAACTCTCATTTATGTATTTATCTAGAGATGTTTTGATCTATGATGGCTACCTTGGAAAACCGTTGTGCAGTTGTTGAGTAAATAAAATGTAATTTACATCACAGTGAACCAGAGAATAATGTTATCAGTAGAAATGCTTTATTTTTTCTTTAGATATAGTATTATTTTTCTAATTAAAAATCTGATCCTGTAAACATTGTCTCTCCTGCCCACAAGCAAATTTACTGATGTTTAAACATTTCTGATTTGTGCTTGCTCTCAAATAGTCCCAGAATTTACGTATAACAGGACTTTGATCTGAACATGAGGATTTACCAAGTAATTAGAATAAAACACTTTTTAATCTTTGGGTGATTATCAAAAATTTTTATTTGGACTCATAATTTTTGGGAGGGTCACTGGACATTGCAAATGATATTATGCATTATTCCTCCCTCCCTGAAACCTTTTAACCTGCAGACTGTGAAGTAGAAAACAGTGAATTACATTCTGCCCTCCTGACCTTTATGTTAAGCCAAGTCTGCTCTGCAGTTTCATCAATGAAACAGTCACAGTTATACTGCACTCCTTCCAAAAGGCTACTGAGCATTAAAGCTACACAGTAGTATTCAAAGGGCGAATCTGAACAAGTGATACTGGTTTCAAATGCACATTCTTACCGCACATAGCAGACCTATGATCCAATGTCCATTTAAGTCACTTGAGATGGTATCCCCCTTTTTTAACCTCAGACAGTTAAAGCAAAGATATCTACACCTCAGCCAAATCTTTGTCTTTATAGTCAGTGCAAGAAAATAGATCCTTTTGGGTGTGTCCCATCTGACCAGCTTTTGACTTCTACATCAGGATGGAATAAATCTCCCTCCTGGAGCTCCTCTTTCTTTCCATTAATTATAAAGTGCATGGCTCAGATGACTTTCACAGAACCACAAAAACACATAATATGCTGAGTTGGAAGTGACCTACAAGGATCATCAAGTCCAACTCCCAGCCCTACACAGGGCGATCCCCATGAGTCACACCAAGTACCTGAGAATACTGCCTGAACACTTCTTGAACTCTGTCAGGCTTGGTGCTGTGACCACTTCCCTGGGGAGCCTGTTCCAGCACCCAAACACCCTTCAGGTGAAGAACCTCATTCTAATATCCAACCTAAATCTCCCCTTGACACAACTTCAGGCCATTCCCTCAGGTCCTGTCATTGGTCACCACAGAGAAGAGATCAGTGCCTGCCCTTGTTCTTCCCCTCACGAGGAAGTTGTAGACTGCAATGAGGTCTCAGTCTCCTCCTCTCCAGGCTCAACACACCAAGCGACCTCAGCTGTTCCTCCTACATCTTCCCCTCAAGGCCCTTCACCATCTTTGTTGCCCTCCTCTGGACACTCTCTAATAGCTTAACATATTTCTTGTATTGTGGTGACCAAAACTGCACACAGTATTCAAGGTGAGGCCGCACCAGTGCAGAGCAGAGCGGGACAAACCCCTCTCTCGACCAGCTGGTGATTCTTTACCTGATACTCCCTGAAGACATGGTAGTTCCTTTTGGTTGCCAGGGCACTGCTGACTCATATTCAGCTTGCCATCAACCACAACCGCCAGGGCCCTTTCCTGGCACTTCTTTTCAGCATCTCATCCCCCAGTTTGTCTGTACATCCAGGGTTGCCCCATCCCAGCTGTAGAATCCTGCACTTTCCCTTCTTGAACTTCATACGGTTAGTGATTGTACAGCCCTCTAATTTGTCAAGGTCTCCCTGCTGAGCCTCACTGTTGACAGGCAGCAGATTAAGAAGGACATTTTTCCAAGTCAGCTCCCTTAGGACCTGTTCCATAAAGTTGTCATCCAGGCTTTTTAGGAATCTTCTGGCCTGGGTTGTACCAGTTGTGTGATGCTCCTTCTGGCCAGTTGAAGTCCCCCATGACAAGGGCGGTTGATTTGGAAGTGTCCCTTAGTTCCTCAAAGAATAATTTGTCAGAGTCATTGTCCTGGCTGGGAGGTCTGTAGCAGACTCCCACAATGACATCTCCATTATTTGTTTGCCCTTTAATTCTTATCCAGAGGTTCTCAACTGTGCCATTGCCAGCTGTGATCTCCATATATTCTAACCTTTCTGCTATATACAGTGCCCTCAGCCTCCTCTGCCCTGCCTATCCCTCCTGAAGAGCCTGTAACCATCAGCGGGGCACTCCAGTCACAGGACTCATCCCACCAGGTTTCCCTTATGCCAGTGATGTCAAATCTCTGGGACTGGGCCAAAGCTTCAAGCTTCTCCTGTTTGTTCCTCATGCTGCATACATTGGTAGAGAAACATTTCAGGTGTGGTACATTGTAGCCAACACCTCATGAGGCAGATTGAGGGATCCCATAAGTGCTGGTTTTCTCAAGTTTTGGTACACCATCTCATCGCTCATCACTGCTGAGCCTGGTTTTGCCCCTTTCCACCTTCCAAGCTTGTTTAAAGCTCTACCAACAAGCCCCACTAGCTCTTGTGCTAGAACTCTTTTTCTCCTCTGAGATAGGTGGATGTCGTCAGGTATCAATAGACCAGGTGATGAGTAGATCATCCCATGGTCAAAAAACCCAAAATTTTTTCTGATTACCCCCACCTCAGAGCCACTCATTGACCTGATGGATCTGCCTACTCTTATCAATATTTTCCTTGTTACCAGAAGAATCAATGAAATCACTGCCTGTGCTCCTTATCCTTCTACCAATCGTCCCAGGTCTCTGAAGCCTCTTTTGATTGTCCTTGGACTTCTCCTTATTTCATCACTGCCAGTTTGAACAACCAGTAGTGGATAGTAATCAGATGGCCTCACTAGACTGAAGAGTTTTCCAGTAATGTCTCCCATCCAAGCCCCTGGGAGACAGCAGACCTCCCCGTGAGTTAGGTCGTGGGAGTCTCCTATTACAGCTACCCTTCTTTTCCTCTTAACAGAAGAGGTCTTGATGTGGGGTACAGGTGGTGTTGTTTTAGGAGCCCCACTGCCCCAGAAGGACCTTTGCCTACCTCATCAGTTGTCTGGCCTTCTAGATCCAGAGCCTTATACCTGTTGTAGAAGGTGCTGGTCCTGCCTGTCAAGAGCTGAGAGGGAGAAGGAACCTTCTTCCTGGTACATGCAGTGCTCCGCTTCCACCCTTCATCTTTAACAGACCCTGAAGTAACAGTCCTTTGAATAATTACACTGCAGGGTTCTGAATCCCCCTTCTTCTCCACTAAAACAGAGGTTTGAGACTCCCAAGAGTCTTGAGACTGTAGTGTCTCTGAAAATAATCGATCTCTCTCTTGCTCATTTGCTCGAGTACTACGAAGCCTGTTCACTTCTTCCTGCAGCTCCTTCACCTGGCGACTCAGCTCTTCAACCGTGGCACACCTTCTGCAAAATGAAAAAAAGTGACTCCAGCAGCTACAAGGGATTGAGATTTATGGTGCATCAACACCGTAACTGAAGGATCCTAAACTAGTATGTTAATAAGACTGGGGCTGAAAGGATCTCTTTGCTTTCCTTACCAGCTAATGAGTCTCTTTGTTGCCTCTATTGGTTGCTCACAGATGGTCAGAGAGGAGCCCTTCCTGCTTGCCCTGCTGTGCGAACTGCCATGTCATGGCCTCACTGGCATGCCACGCTCGTGTTCACTGCTCCCTGGAGCCATTTAAATTTCCCTTGGTCACTCCCAGCACCAACCCCCTCCTTGTCCAGTTGGCTGCTGAGGGCTTGCAGGTTGCAGGGCTGCTGCTTGGCTGTTCCTGGACTCAGGAACCGACCTGTACAGCCAGCTCTCACCACCTTGACTTTAAGGACATCTAAAGTTAAATAAGAGGAACTGGAACCTCTGGCTCCCAAAGGTATTTGTTGGGGTTTTTTCTACTCTCAACAAGGTAGCACCATGGTGCAAGTGTGAATCAGGACACGGAAATTTTCAGTACCTGCACTTGTACTCATGATGAGGAAAATTTCAGAAAAAACAGAGAAGTAAAGAAGACTCTAGTTTCTTTACAGGAAACCCCGAGTGTCCCAGTGTGCATCTTCAGTGTTACACAGATCTCTGGAGATGGACAGGGAAGTGAATGTTTATTTAAATTAATTAAAAGGCATTAAGACCCGAATTGCCATAAACTAAGTCACAAAATATAGTGTTCTCATTTTACACAGGAGAAAACACGCTATGCTGTCTCATGCAAGCCCCACACATAAGCTCCTCAGCCAGGACCTGTCACAGCAATTGTGGAAATCTCAAGCAATTGTAGAGTTGTGCCCTTACCCTGTGCCAGGGGAATGTCCTACTTGTCTCTACCTGTGGACAATTCTGTGTTTTCAGTGTTCCCCAACTGTACTGTCTGGTAGATTGGATTGATGGGCAACAAATGGTATGACTGTGGCCAGCACAGGGCAAGGAAGGGCACACGTACCAGCAATCACTCAAGGGCATGACCATTTCATGAACTCGATCCAAAGACTGAGTGTATAAAACTCACTGTTGTGTAAATTTACAAAGTGTCTGTTCTGTATAAACAGCCTTCACCACCCCTGCATTTTCTACTTGCAACATTTCAGATGTAATTCTAAGTTGTCAGTAATGTATCTAATATGATTCTCAACTGAGCACCAAGAGAGACAGGTAAAAGCCTCTTCCTTTTATTTTAATTCTACTTCTGATGAAAGTAACTGAAAAAACATATTAAATTATTTGAGAACAGAGTTAATCATCTTCAGTTCTGTTCTGTGAACTTCCAGGAGACACTAAACACAAATTTAATACTGTAACATGAGGCACTCTTTCTCATCATTAGTATTTGAAGAGTTAATTTAGTTTTATATCAATGATTTGATTTCTTTTTTTTATTATTGAAATTTACTTATTATGGAACCTGAGAGAGAAAGATTAGTCAGGAGTTTTGCCTGAGTAAGAAGTACAATGTTTGGCTCAGTCTATAACTTCTGTAAATGAGAAGTTGGCTTGTTTTTTCACAGACATATGTAACATTCTGTTTGTAACAAAAACAGTTTCAAAAAAAAGGAAATAATATGGAAGGGAAAAGAAAGAGCTTGAATTTCCAGTGGTGTACTTTCAGGCGTTTGCATTAATACTTAATACTTTCAGCTCTGCACTCCCAAGAATCCATAAACAAGATAACTGGCTCCTTTATGAAAGAATAACATGGGTCTAAAAGATTATATAATGAGATGTGGCTTCTTTTGCAAAACTTACTAAGACCCTAATTGTTAACATGGTGTGTGCCCTTAAGGAATGCACATATTTAAACGCATTAATTACAATGTGTTGACTGTATTATCTAAGAAATTGATTTATTTTTTTCTCCTTCAGAAGATGCTAATCAGGTCCTCTGGCAGATTTGTTTGAGAGTGCAATTGCCAAGCTTTTAAGCTTTAATTTAAAATAAATTCTGAGAAGCAAATTTTATTCTCTTATTTTCCTTTTTTTTCTTGATATTATACTTCCTCCTGTGCTCCGCAATCCGTTCCAGAGATGAACTTCCCATTTTTCTAAGTCCTGTTTGGAGATTTTAGGCACAAAATCCTTTCTAAGCAAACACACTGATAAACTTCACATTAATTACTTTTGTGATGGTAAGATTCTCAGTGAATTACTCAAGTACACTGGTGAACAGGGTTGAATTTTAACACTGGCAGTATGAATACATTTTCTTTTTATATTTGGGAAAGCCATCTCTTGACATAAAGCTTCATACAGATCTGCCCAGCATCGAGTGGTCAGCTCTGAGCTACAAGGACAGATTTGTGTGAACATAAGGACTTCAGTGCTGCTGCTGAACAATAGTTCCAATAACATATGTTTGCAATTAGTCCCTTAATTTTTTTATTTCAAAAATGTATGAATGAAAGAGATAATAATCTGTTTTTATTTTGGTCATCATGTCTGGATTGGTCTATCTAAGACTTCTCATCCTTTTTTTCTGACCCATGTAGGCAGATCAGAAGGAATGCCAGTATCTGAACAACTAGTGCATGAATTGCACCTGTAAGATAGGGGGGAAATTAATTAATTTAGCCTGTTACACTTATCAGAACTGTTGTGATTTGGCTTCATTTCATATCTTTATTCCCTGAGTTTTGCCTCAGACCTGCTCTGAATTCTGCACAAAATTTCAACATCCAAGAATAACCAGAAATAACTTAGAAATCCACTGATTATTAATGTTAATTTTAATTGATTTTGTTAATTATCTGAAAATCATGCTTTAAGTTCATCGAAGAACTTCTGCAGCTTTCCATTCTCCAAGAAACTTAGCCTTAAGAAGGTAAAT
The DNA here is from genome assembly GCF_036250125.1 of Pseudopipra pipra. NCBI lineage: Eukaryota > Metazoa > Chordata > Aves > Passeriformes > Pipridae > Pseudopipra > Pseudopipra pipra. The sequence continues at coordinate 34,232,053 of NC_087551.1, read as the reverse complement.
GTACTCTGAATCCCATGAAGAAACAGAGGAAGACTGGGGTAACTGGACTAGAGGATTGAGCACTTATCTCACATGAGTACAACTGGACAAAGAGGCAGACTGGGACCTGTAACTCCATGGCTGAAGGTTCGAGACCCTTCTAATGGGAAGGGACATTGGGAAATTTGCCACAGAAAGGGAAGTTTGCCTCTGTCTTTCCTCCACTTCACAATGTTTTGTTTAACTCCTTTTCCTCCATTCCCAAGGTGGAAGAGGTCAGTTCATTAATCTGTGTTCAGCACATGGGAGAATTGGGTAATGATGATTTTGCCCTGTTTCCATTCATACAGATCGGGTCAGTGTGTTGGCACGCTGACTTGAACCTCACTCTCAGGTTTCCTTCATTGACAGCCCTGAAGTAGTTACTTATTTTCAGCTGCAATTGTGAGGAAAATGCCCCTTCAGATGCCAGCTGTCCTTCTGTAATCTCACCCTGTACCTTGCACATCCTTCTTCAGAGCAGCATGGCCAAAATGGGTTTGAAGTCAATGGAGTTATTTCTGCTTCAAAGCATCATGTCTGAGCTGACAATAATCCAACTATCCTCTACACCTAATGTGGCCCTAGCCAAGACCATCTTGAGCAACAGCATACAAACAGGACGTCCTGTGGAAGCTCTCCACCAGCAACGTCTGCTCTCCCTCCAGCCACAGCAGCACCCGCCCAACACCTCTGATTCTGGCGTAGACTTTCAGTGCTGTTTAGTGTGGGGAAAAGAGAAGGAAAAAAAACCAAAAAGGCTGAAACTTTTCTTAGTAAGTCACACTGAACACATATAGCTGAAGGAAAAGACAGGACATTGCTGATGATTAGTTAAATACAAGATGCTCACTCCTCAACAAAAACAGCATAGAAATCCCGAAGGTGACTGTGGTATTTCAAAGTGGTTCTGCTGATGTTGTTTCTCTCAATTTGTTTTTCTCTAATCCTGAACTGAGATTTTTCTTCCACAAATTAAAAAGAATTCCTGAGCTAATGTGTTATTGAAACACTGCAAAACAATACATTCCCTCTACTTCCAGGGAACATCTTTTATCGAGAATAAAACAGTAACAAAAATAAAATTGCTTTTATGCTACTCAGAAGAGAACTTTGTTAGGCAGCCAAGAATTTTCTCTCATTATTTCATGCTGTCATTGAGCCTGACTTTTGTAATAATAATATTTTTATTACTTTGCATTAATAGGAAACACAAGCCAACACTAGCCAGATATAGCTGAGATGAGTGATCACAGCTCCCAGGACTGCACACATAGCTCACAGCATCAGAGATGCCCTCGTCTTCCTCAGCACAGAACACACCACTAGGGCTGCACTGAAAAGTCACCACCAGCCCATGGCACAGCTTGGCAGGAGAGCCCCTAGTGAAGAACACAGGAGTTCCCATTCCAGAAACAAATGCAGGAAACCTACAAATGGAGCTTCAGTGAAAAGGAGCAGGTTTAAGAATACAGGGTATCCAGATGTCACATGTGCCAACAATCCCTCGAGAAGCTTTGCACATTATTTGAGTGATTTCCTCCTTTCTCGGTGCTGAACCTCTTATTGCTTTCAGGATATCATGTTCATTCAGACCCTGTTGTCTTCAGCTTACACAGCCTTATGCCTTTCTGTCTCTTGTCACCTGCTACAAGGGCCCCATCGGTAGCTGGGTGTGTATACTTGCTCTGAAGGCTTACCACCCTTCCACTTTAATCCCATCCTGTTTTGGTTTGGTCATTATTTCAGCCTGTTTACAGAGATATAATTGATGTCATTGGCTCCTGTAATGAGTTGAAGGATCTGGCAGAAGTTTTCTAGTTGTTCTTCCCTTGGTCACTCTATCTGATAAGAAGTTCATGACACTTTCCTGTCTCAGATTTCTGTTCTCTACGTACTTCAGAAAAAAGCATTCCCGGAGGTATTTCAGGAAGTGTCTGAGAGCTGAGAGAAGATTTTCTGCATTTCCTTTTTTTACTGTATCTAAACTAGGGATATACACACTCTGTGAATGTGTTTCCTTCTTTTAAGAAAAAATGGGCAGGGGGAAGGGGGGCTTGTCTCTGATCTGGCAACACCATGCTGAAGCTTTAGGGCTGGATTCATATTCCTTCCACCTACACCACTACATTTATTGTCACCCATCCCCTACAGTCAACTCTATTAGACTTTACAGAAAGCAGTCCTTCCTTTTTCTCTATAAGATGAAGGTTCCTACAAATACTTTGCCCATGTTTTAGACTATTTATAAACAAAAAGCCAGCAACAATTACCATCATATCCATTAAATTATTATTTTAGTATGAAAAAATCAGGAGAAATCATGCCTTCACTGGAAAACAAAACAGTTTATCAATCCACAATCCCTTTTCCAAAGCATCCCTACACCATTAGTTAAAGGAAACTACTGCCTCACCATAGAGTTCATGCCTTCTGCTATAAGAAGGTTGGAGAGATTTGAAAGCAGTTGTGATCACATGTGCGCAAGCTCTCTGATTTCTAAGTTATGGTGTGGAAATAGCATTTGATACTCTCTGTCCACTTGTAACATTAACCTGCTCCCTGTACGCTCAGACTGAAGGTTGCATTTCTCACATATCTCATCATGCTTCCACAAGGTGAGTTACTCTCCCTAAAACTGCTCCCTGCCACATCATCTACCAGTTCACTCCATCTCACCTACTAAAATTAATTAATCTGAATCAAATATTTTTCTTAAAAGATATTATTAAAAAGTGTCCATAGCCCCACTAGAAGTGGGAAATCCCACCTGAACTACTTGAAATAATTAATAACTCCTGGTATGGTTAATATCTTGTGGTTACCTGATTTCCAGTCCTCTCTCAAGAGTAAATACTTCATATAACAAGGGCCAACAAATTCTTGAGATGTTTTTACAGTAAATATGAGATTCTGAACTGACACATATGTCCTGCAACCTAAGTCAGAAAATGTGACTGCTCTGGCTACTGCAGTGCTATGCCACTAAAAGAATCTGCCTCTTCATCTAGTGCTTTGAGGACAATTTGAGACCAAAATCTCTCTCTAACTGAAATAACAGGCTGTGTTCAACCCAGAAGTGGCAAATTATTCCTTCAGTTTAGGTGATCCACAGGAAATAAGCACTTTGCCTTCAGTCTGAGTGCCCTCTGCTTAATACTCTGTTGTCTACCCAAATCGCATCATCAAAATAAATCTTCAAGTACCGTCTGATTAATCTTCTAAGATATGTGCAAAGATGTACCTTTATCTGCTATTTGGTTTGTAGGTACAAGAACCGTATCCACAAAGGCTTCTACTAAATACCACCAAGCACAAAGAGAGATTGGTCTCAAGCACCTCAACCCCTTCAAAGGTTATGAACCAAAGCAGTGGACCTGAAATGTTAATACTTTAGTCCTCATTAATACTATTTTTCTTGAGTTTTTTCAGCCTATATTCATTTTCACACAAAGCCAAGAACTCAGGTTCTTATATCCATCCTTTCTTCCAAACAATTATAGAGAAAGGATCCTCAGGTTACTTCTGTAACCTGTGGACTTGCTAAGACAACTGCCCATGGCCACTGCTTGTTTCAGATGAGTACTTTGATATGAACTTTAAGACAACTTCAGAATTTACAGTAATCTGACACACAGATTACTAATTTTAGTTTCCCTAATTTATAATGCCCAAGCTTCTTAGGATGTTCAGACACTTTTGCTCACTAACTACCTGAAAAAGCTTTGTGATTAGGAGGAATGCATCTTCCTGTGTCAGATGCTTCCATAATAGTCACACCATTCTGTAACTCACACCACAGAGAAAATTAAGCTCTTAACTGTACCAGTACAATATATTTTCTCAAATGAATATGCTGACTGAACATGTAATGCACACGATTTTTCTTCTTTTGACAGTCAAACACAGAGCAAGTCCTATTTTTTTTTGTTTGAAAACTCTGTTTTTCAGCCATATATTTATGTTTTCTGTAAAGTTATGTTGAGATAACATCTTGCATTTAATTAATAAGAAAATCCCATCTCCATCTTCACATTCATTGTCAGGCCTTGTGGCTGCAGTATGCCTTCTTGCTGGAGGACATTTCACTGTGTGCACAGTGTGCGTGTGCTCTAATTTCTACTTCCCCATCATGCACCACAACATGAAGAAAGCAGTGACTGGAGGGACGTGAACTTATCAGTCATTGTCAGGAGCTGGTGGTGACAGTAGGAAAACTAACAGCCCAGAAATCTCTTAAACGCTGAAGTGCAAGAGAAGAAAATAATCAAAATGAAATAGGGTTGCAGACATGAAAGAGCAAAGACTGTTTTTAAAAGTATGTGGATACTTTATTTGCACAAAAATAGATGTTGCAGGAATACCATGTGTTTGTAGGCATGGAAATAATTAATTGATAAACTGGCATTATTCGGTGTTCAAAGATATTCTTTCAAAGTTTTGTGAACTACACAATCAAATATTATGTATTGAAAAAGTCTTCCTTTATGTGTTTCTTCATGTCGCTGTCTAGTAGGGTTTCTTTCAGGTATATATACTCTCTTACAAATTATTCTAAAAATATTTAAAATATTATCTTGAAAAGTTCACTCTCAGCAGTGTTTTAAAAGAATATGCAAATATACTTGTCTTCACTATTCAGAATTCTCAGGGACTAATCATCTATTCTTTCACTTACTTAAAGTAAACTGACAATACTTTCTAAAAAGAATTAAATTAAATTTTCTGCTGAAAATTGAGGTGTGTGATATTGTTGGAGCTGGATATAGAGCTCTTTAGAATAGTGTAAGAATGGAGACTACTCTCACAGTAGTTCAGTCATTATTAAAAAAAAATCCATTACAGACTTTTAAGCAAATTTAGGGTTCCTTAAAGGTAAGTCATCACAAAGTAACTAAATCATACAGTGAATCTCTGCTCATTGCCCCAGGGCTCTAACTAAACTATTTGTCTTGTGGTAGCAGAACTTGTGGACTGTGGGAAGAGCTGCGCATTCCCCTCCAGGAGGGGATGTCAAAAAACAAGTTAGACTGTACACATAAGCAGTGAGAGTCTATACATGTTGTTTCCGTGCAAAGAAAAGTGCAAGGCACTTCCTGGGAGCCTTTTTTGCAGCTTCAAACTTGTTTCCACGACCCGGATGCATCAGGGATGGGAAGTAGTAAACCATCACCCCCAACCCTGGAGCACATCATCATATTTTTAATATCCTTATGTGCACACACTGACCCACCTCAATTCCTACTTTTGCTCTTCTGCACTGCTATCTATCTTTGCCAGCTAAAACAAAATGAAAGAAAATCCCATAGCTGCCTCTACATTTTTCTTTTAAACAAGCCTAAGCCTGTCTTCAATTCCTAACTCACCCAAGCCATGGGGTAGTGCTTGCTTGGGATGAGTTCTGGCACTCAGGAGCTCAGCGAGGGTGAAACCTTATACACAAGTACTGGGGGATCATTCAGTGTACACTGGTGCTTTGAAAGTAGCAGATGGAGTTGTCCCCATCACCATCTCATCTTGGCTTCATCAGCCAAATCTGCAGCTGGATATGCACAGGGCTTTGCAGTACCATCTGGCCAACTTTAGCAAGAGGTTTCATCTCATTCTGCTTAGCCAAGGGGCACCACACACTGTAGCAAGGTGCTACAGGAGAAGAGAGAGAGTGAAGAGGAGACAGGAGAGGGTTGGCAATGTGGAGCCATCTCTTTAAGTGGCTCTGTGCTCAGCCGAGGGAAGTCCCCTGCACTTTGGGTGCAAACTCAGTTGCCTTCAGGACTACTCCATATCATCCTATTTCTCCAAACAACCTGAGACACTACAATCATTCTTCACAGGAGCCCAACCCCAGCAGCTGAGCAAATACAGGGCAAGATTTATCCCTCCATAATCAGGGATAAAGCAGCACACCTTTCAGTCTTTTCATTTACTTTTTTTGTTAAGGCTTTGTATTAAATCCTTACACAATCTCAGTCATGTAAAACTTCACTGTAGCATCTCCTGTTAAGTCTTCACTGATATGTGGGGAGGAACGACTAAGCTCCAAACAGATTTTGAAGCATTTTACTTAGGTGAGAGTGGCTTACTGCAGTTCTAATGTATTCATGTCATATGCTGAGCTTTACATTAGAGTGACAAAATAAATAGTTTCAGAAAACCATTTTTCAGTAATTCTCACAAACCAGAAGACCTCAGCAATGGTCCAGCTGAATTTTTTTTTCCTCATAGAAAAGTGTAGTTCCTCAGAAACATGTGTCAACCATCAATGCAACATGTAGATAAACAAAAATCTGAGTATTTCACTATTTGCACTTGTCTATATTTAGTATTAACATAAAATAGAGTGAATGAGAATAGACAGTCAATTTGTTTTACACATAAACACTTTTGGAAAATACAGTTGCATTACCAACAATGCTTAACTTATTATTCTAAATGGATTTTTGCTAAATTGCTCTCCTTAACATACTACCACAATTTTTATAAATTGCTCTATTAGCACAATCTATGGAAATTGTGTCATGCAGATTGTTAGTAAATTGAGTCTGTTTTTATCATTTATTTCCATTCTTCTTTGCCAGGGCACAATTCAGCAGAAATACAAGGATCAGATTCTTCTCTCAGCTACACCAGATAGTTTCTGAATTACTCCACTAGACTCATTTTTAAGAAAGTGAATCTAGATTGTGATTTTCCACGTTGCAAATCCCGTGAAAGAAAAAAAGATTCTTCAAAATGTTTCTGCAGCTGAGCTGAAATTAATTTAGCCATTACTAACAGGATGCTCAAATATGTCTTTTTTCTCTTACCACAGCATTAGGCTAGACAGTAAATTCTAATTTCATGAAAAATAATGTGGTTAAATTGCCCATGCAATTATTGTCATTTGACCAAGTTTTGAGTAAATTATGAATGCTGGGGGGAAAAAAACATGCCTAAGAAATTAGCAAAGTGTGTAGAAAAGGCAAAGACAATTAACAAAAATGTGGAAATTATCTTCACTCTAGGCTGACTTCCAAAAAATCTGGTAGCAATTCCCCATTGCACACAAACCTGACTGAAACTCCTTTCATTAGACTTTTTTCTCTATCATAAACAGTATGGGCCACATTTTTGAAGACATGCATTCCAGAGGATACAGCATAGCACTGCAAACAACTTAATCCCAAATATTTGGAAAATGTGGGGCTAGATCTTGAGTGCTTTCAAAGAACAGAAGGAATTCCTTGGGGTCTTCAATAAGTTTTATGCCAAAGCTTTAATATTTCCAGTCTTAGGAAAATATCCTGGGATGTCCCAAGAAAAACTGCAAATCACTTTAATGTTTGGAGGATCTAAGGAATAAAGATCATGTATAAACTGGAAGAATATGAGGGAGAGACAGTGACCCCATAGAGGACAGGGATGATTCTGCCTTTTCAATCTCCAAGGTCTCAGAGAGGTAGCAACAGGTTTGACAGCAGAGAGAAATAAATGTCCCCATCCCTTCCCTCCATAAGAGGCATTTCATGGAGGATAGGTACAGGAAGTCAACCTTGTCAGGAAAGGTTAATAGAGGTGCTGGAAGTTAGAGGCATTGGGGAATGGGTTATTACATGAGGAGACAGCACAGAGATGCTGCCAAAAGCACCCTGTCCCACCATCAGTAGGGCAGAGGAAAGTAGGAAGCAGTCAAGAGGTAAAAGGGGAGACAATGGGGACAGGCACAAAAAGTAGAATCCATTAGACCATGTGAGGCATAGAGAAAATATATCTGATTGCTGTACGAGAGTGAGAAAAAAGATACACTGGAGATACATTTAAGGAAGAGTAACAGTTTTAGAGCAAGACCAAGTAAGGCAGGAAAATGAGATTATTGCAAGGTGTGATTTTGCCATCAATCCCAGAGATTTTGGCAGGTTTTTGCCATCCTGAGTGCTAAATGGCCTAGTAGTGAGCCACAAGGCTTTGAGGTAGGAGCATCAGTTGCAATGCAGAGTTTCTGCAATTTCCCTCACCTGCACTGCCTGCCTAATGTAAACTATGTTCTTTCATCTGATGGAGGGCACTGGTGAGACAACCGGGGCCCTGCCTGAGATGGAGCAGTTTACTCTTCTTATTATTAGAGCAGTGTGCAGGTCATTTGTTTCTTTAATATTGATAAAGGCTTAGACAAAACAAGAAAATATACTCTGATCAATATCCAAAGATATTTCAAGAAGGAATAAAAGAATGTATAAAATGAAAAAAAAAAAAAAAAAGATCAGGAATAGAAATCCAAACTGACTGTACTAATTTTCCCTTTAAATATATATTTTAAAAGAGTTTCATAACTTCATTAAACATTTCCAGAGGAATATATGTGTTGTAAGAAGTCATGTGACAACGGTCTTTCAAGCAACAGTCATGTCATTATAACACAAGCATGAACTGAAATAACGCTGTAAATTACTAAATTTGTATTTGTTTTACTTTGAATTGTTTTTATTCCTCAAACTTATAATAACGTAAAAATGTTGCAAGACAGTCTCTTGAGAACCTGGGTTTTGCAGCAGTTTCAATTTCCATTATTAAAGTTTTCCATCCACTTCCTAATTACCTTTTCGTGCCTGGGTCTGGGCTTGCTTCCATTTTGTGGCAACCTCCTGGTATGTAGCCCCTAACAAGTGAAACAACAGCTTCTGATTTTAGCCAAGAACAGCAATCAGGTGGCCAGTGGGTCATCAGGTAGCATTCTCACAGTTCACTTTTCTCCCCTCTAGTTTTTTTTCAGACAGCTTTATTATCGCAGCCAAGAATGATGTGAATAGTATCATCACGGTGTCACAGAATGGTTTGGGCTGGGAGGGACCTTAAAGATCATCGAGCTCCAACCCCCCTTGCCAGAGGTAGGGACACCTTCCACTAGACCAGGTTATTCAGAGCCCTATCCAGCCTGGCCTTGAACACTTCCAGGCATCCATAGCTTCTCTGGCAACCTGTTCCAGTGCCTCACTACCCTAACAGTAAAGAATTTCTTCCTAATATCTAATCTAAACCTACTCTCAGTTTGAAACCATTCTTCTTGTCCTATCACTACATGCCCCTGCAAAAATTCCCCCTCTGGCTTTCTTGTATACACCTTTTAGGTACTGAAGGGCTGCTATAAGGATACCACCATCGTATTTGTGTAAATGAATGTATGACAGAATGCAGGTCTCCACAAATTCTCTGTGCTTTATTTAAATACACATACATACATTCACATGCATGCAGACATCTAACAATGAGCAAGCAATGAGGTGTTAGAAGGAGCAGGCAAGGGTTCATTTAAAAGAAGTTTTTGCCCTAACTCAAACTACTGTTATGTTTTCAGAGTGTGTGACTCATCTGATGAGATTTTTCTTCCACTCCTCAAGTAGGTTGAACAGTGATCAAGAAATAAATGACAGGGTTTTAACATGTACTGCTACAGAGACATAATCAGAAGCTCTGAAAGCTTAAGAAAGGAGGGTTCCATTGTAACATTCAGCTTGCACTTGCAGGCATTTTTCTATTCACTTGTTAAAATAAAAACCAGCACAACAAAACAGGGTAAAGACCGCTGATCACAGGTTCTGCTTCAGTTTCATTGTCGCTGATGTGACAATAGTTTAAAATATTTTCTCAGTCCCCAAATTTTTAAAATAAATGGCATAAATAGAATACTTTACACAACCACTAAGAAATTACTAAAAATTCCATAGAGTGCACATTCCACTCAGAACACAGAAAAAAAAACAAATGGCCTGGTAATGGAGCTAGCAGGAAAGATTTTTTAATCATCATTAATGTCTAGGATGTAAGATTCCACATAGACTTCAAATAAAAGTACGTGCCTGAGGTTCAGAACCTGCCTTGTTACTGAACAATGACAGACATAAGGAACCAGCTGAAACTCTGCCACTAACTGGAGCTTAAATGCTGATTGCATAGCCATACCAGGAAAGAATCAATCCTCCCTTTGCAGGATGTGAACTTTTACTACTGAACTTTACCTGCTTATTACCTATTTAGAGTAAGCTGTACCTAAGGTGAAAGATGAGAGAAGAAAATATATGATTCTAAGAAAAGAGGCATCTAGGAGAGACCAATCCAGGCAACTCAAAGACAATGAGATAAGCAGGCATGCCACGGAGACAGTCGTTATAGTGAGGAAGGGACAATGACAAGTCAGGAGAGAAAAGGGTGCAACAGAGGGTTGAGCGAAAGTAAGGTAACTAGAGAGTAGATGAAAACTACAAAGGAGGTCACAGATAACAGGTGGGAAGACCAAGAGCTGCTTTTTGTAAAGATTAAACTCAGACTCAATTGAATTACCTTTACAGGCCAGGTGATGGGACTGGCCACTCAGGTGGTTGGGCAATGTGACTAAGAAACTAATGTTTGCTCAATGGTCAATGGTGCTACAAAAGTCTCTTGTAACACACCTTTTCCCATCCTTTCTCTCACGTGTTTACCTCAGGAGCACATTTAAATGGGGGCTTTGTTTGCTCCAAGCTTTTGCTACAGCAGGGAGTTTTAAGCTATTCAAATATGTCTGCATGGTAGATGCTTGATTTGGTCTGGGGAATTTGGAAATTTTACAAGAGGTCAACATTGCACATTTCACCCTCACAGAAGGTACGTTATAAAGAAACCCTCCTTTTGCAAGTGGTTCTTAATTTAAATAACTCAGCTTCCTCGGGGAGTTTAAATTAAGAAATCTGGGTTTTCTCACTGTTTTTTTTCATTTCTGCATTCTCTTTTCCTCTTCATTGTACCAAAGTCTGTCCCATTGCTCCCAAACTAATATAGTAATATGACAGGAAATATTCCTTTTTTTAAAAAAGGGCAGGGATGTGAGAAGGTAAATAAGTTCAGTAAATATTCCAGAGCAACAGAAGGGGAGCAATCAACTGACAGGGTGAGGCAAGTACAATCTTTTTTTCCTTCTGGTGTGGTTTATACACATGCTATTTTTGCTCATTTTCAAAGCCATTTTTGTAACCTTCAGACCATATAATAGAGGCTTCTTATTTTGTCTGTAATAACTTTTTATACTCAGTAAGTAATCCTAATTTCCAATTTCTGTACAAATCCTTCTTGGGCTTGGGTAAGTGAATGGCTGTGATTCAGCCAGTGGGTCTCTAGCTACCCTTCCTCACAATCCTAATACAGGGACGATTTTCAGCTGTGCTCTTCATACCGTTTCTGTCAGCAATAACCAATTCATTTCAGCTCCTTTTACCCAGATTTGCTTCCTGAGGGACCTCAGCAAGATGGCCTCTGATGTAGCTGAATCCATCTTTCCGCCCACTCATGGTCTCTCTTTCACTGGTTTTTTTCCTTCTTACTCCAGAAGTCTGAAGCTCCACCCTTTCTTCCCTCCTTGACACTCATGGCCTACTGGATAGGCTTTAATAAAAATACAGGATCCTCTCTTCTGTTTTCTGCATCTTCTGAGGAAAAGTTACCAACTCTTCACAGTCATCTCCACTTAAACTGTTCCCTCATTGTATTCCTGGACAGTTTCATAATTAAAACCCTTCTTCACCCTTAGCACTAATATCTTCATTTGGGGCGATTCTGCTGAAATAATAATCCTCATTTAGGGATCAACGGAGAAGGCCCAACATGGTGTTGCCCTTGCTGACTTCTCATCTCATTGATCCACTCTTCAGCATGATTCCCCTAAGATTTGCACTGTCAGAAATAAGGGGATGTTAAATGGCATAATTAATCTGAGAAGAAAGAAAATTACTTTTCCCCACAGAAAAGGATTTAAAACAAATTATAGTTTTGATAACTCCAGGACTTTCAACCTTGTGCTTATATACTGGGAGAGCAGAAGGAATTGGAAGAAAACAGCAATAAACCCATATAAGCTATTTGCATAATGGACTTGCTACATTGCAAATACTAATGAACAAGGTTCCCCTTGGCTAAGTTAGAGGGCAAAGGAAATTTTCCATGTTTAACATCAGCCCTTTATGTTCCCTAATCAGGCTGCCATTGTCTAGTCTCTCCACCTCTCATATCCCAAGCTTCCTCAATTTGTGATGGCCAGAAAATTTTGTTCATAGTTCATTATCAAAGTAAATTCTCAAACAAATACTTTTTTGGACATAAAAATACAAAAATATGTAAGAAATAATTTGCATTCTGCTTCTCTATCTTCAGAAGATTGACCAGGAAAAGAAAGCAGCCCCCCACTGTGCTGCTGCAAACATACAAAAGCATTCATCATCTCATGGGTACGTTCATTTAGGTGCCCGTACTTGAAGTGATCAATTTTCAAAACGGGACTGTATCTGCACATGAATGCCAAATACTGTATGGAAGACAGGCAGCTGCATGTTGAGACAGTGGGCTAAAACCAATTTGGAAAACTTTGGCTTTTCAACATTTATATAAACCTTCCAGATTTTGTAAATGCCACATGGGGATATGCTACCTTACTGAGGTACTCTAGATGATGAATGAGTGGCATGGCATCTTGTTCATTAAAAGACAGGGAAGACAGGAAACAGGAAAGGTAGGAATAATTTTCTCAAGATATGAGATCTGCCTTCCTTTTAAATAATGAAGCACCACTGGATTGACCCTACAAAAGCATGTAGGGTCTATTTGTTCTCCAGAAATTTCCAAAACCCCTTTTCTGATTTTCCAGAACTTCTGTAGTCTGGTTTGCCATCTCTGAACACTTTTCTGTCATGTGTTGTTTTCAGTTTGCCATTTCCCTGCGCTCAGGCAGGACAACCCTGAAAAAAGAAAGTAGTAGCTTATAACAACCAGTTTTCTTTATGAAAAACGGTCAAAACCAGTACTGGAGAGCACTTTGTCCCCCTAAAACCTGCAAATATAAGTCCATTTTGTCTAAATGCAAAAGTATTGCTCTTCATCTGTGAATTATTATGGCTTTATATGTTTTCTATGCCTGTACAAGGCTCAGACCAAAAAGTAAAGCTGTCATGGTCAAGCTCAGCCTGAGTCAGGACTCCAAGCTGTCCAGCAGATTTTCTGTGTCATGCAATAGCTCTGAGTCCCCAGCTGTAAATGATATATAATAATGGCAACCTATGTTTCCTGCAGAGACTGTCCATAGCCCAGAAGTGTCCAAAACATGGATAAAGACTGTAAGCAAGGCCAAGAACAGCAATGTCCATCTGGCCTACAAGGCACACACCTGAGGTACAAATGAAATCATAAAAAAGAAGCTTCATAAGTGCTCATAAAGGAATAAAGGTATTCCCTTCTGTTTGTAGAAAGTTTTCAGATATGCAGTTGTAAAGTACTTGATAAGAAAAATTGTTCCTGATTTACATCTCCTGAAATAGATTTAATTAGTTATGGAGTATCATAAAATGCCTAAGAAGTAGCCACTTGCTGATGTATTCACCTGGGAGCAATTTGAGGAGCTATTCTTCAGCCCTGCAGACATGCAAGATGAAAGAATAGACAGATCATTAGCCAACAATGAAATTAAAAAGAAAAATACAGTGACTAGAAAAAGCAATTATCATCTCCATTAAATTTTATCTGATTCATTATCAAGTGTGGCTGGACAAAAGGACAAGAATTGGTGTCCCAACAGTTCCTTGGTGAGCTGCTGCATTCAGGACAAGAGGAGATGAAAGGCAGCCCTCTGCACTGAGGGCTAGGTAGGACTCTGGCATATCAAATCCCTTGTTTCCAGGATCAAAAAATATTCCCAGGGAGCTGGAGAAATAAAGCTACCATTGATGAATAATTCAGAGACAGGACCTGAATTTGGAGTTGCTACTCAGACCTGAAATGAACAGCTGTTTTGCCTACAGAAGAGCTGTGGGATCTCTAAATAAAGTCATATTTTTCATAATGTGTATGAAGCAGCCAGCAACAGTCCTCTTTTGTTCTCCATGGGCAATCCTCTTCCAGGGCAGACACTTGCTTCTACTGACTCTTACTCATCGTGTGGTTTGGTGAGCAGCCATAAAATCTTCCTGAGTTCCACAGGACCAGATATCCATGGCAAGGTGCTTCTGAACTTCCTCTCAGATCCAGGTGGTGACTCCTGTGCCAGTTCCACCTCAGTGACTTCCCAAGCCATGGCACAGTGACCCTCACCTATTAAGGTAACTTATTTAGACTTATTAGGGCTACAGCTATTTTACATAGAGAAATCATTAAAATACTTGACTAAACCACCAACTACACCAGTAATTTTCTAGCTTACGCCCTTAACTGTACCCAGGACTATTAGTAGATCTTTATGCTCCAAGAATGCTATGTCAAATGAAAATCTCCAAACTTAGAGGATAAAGTTTATTTTGATTACTCTTAATGTCTGTGATTAATGATGTATATTTCTTATTTCTACTTTTCAGGCTTTTTCTAAAGAATAGGTCATATTTAATGTCCACCATATGGGAAACAGCCCACCAAATGAAACACTTATTGGGATAATTCCATGGGTATTCAGAAGAACGCAAAATTAATTAATTTTCCTTCTGGTTCTCAAAATGTACCTAGACAGAATGGGAAGTTTTATGAGATGCTAATTTTCTTTCTTTCCCCAAATACCATAAGAATAATTTTCTTCATTTATTTTTTATTTCAGATTCGTGTCCTGATCAGAAATGAAAAAAATCAAATATGAATAAACATGAAAGGTTAGCAAAACATATTTGCACCTCAAAAATGTTACATTTGCAGTTTTGGAGAAATCTAAATGTCATTTCATGCAAACAGATTTTACCACAGCTCTCCTTAATTCTTAGAGAACATGATAACAAGGATACAGTAAAGAGATGAAACTAGGATTAATGAGACATAAGTGAAGCACTTAATAGTTGAATCTGTGGGATGATATGCACAGGAAAATGATGAAATGGCCATGAAACATGATTCAAGAGTAAACTTCACAAAAAGAAAATATGTATCACTGGATATATATTTGCATTTTAAGAGGAGAGAATTGAATAACCCAGAAGAGCATTTCCATTTCTAATTATTTGCTACTGTGATTCAATGACTAGATCCTGGGTTTTGTGAAAATATTTCTGTACACTGCACCAAAGCGATCAAAAGTCATTCATTTTTATGCTAATGTAAAGGAGTACAATCTCAACACAAGATCTGTCTGCAAGAGATCATAGAAATACAGCATCCAATTAAAAGCAGACCAATACTTCAATTGACATAAAGCTCTACAGCAGCATGCACATTTGCTGTGTCCTACATTTTCTTGTTCAATTCTTTTTAGTAAATTCATTACTCAGGTGAAAAATTTCTTAATTTTGTTTGCTGATAAACACAACCTGTATTTTAACATTTCCTCTCAAACAGGATCCTAGACCAGGAGTACAGAGCTAGAAAGTACCCCACATGACAGAATACTATGAGAGAGGCTAAATTATTTTGAAGTATTCTTGACAAGTAATTAAAACACCGAAAGACCTCTAATGTTCCTTTTGCAAAATAAGGGCTATTTGTTCGTTTGTCCTAACATTTTTCCTTGGAGAATAGCTTATTCTTTTAATGCTGTGATTTTTTTTCTTTAATCACAGTGCTGAAGATTTTTTTCCCCATTGTTTGTCACATTGAACCACCAATCACAGTTTTGAAATCCTTTCTCTTGAAGGAAAGACATTCTATTCACACTGATAGAACTCTGATATAACAGTCTTAGCTGATGGTAAACATAAGGGGGATTATCAAGATGCCATTATTTTTCAAAGATATTCCTGAGAACAGATGAGTCTGGATTTTAGATTAGCATTAAAGTTGCTTTAATATAACATGTTTCATAGTTCCAATATAAAAACTAATTTATGAGAAACACAGTCTCTCTCTGTATTACAAGGTACTACACACAGTTCCATGGTGACTTTGAAAGGTGACTTTTGATTACTTTCTTGGTGTATGGTTCTTACTCTACAAATAGTAGAGGTTTTTTGGATTCTGAAAGATTCTTTTGTTGAAGGTCAATTAATAAGCTTCAAGCAGCCTACTTTTGCCCTACTCCTTTGTCAGGTTAAGGACTCCACCCTGTCTGACAGCATGAACCACCAACTGGGGCTGCTCATTGCACCTCGTCAATGAAACAAGTTTACAGATTCTAGCAAACTAGTCTCCTTCCTAGAAGGCAGCACTCTGGCACAGAAGGACAGGAGTACAATCAAAAACCACTAGGCCTTGGGAGGAAATTCGAGATAGGACAGGTAGCAATAAAAAAGAAGAGACAGAAGTCAGGTTTTTCCTTCCTTTAGGCTCTGCTGACAAAGTTTTATTAGAAGTAGGATCCATTGCATTGCTAAAAGGGTTCAACACCTGGCTGGACCTTCTATACTTTACTTTGACAATCAAGTGCAAGACCAGGAGAAGGAAAAGAGGCGGACAGCAGCATTTGACACCAGCTGCCATAAGCTGAAGAAGTTCTTGGAGAGAGGACTGTGGCTTTACCTGTACTTGATTTATGCTACTATTTATAAGACTAGGATTTGACGTATGAATGAATACAACACTGAATTTAGCAAAGGCAAAAAATGGTATTATGAGGACAAAATAGGCCTCCAAAGAGGTAGCTGCCATCCTAAGCTCCATGTTGGGCTGCAGGGCATGCAAGCATCTGTCCCCAGCACTGGGCCATTGCTCAGGGGACAGGGGAGCATCCAGGCCCGCAGCCATGGCAGCCATGGGTCGACAGACAGCCCTACTCATCATCTCCATCCTCCCTCTGGGAGAAGGTGCATCTGGGGGAGAGGTTCAGCCCCTCTCCCCTCTGGGGTCCTTCACAGAGACCAGCCTGCACAAAGACTGTAGATGTGACTCACCACATCCCTTCCAGGGCTGTGGTCACTGCAGATGTCTCCACCAGCTGGGAAGACCAACTGGGTAATGTTTAATAAACATTAAATTACCTTGATCCTCGTGTCCTCAGTAGAACCAAGCACTGACCAGATTGGGGGAACACATATTTTACCTTGAAAACATGGAGCAAGGAGCCTTCCTAAGAATACAGACAGAGCCTCTCAAACATTATGTATGAAGCGTTTGAGTCTCAAAAGGATACTCAGAGGAGTGTCACAGCTGTTAAACAGCCCTGTGCCAAGTACTCAGCACAGTATCACTCTGAGATATTACACTCCTCAGGCACCACCTGGGTGAAGGGCATCATCTGGGCATCCCTGATGCTACCAAGAGCTCAATAATAAAATTGAACCCATCATGATGCATTCTTTGTCCTGAATTATTTCCAAACTGAGATACTTAACTATGACCTAAAACATCAGCTGTATTATGTATTTATCCCTTCCATCAATAGACTGGTACAGCATGTGACTATACACCATTAAACAGCTGTTGGCTTTCCAGCAAAGCTGGCTATCATTCAGCCATGGATAAAATAATTATGCATAGCATTTCATTGTGCCTGGCCATCCTGAGACAGCTGCTCAAGCAGTAAAGAAACAGATTTCAGGACCCCAGCCCCATTTTTGAGGTGTTGCATGACCAGCACTCTCTAGCACAAAGAGCTGGTGTGCAATAAAGCCCATGACGAACTTCAGTCTGAGGCAGGAAATTTGGTGTGATTTTATAATGTTGCTTTTTTTTTAATAAGGCATCCAACTCTCTAGAGCTGCTCTGGGTAATCCTAATAGGTACCTAATGATTTTCTTCATTTTATTCTTTAGGCTTGAAGTATAATAATGTTACTGTGCTACATGTGCTCTGCAGATAAATCTCTTTCTATTTATTGTTTTCTGATTGCCTCTTGGACATTATGTATTTTTTCTTAACACTCTATCTCATTTGTAAACTGTGGTTGAGAACGATTTATGAAGAACCATTTGAACCAAGAAGCATTTTTAATGAGTATATTTTGCAAAGGGCAACAGCACCACGAATATAACACCAATTAATAGCTTTATTTGATCTAGGGAGTAGGAAAAAGCAAATAGAAACTCAGATATTGATTTGTCCAGTGGTCTGCCTATTGTAGAAAAGTAATCCTATGTGTTCTCCATCTTCAATTTTAATTTCTTTGTGTAGCATATGCAAGTACAACATCTGAGCAGAAATAGGAATTGGAAAATTCTCTTTCTCACAGTATACAGTGAGCAACGTTTCTTCAGGCACTTGATGAGAAGTAACTTTAGTTTTAATAGTGCTGAAAAAGTCTTGATTGGAGAGGCACATTGTCATTTCTTGCTTATTTGCTTAATATCTACAAAGTGATAAAGCAAAATATTAGACTGGGCAGTTTAATTTTGAAAGAAGAAAACAAGCAAATAATGTTTACTTCTTTAATGCTTTCCCAGTTGTGCTTCTTTATTTCCTGCATTTGTCAATAGCTTACAATTTTCTTTCTCTCCCTGCACCTTCAAGACCTTACTTAATGACTTAGTAAGCAGGATCCTCATGAGTAAATGAGGATGCATGGAGAGTAGAAGAGGGCAGGTTTCACAGTCAAGGGCAAACAAGCCCTGACCAAAGGTCTGTAATTCCCACACGGCCACACAGAGCCTGTCATTTTGCAGCAAACTACAAGTTTGTTCTGCATCAGCTCACTCTCCTTCACTATTGATATCAAATGCACTGATTCCCTAACTCTTGAGCAACCCTTCTAGCACAGCCCACCACATTTGCTACTCTAATTGTAAGATTTACTAGATTTTTTGTCATGACACCTAGCTTGCCTCTCAGAGCTTTCTGATGGTATTCTACTCCCCCTGCCCCCTTCTTGCACTTCACAAGAAACAACAACAGATAGGCCTGGCACATGATTTTGCCTGTGTCACAGAATGTCATAAAAATTGAAATACACTTCTTCAATAATACCGCAGATTTGAAACACAATTTAAAATAGAGATATTATAGAGATACTTCTAAAATATGTCAAATAAAAATTTTTTAAAATGGAGGCTTTGACTATATTCATATCTATTTGGTATTAAAAAAACCAAATGTGGAGAAATAGTTGTACCCATTAGGACATTTTCAGGGCTGCTGTAAGTCACTCTGTCTTCACACACCCTGAGGGACTACTGCCACACTGAGAAGCAACACAAATACAACAAATTTTACTATTGTGATTTCCTGGATGTAACTTGTTATATGTAGGACACCTGGTAAGAGGGAATAACAGGGAAATTCCCCTCAGCCTCAGGACAGGCAGTGATCCAGCAGTGCCAGAAGACCTCCTGCACCCTGGTCACTGCCTCCTCCTTCTTCCCAGTTCCTTGTGGACAGCTCCAGGACTCTGCAACCACCAAGACTGGCTCTGGGTTAAAACAATTAAGGAAAGCAATGAAGGCATTTCAGATGGCAAGGACAGAGCAGCTGCAGAGAGAGAGACAGAAATGAGGATTTGGGTTACCACAGAACCACAAACTGTTTCAGTGAGGTAAACTTGCTCCAAGTATTTTTCCATAGGGATGCTTCCTGATAATGGAAGTGAATGCCTAATTGACTTACCAGCATGCTCTGCTTTGCAAACTAAATTAATAACATTTCTCAGGTATGTGAACTTCAATATCAATATGTGTTTGGATTTCTTCCAGATTTGATATTTACTGGGAATTTCCTGGATTTATGTTCTGGAATTTCCTCTGTAAAACAATTTGATGTTTACAGATAGTCAAATAACCCTCTAGTAGAGCCTGGCAGTGTTGTTGTTGCAACAACATGGTGCTCAAATGCACAGATTTTGTATGGTGAGTCAGTTAATTTCAACCATGGTGGACCTGAAAGTCTGATGGGACTTACAAAAAATACTAGTTGTTAGTTACACCGAGAGCCAAAACTCAAAATATACTGACAATAAACATTTGGTACAGCCTGATAAAAATTCGTCTTGTGACCAAATCCCAAAAGGCCACTCCAGAAGGGTCCCACAGGGATCTTCTCTTTGATGAACCCATCAGTCAGGGAGAGGAGACAGTGGCACCCCTGAAGTCAGTTGCAAGCTCAGCAGAGCACAGACATCATATAAGCTTCTGCTTGCAGTGTGTTTCTGTGGCAGATATGCAATATATTCTTTGCTCTCCAGGTAACTAGTTTTCAAGGATATTAGAGATGTTTTGCTGTATGTTAACCTCCAGTTATTACAGCTAGTGATGCTGCCTGCTTTGTGCATGCCTCCACCACCACTGTGTGGATGATCCTATCCTGCAGGGACTTTGCCCATCCATCCCCCTTGCAGAGCACTGGGTCCCTGCAGTAATTCAGAATGAAGGGCAGGCTCACTTGCTGGCTCTTCCTCTCTTTTTTGTCTATCCCCTGGATGTTTCAGTGTGTACTGAAAAAGCAAAACTGAGCAACCAGCCTCCAGCTGGTTCTGCATTATTCTAGGCAGGTATTATGGAGGCAGGGGAAGATGCGCTTTTATTCGGGGCTCACAGAAGTGCAGTATTTCCTTTTAAATATGCATAGACAATTTAAAAAGAGAAATACTACAATTGCTTCAGGACTGCCTTTGGCTCTGATTAGAAACAGCTGAGCAAAGTTAAGTGCTCAGCTGTTTCTGCAAAGAGATTAACACCTGTTGAAGATGGAACAAAAATATGTGACAGAGTTTAAGAGCAAATATCAAAAGATCATTATTGTAAAGCTAACAGTAACACCAGTGACTGATCACATCCCCACCCTGTCATGCTACATCACTCCTGGGAGGTAAAAAAAGCACATTAACACATCTACAGCACTTAAGCAATATTTGCACATATTTTAAGCTCTTTTCTCGTCCGTAGCTGGGAGAATGGCTCCACGATTCTCTTATCCAAAGAAATTTACAGAGGATGTCAGGTCATAACAAAATAACATCTACCCAGGCATGCCACATACACTTGAGGCAGACAGCTGTATTATAGCATGTATTGTTATAGTGCATATTAGTGTCCCATTTGGGGTAAGAGGAGCATCCTTAGTGTCTTACAGGACAACCCTGGATGTATGTACGGAGCAGGAAACAAGAGGTTGGAGAGCAACCCCACAGAAAGGGACCTGAGAATTCTGGTCAATGGCAAGTTGAATATGAGTCAGCAGTGCCCTGGCAGCCAGGAGGGCCAACTTTGTCCTGGGGACCATCAGGCAAAGCATCGCCACCTGCTCTGCTCTTGGCCTCACCTTGAATATTGTGCGCAGTTTTGGCGCCACAATATAAGAAGGATATTAAACTATTAGAGAGCATCCAAAGGAAGGCAACAAAGATGGTGAAGAGCCTAGAGGAGAAGGTGTATAAGGAGTGGCTGAGGTTGCTTGGTTTATCCAGTCTAGAGAAGAGGAGACTGGGGGGAGACCTCATCATGTTCTACAGCTTGCTCACAAGGGGAAATGGTGGGACAGGTACTGATTTCTTCTCTCTGGTGACCAATGATAGGACCCAAGGGAATGGCATGAAGCTGTGTCAGGGGAGATTTAAGTTAGATATTAGGAAGAGGTTCTTCACCCAGAGGATGGCTGGGCACTGAAACAGGCTCCCCAGGGAAGTGGTCATGGCACCAAACCTGTCAGAGTTCTAGAAGTGCTCAGACAATGTTCTCAGACATGTGGTGTGATTCTTGGGGTTGTTCTGTTCAGGGCCAGGAGTTGGACTCGATGATCCTTGTGAGTCCCTTCCAGCTCAGGATATGCTAAGATGCTATGTGTGATTTCCCAAATTTCTTTTCCTATGTGCTGCAGGGACAGCAGGAGTGTGTTGTACCTACCCCTCTTGGCTGAAGGGAACTACCTGCCTCAGGGACCAGAGCTTCTCCTACACGCCACAGGGCCAGCCTTGTCCCAAACAGTACAGGGAAAGAAGGCCTGGCACTGCTGGAGCTCCCCCAACACCCTGACATGCTCTCCCAAGGCAGCAGGAAAGCACCAGGCCCTGTGGGATGCTCTGCAGAAGTTCCCCCTGTGTTTCCTGCCTGTGAGCTCACTGCATTTCTCTGATGCTGAGACTGAAATGTGGCCTCACATTTTTTACCCCAAACCAAGTTTCTTTCCTGATGAAGGCCAGCTGCAGGAGCAGTCCAGATAACAGTGTGCTCCACAGTTCATTAACACAGAACTGTGCAAAGTAGGGACTACCAGGCACACCACAGGGTGTGGGGTTGCCCACACTTCCAGGGAGGGAAGCACTTCAGACACTGTTGAAAGGTTACACTTACAGGCTCACTCTCTGGGTAGGTACCTCAGGAGTGCCCTATGATGCAGACATATACCAAAATGCACTGGACCACAGCTGTGGGCATGGTCCACCCATGCCCCAAGGTAAGGAGCCCACAGCCGTGACCACTGGTATGATGGTGGGGGGGACACAGCCCACGGCTGTGCTCTTCTCAGGCACTGATTAGACCTCCACAACATCAGGCATGGGAATTGTCACTAACTCCCCTCAAGAGTAAACATTGCAATTGTACCTAAGCTACATTTGGGTGTGTGCCAAAGCTGCCTATGGTGGTAGAGAAGGAGAGCCCAAGCCAGCCAGGCTCCCCATTGGCATCTTGCCACCAGCTGCTAGAGGCCACTGCCACGTCCAGTCATGTAAAAAACTGGCAGAGGTGAAGGCCACCCCTGACTTTCCTCTCCCTGCAAACTGGGAAACTGCAGCTTGCTTCTCTTTTGCAGGTGTGTCATTCTTCAGACTGTGCCCAGATGGAAAAACTGATGAAATGGCTGCTTCCAGCACACGTCACTGCACAGGTCTCCCACTCCCAATGGACGTAATGCCTCAAAGATTTACACCAGCTAAAAAATTTGATGCATGTCTCCTCAAAGCCAATTTATTTTTATTCCAGGAGGTATAAATAATAGAGAGACCTGGGGTTTGTTGGCTGATCTCTTATTTATTTTCTCTGGTCATTTATTGCAGCTCAGTTTATTTCTTCCTTGGATTTCAATTTCTGCTCTGGATTCATTTTGATTCTAGTTTCCTCAAATATTATGCACATAAATTAAGTAGCACTATGCAGAAAAAAAAAGATCTGGGAGTCACCTGTGTAACCCAGAAGATACAAAAGGATGCAAAATGCAGAGAGCACAAAGAATGAGCAAAAATACTGACACTTTTATTCTATTTCTTTGCAGTGTTCTATATGGAATGCTGTATTTCTTATGTTATTAAAAAAAAAAAAGTACATATAGGAAGGATTCTGAAAATATACTTTGAAAGGATAAAGAAACTGGAATATTATCCATAAGAAGACATACTGTAAAGATTTAAAGAGAAAAATGAATAAGAGATGATATGCAGTCGGTATATAAAGGACTTTGAGAGAAAGTAATTCAATACATCCTTTTTCCATACAATAAAGGAAAAAAGATACTAGTCCTGTGGACTAGAACTTCTTTCAAGATTTGGTGAAAGTATATTTATTGATTTAGATTGCCAAATTTTCATAAAGTCATTGGATAGGTTTAAAAGTAATTAAAAATACAAATTAACACATTATACTTAGTTCTGTACTGTTCATCTTGAAATATCTTGCTTATACCTCTGGAATATCTAATATTGTCATCTTCACTGTTACTGGCTGGACTAGGCTAACCAGGAATATAAATGCTGGGATTTCTGTAACTGTACAGCCTTTCCCAGGTCCAAGTGAGCAGAGCTAAAGTTGCCTATTTATTCTTCAATGCAGTAGTTTCCTACTTGGAGCACTTGGTTTAAAAAAACATAACATTTTGCATGTCAAATACTGCAAACTAAAAAAGCAGAAAAAAGAGGCTACTAAAACTAAGACAAGGTTAATAAATCTTTTTAATGCTTGAACAGCTAACAAGGAAGGGCATGCAAGGACAGACTTAGTGATATAACCATTACCAAAAAAGGATTTTGTGTCACCTAGTACAGAAGTGTAGAATTTAAAACATTTGAAATTATTGCCTGAACATGAATTTCCTTGGGCCAAAATACCATATTTCTGGTAATTGCTTCATACATTATCTAAAATCACAAATTATTTCATTCTGCCATTCACATGAAAATAATCCAAGAACTATCCATGCAAGTTCAAGCCTATTTTTCCCTGGGCTGTCACTTTCAGATGTTTTTCACTCTCAGCATTTTTCACTGCCGGGTCCCCCAACCAAATATGTCCATCTGGCTACAGCACATAGAAAGAAGTAGCAGAAACCTCTATTTACAGCTTATAATGATTCCTTCACTTCTGCAATTAGCACTGTCTATAACTCAAGGTGATCATTTAGTTCTCACATTCCTGTTTTAAGGGTCCTACATTTTAAGAGGCATCAGCTTTCACTGCTGGAAGAGGCAGACATGGTGCTGTCCTCACTGAACCCAAAAGTTACTGTATCAGAGGGAAATTGCCACCTACATCAATATAACAGTGTTCTCCCTAAAATGAGTCTTCAGAGCATCATTTCTGTACAAAACTTGCACAAGAAGTAATCAAAATGAAACTTCTGCTGATTGCCTAAGCTATCTGAATTTCCCCGGTAATTTGACAAGCTACAATTAGATGCATGTTTTCCAGAGGGACACTTTGGGAGGGAAGCAAGACGGGGCAAATGAATCATCCTGTGGAAATGGGAGTTTTCAATAATTCGCTTTTTCTTGTACTTATCAGTATAACCCTACATATGTAGTTAGAGCTTTTGTTACTGCTCGTGACAAAAGCTTACGTGTACCATAAAGGAGGCAATTTTCAGGTACCTATTTCCAGCACTGCAAGGCAGGCAGCCACGGCAGCAAGTTCTGCAACTGCTTGGGAAGTCAAATGCTTGGCAAGGCCTTGGCTGTGGGCTGTTTCAAGGTAGGTTGGGCATGTCCATATGAACATTTGGAGCAGCTTTGGCAAGAGAGCAGATATGGCTACACAGTGCCATTTTTTCTCTATTAAAAAACACCAAGTTATAAATGCTGGAGCTGAAAAATATTGATCCTCTCTGACCAGCAGTTTGGTTGAACAACCTTCTCGCAGAAGGCTGTGGGTGTTCATAGCCAGAAATGGCTCCACATGCCATTGTATGCTCCTTTGAGTACAGTCTAGCAAAAATCCAGGATTTGTTCCTCATGTTCTCAGGTACCAAGGTAAACATCTTGCCAAATGAAACAGCATATGGTCTGAAAAATAGTTATGATCTCTTTAGCAAGGGTTGGAGCTTTTCCTTTGAATTCGTCCTTTTTTTCCAATTTGTTCAAAGCAGAAATCAAACTGACAGGCTTAATAATTACAGGCAGTGTGCTTTGCCAAGCACAGTATCTCTTTCCAAGCAGTGGCAGCTGAATATAGGAGGTAATTCCCAACCTCCTACCTCAAAGTGGGTAATCTCCGTCTTTCCTTGCTATATATTTCCTCAACTGCCAAGTATTAAACAAATATAGAAGAAGGAATGTTGTTGGGTTACATTTGAGACCTGAAAGTTTAGAATTTCTACTGATCAACATGAACAAGACTCTGCAGACAATAAAAACCCTTACTTATACCTCTATATAAAAAAAAAGAGTTAACATGTAAGGTAGCAACCTCCACATTTCAGCATTGCATGAGTTCATCTGTGACCAGGTTCACTTGTGCAATTGAGTAAATTGCCAAAGAGAATGTAGGTCTCTCACTGTTCCTTAAGGTGAGGGAATTGGGGGAGGGAGGGGGGTGAAGAATACAGAAGGGAAAATTAAATTACGTTTTAGAAAACGCCTCCATGTGTCAACCTGGGGAGTTTGATTTAATGTGGTAGGTGTTCTTGGAAGTGAGCATTCCAGATTTCACATGTTTTTTGAGCTTTAATTAAATAATTTGAAAAAGAATACCATATGTGCACAGACTTCTCAAGGGATAAGCATGTAAATTTCTATGTTGATATTTGCAGACTGTTGAACTCGTATCAGCATGGAAGAAGGCTCAGGGATTTTTCATTTCTTCCAAATAACTGCCTGAGTAACTACCAGAGAAACTAAGTGGGCATCTAGTAATCTTTGTCACGTCCTTTAAGGTTCAAGTTCCCCAACACAGGAGCTACTGCATTACTGAGAAATTTTCCCAGAAAGAAAACATACCTTTTATGAGAGTTTTTGTTCTCCCATAGTAATAATAAAAAAAACATTAAAGGACACATAATGCAGCAGTCAGTACCTATTCTAGCTGTGCAGTAAAAAGTAAAAGGAGCCCAGAAGAACAAAGGGAAGGCATGAATAAGTGCTAACACAGGCACCAGGTGGAGCGGTACAGCCATCTGTACCCTGACTGACTCACTCACTCGGCTTGTTTTTATATACATCAAACAGGAGACAAACTCCACTGTTATGTGCAGCTTTGATAATACATAATTAGTTAGTGATTTAACAACCACCAGGGAAAAAAATAGGACAGTAATCATGGCAGGAGAAAAGAACGAAGCACCTCAAAAAGGAGCTGAATTAGCCCCTGCAGCCAGCAATTTTTTGAACTCTTTCAGTAGTTTGTTGGACTGTAACAACAGAGGTGATTTTGGAAATAGGAGCAGTTCATAAAGTGGTAGTGCTGCTGATTGACATCCTTCTTCCAAACTAAAGAAGTGTTTGTGAATCTGTAGTATAGAACTCTCTTAAGGAAATATTTTAAAACTGGAATAGCTACTGAAAGCACCATTTTTCTGATCAGAAGCAGGAGGTGAGCAATAGCTACACAGGTGGGGGTACAGGGAGGCAAGAGACATCCGGACCCGAGGTTTCATTCTGGGAGAGACTCACAACTCTCTCATCAAAAAGAAAGCTCATCTCTGCTCCTTACACTGAATGGGATAAAAAGACAAGTCTTAAACATAAGAAAAATTGGTCCCAGTCCTCACTGCAGCCAAAGTGGAATTTGTCACTAGCATTACCTGATGTAAATGCCCACTGAATTCTGCTATTAAAATGGCAGGAAATATTTTCTGATAGGAAGAAAGCACTGGAATTAGCCTTTGCATTCATTAGAGGTACCAATTATAGTGATTATGTGTTTATTAAAAAATACCTAATATAATGGTATTTTTAGGGAAAAGCTCTGATGGCTTATAAATATGAACACATTTTTTTAGTTTGTGATAGCTGGGATCACAGACTGGGAAAAGAGCTTTTACCCAGTCACTTTATCATTCATTTTAGCTGCCTCTCTCTACCAGAGAGGAAATTCAGTCCAAAAAAGCTGACCTGAAAGTTCCAATTTAACTCGCTCCTCTGTATTTATGCTTAGGTATGTTCCCTTATGGAAAACTATTTTTGAACTAGTATTTTATACATAACTGCAATTTCCTATGCAAAACTTTGTGCAGGAGAAATAACGGCATCATGTTTCTAACTTGCAGACTCAATCTGGGCACAGTTTTGTGATTTGGTTTTTGGTGGGTTTTTTTTCAGCTGATATCTACAAAGCAAGAGATCAACTCTATTTTCCAAGTTTTATTAAAATAAAAAAATGGAGTTCTGGAGTTGGATGCAATCCTAGACTTCCAAAAATCTCAGATTTTTGTCCTTTTGCCCTCAAAACAATTCCAGATTGTGGGATTTCTGATTTGGAGATGATTTTATATTTAAGATTTCTTAATATTACAGTGCATTCTAAATTACATTCAATTGTAATCTCAGTTTAAGAGTTTCAATGTGGAAGTGAAAAGGTTGATATAATTTTTCATAATTAAAGATTCACAAAGGCAGGTTTCTCTTTTACTGACTGATTTTAATCCTGAGATTTCACTTAAAACATCAGTCAAAAAAGTAAACCTCACAATTTACTAACTCTGAAGGAACTTTATCAGAATAAAAATTACTGATCCAAAGGTTTTTTCCTTCAGCTACTCTTGTTTAGGCAAAAATTCTCCTTTCAATTCTCCAGTCACCCTCTCTCTGTTGTTCTGCACAGTTCTGAAAAAAAAAATATATATATATGTGTGTGTGTGTGTGTGTATATACATTTATATGTCCACTGGAAAAAAAACCTGAAAATCTAAACATTTATTTTGTCCTTAATAAAATGGGAAATACACAATGCCTTAAATCTCAAATATAAAAGCAGTAATTCTTATGAGATAAAATGTGTATTGCTACCCCAGTTACACAGACAAAAACCATGGTGTAGTAGCTTGTTCAAAGGGAGAAGAAAGTCTGTGTGCATACCCTATAAGAAGGGTGAGAACTGGAGTTGCACAATTTTTTCCACAGTGTTGACACAACGTGGTCTACCATACCAAACAATAGGAAAAACATAGCAAAAAAAAAAAAAAAAAACAAACTCCAACAAAATTTTGCATTTCAAAATTGGGCACAGCTGATATCAAATCACCAGCTTTCCAGCAGGAACTATACTGCCCTTTAGGTCATGCGTTGATCTCTTTGGAATTTTAACGTATAGCAATGACTCTGGCAATCAAAATCAAGAGGATCAACAATGATAACAAGTTCAAAAATGATAGTATGAAAATATAGGATTAAAATAGTTTGGAAAAAATAGCTTATATGTAGACTGCATATAAAATGTAAGATTTGGCGGCAAATTTTATATTGATACATATTGTTGTATAAAGCATATGAAGACAAAGATTCCTGCTGAGAAACTGACTTATAGTTCATTTCCAAAACAGAAAGCAAGAACTTCTGAAATGCAGCTGAGTTGATGAGATGCACAGTACATTTTTATTCTTTATTTTGCTGACAGTCTTGACACCGCACGTTGCCAAGTTGTTCTGGAGTTTATTTTTCCCAAACAGCTTCTTTAAAAAAAACTCTTTTAAGTGTTGAACACTCCATAGAATAATGGCATGGTGTCATCTTGGGACCTCTGCCTCACCAAAAATAGTAACAGCTCCCTCAAAAGCAGTAAGATGTGCTCCCATTACTTAGTGTTATGTATTCATCTGAATGATGCATTTGAGTCTATTAAGGTATCTATTTCTGTGGCATTCAAAGTGCAATATTCTTGTGATTTAAACAGCTTTTTTTTTACTATAGTTGCTGTGTAAGAGTACATTCGAGCCCTGTTGTACCAAATTGCAAGCTCATCCTTTGAGGAAAACACTGCAAATCTGACTGAGGGACATCTGAAAATTCAAACAAGTTTTAACTTCAGGACAGCAACCTGTATTGCTGGAAAAGTACTGAAATTTCAGACTCTCTAAAATCTCTAGCTATTTGGAATTATGGAACCAACCAGGAGCATTAGTATTCCAAGAGTCTTTCTATTTGGAATTATGGCACCAACCAGCAGCATCAGTATTCCACAAGTCTTTCCCAAAACCAGGAAAGCCTTAATCTCAAAGAGAGTTGTGACCGCTGCCATTTCACTCCTCAGCTGTAGTCCTTACCTCTCTTCTGCAAGTGTGAAGGAGTAAGAGAGTTAAAGAAGCAGTTACATTCCTTTGTCTTAGTCATCTTTTTTTCTTTTCCTATTTTGTTAGGTAGTAGACACCCAGGTCTTTTTATACTATTCAGTTTCCTAGTGTTTAAATGTAGCTTTATATTTCCAGATGTGCACAAATGTCTCTGAAAAAGAGAAGAGGAGGGAAGGAAAGTTCCTGAGGCTTAGAAGTTATATATAACACTGCATAAAATTGCTCTTTAATATATTTTCTGGGGCCTCTGTTTGATCCTAAAAGACCTGAAATTGTCATCTGCAATTTCTGGTAAATAACTTCTGACAAACTTCTGCTTATCAGGAGTGTTCTTTTCTGAGACTGTGCTATATATGATGGCACTCAGGAGGTGGGATTAGGATTTACTCATTACTGAGGAAGAGGATCCAAAGAAGGAAGCTAGATAATTGGCTCTGAAATAGTGGTTTCACCATTGAATAACCCAGCTCGGTCCTATGTTTCTGTCTGGCTCTGGAAAAATGTGCTTTTTGAAATTTCTAGCTAAACAGACGTGCTTTCATAGATCCTCAGAGATCATAAACACTGTGGGTTTTCATCAAGTTGGCAATTTGGTTTCATTTTGATCCAGTGCTGCAGTCAATTTGTTGACTTGATTTTGATTTGATGTCCGTAATGCTCCACTTTTACTTTCGTGGAATATTAATGCTAGCTAGGCTTTGATTTCATGGTTCTATTTTAGTTCAAGTTTCTTAACAAAATGTATTGAACTGATCCTTCAAATGGGATTTTCAAAAGTGCCTAATCTGCACATTTTTTTTTCAGTATGCAGCATCACTGCAGAGTCTTTGAAGACATGGTTAAGTATGAGCTAGTCAACCCAAAACACCAACTAGCTCTCCGTGCAGCAAGGAGTTTGCTCAGTACAGCAGTAAGCATAATAAAACCATCATCCAATGGAGTATGTATTTGTGTGGCAAAAAGAAAATGAACAAAACTTTATTTCCTTTTTTCTTTTTTTTTCCTTTTTTTTTTCTTGAGAGCAATTTTTTTCTAATGTCTAAGACAGAACAGAACTTCCATCCTTGAATATCGTGAGTCATCCAAGGATGCTTCTGGACAGAGAAAAGGGGTATTTGCACACACAGATGTGTGCAGCTGAGGGTCCAGCTAGTGCACTTGTGCCACCAGCACTGCAAGAGGACACAGAAGGCTGCGCTCTCATTCACCACCTGCAAGAATTTATTTTTTCTGCTTGACAGAGACCAGTCCTTTAAGTTACATGCCTAACACTGGGTTGGGCAAAGACTCCACAGAGCATGCAGAAATGCAATGCAATTTCTGCATTCAGCTGAGGGTTTTCTGAGGGGAGGCATTGCTGAACTGTGAGTAAAACACATCATAGAGTGTTTTGTGCCACTTCTTTGCTTCACAGTGAAGGACATGGAGGAATTATTAAGGTCTGCATACATAGCTCCCTACATTCACCTATAAAATCGATCACACTGAGCACACTCATCCCACCGTTGGTGGCTGAGTTGAGAGGACAACTGCAATTTTTACATCTTCACCCTGTGTTTGAACTGTGAGGCAGTCTTATCTACACTTCTGCACTGCATTTGGAAGCACCTCACAGCTAAAGGAAGGCTAATTCAAAGCTAAGGCCTTTCACAGCTCTCAACACTCTCATCCACTCCTGTCTCAACTTGATTTTTTAAAGATGGAAATTGTAAAATGTAAATGTTCATGGCCTTAAGACTGTTTCATCTTTTCAGTCCAGTTGCTCTTTGGCTTTCTGCAGGCTCTAAAGATTTTTACTCTACTACTATGCTGAAAAGCTAAGTTAGGGCTGCCACAGATTATCTTTTTATCAGTTAGTTTTAATATGGACTTGCCACTCATCATCCTCAGTTCACTCTGCTCAGACCAAGCATCCACTTCTCTGAGTAACAATTACAGAACCACAGAATCCCAGAATGGGTAAGGTTGGAAGGGACCACTGTGGGTCATCTAGTTGAACCTCTCTGCTCAAGCAGGGTCAGCCTAGAGCACATTGCACAGGTTTGTGTACAGACAGTTCTTGAATATCTCCAGTGAGGGAGACTCCACAACCTCTCTGGGCAATCTGTTCCAGTGTGTGGTCACCCGCACAGTAAAGAAGTTCTTCCTCATATTCAGGTGGAACTTTCTGCCCATTGCCTCTTGTCCTATTACTTGGCATCACTGAGAAGAGCCTGGCTTCATCCTCTTGGCACATTCCCTTCAGATATGTATAAACATCGAAGAGGTCCCCTCTCAGTCATCTCTTCCCGAGGCTGAATGGGCCCAAATTCCTCAGCCTTTCCTCATAAGAGTGATGCTCCAGTCCCTTAATCATTTTTTTAGCCCTCTGTTGGACTCACTCCAGGGGTTCCATGTATCTCGTACTGAGGAGCCCAGAACCGGACATAGCACTCCAGATGCAGCCTCACAAGGGCTAAGTAGAGGGGCAGTATCACTTTCCTTGGCCTGCTGACATACTTATTTTGGCATGTTCTCTCTGTAAATCAATGAAATCATCTCAGTCTCTGTGGGAAAGCAAATTTACCTGATAAACAGTTCATTTTGTTCCACCAAGGACTCGTAGGGGTTAACTGATGGAGATTATTGCAGGAAACATTTTCCCATCTCCTGATATGTCCAACTTCACTTTCTTCAAGTGCTGATCCTCTTCTCCTACCTGCCTCTCAACACTTCTCCCCACTGACTTCACGGGCCTCTTTGCTGCACCCCATTCACAGGCTGCCTGCCCTCCCTCTCCAAGAGGCCTTTCCCAACTACTTGCCATATGCCTGGCCCCACCAGTCAGTGCTGCACCTCTCATAATTTTGTATTTTTCAGCTCCCACAACCAAATGATTAGGTGAGAATCTTGGCTTACGGTTTTAAGTAAGTTTCCTAGACCTCATGGTAGCAAAGAGAAACTTAAAAACATGACTCAAGTGCACCCTAAAGGCTAAGAAACCTGAAGGCAATAAACCACACCCTAAACTTATTTTCTTTTTAAAATCTCAATTTTAAGTTTTTACTCAATCTCAGGCCTTTCTCAGACTTTCCTCATGGTTTGTGAACATCTGGGATTGGCAGTGCTGCAATCTGAGCACTCAGGTTGGAACACATCATCCTCCAGTCCAGCTGCTCCCTAGGGTCCACTTCCCACTGGTCCCACCAGAATGTATCTCCTGAAATGACCTTCTAAGATGCACCAGGGACTCCAGAGGGTCACATATTGAGTCACTGCATTGCCTCAGCTGCTGCTTCTCCACTGCTATCTTTGGAAAAGTTAATGACCATGTTGGTTTTCTGAGCTATCCCAGAGAGAGTGCAGTTCTTTAGGCAAGCACGGATATCTGGAAGCAGGAGAAAGAGGTGTGATCAAATCCATGTGTTTTCTGTTCCCAGAGGAGTACATATTCAGCCTTCAGCAGCAAAATCCTTTTCACTTGTTTTTCCTCTACAGAAGAGCGATTCCAGGCACTCCTTCAGCTTAGTAAACAACCTGAGGTTGGATTTTTCCAAGTAACTAGCTTTTGTTTCTTTTGTTGTAATTTCCAAACATAGCAGGCCCAGAATAAAGGTTTATATAAGACTTGACCATCAAAGATTATTGATTTCCTGCCTAACAAACATGGCATTTCACTCCAGCTGCTTACCCTGTTTTTCCTCTCTGTCTTATTCTGCTTTCAGATCCCACTGTCACACTAGGCAGACGAGCCTGCCTCCATTATTTCATCTCTAGCCTCAGTAAGTGCTTATATTTTAAAGTTAAATTGACTTTTCCCTCTCTTCTGTGAACACTGTCATTTGGTCTTCTGGCCACACAAGTTCGCCCCTGACAGCCAACAGAGTCTGCAAAGTACAAAGTATATGTTTTGTAAGAAGCCTGAAGAAGGCTGAATTCTAATGAAACACGGCCAATGTAATAAAAAGCACTGAAATTCAGTGCTGATGGTAAGAACATCCCTGTTAGGCTTAGCCCTGCTGCGATGAGAACTGCAGGGGTTATTAAATGCGTCCTCCTTCTTAATAGTTCCATTGATGGTTTCAGTAGTGATACAAAAGTTGCTGCCAGGTGTTAGATAAAAATAGCTAAATACATATGGTTACAACAGTGCTGATCAATGTGGGTTATGACAAAGAGTCAGATTTCCCATCTTTGGTTTACTAAGGGTTAGCCAATTCATAAAATTTACTTGAAATAGGAAATAACTTTTTCTTTCATCTCTGCACTCTTGCTGCTCATGATCCATTAGTGGAGGATAAAACCAAATAATGTATTTATTATTAATAATCAATATAAATATACCAGAAAAAACAAAGCCCTGTTATTTCAAGGTAAGGGTTAAAGCTTAAAATCATTGAAGCCGGTGGCTTTGTTGTTGGTTGAATAAACAAATTATTGGAAAACCTGAGAGGGCTCCAATAAGCGAAACCCAGAGCTCCTGGGTTGGGGTCCCAGATGATAGGAAATGACTTGGGGAATCTCATCTTAAAAAACTAATTTCTTGGGGACCAGGCAGAAAGGCTGCATCAAACTAAATTAGACACAAGAGCATATCAGAAAATCTGCAGGTCCTCTGCCTACTAAGCAAATGTCTAACGTGTGTCATACACAAAGCACATCAAATAATTAATGAAAGCCTTGATTTTGCTACTTACCTTGTGAAAAATATGTTTTCTGTCACTGAAAAAAAATCAAACTGCTGCCTCAAAGAGCTGCCTCTTCTTTCTACATACGAACTACAGTGACCTCCTCCTTAAACCTATACTTCCTTAGATATAAGTGGGGACATCAGGAAATCACCTTGTTACTGCAGGTTGTTGGCTACTGAGAACAGCTTCAGTGGATGGAACCTACACAAAGGTTTTAGAAGATCCTCAAAATGGAGGCAGACAGCTGAAGGAGGGTTGGACTGGGAAGGAAAGTATATGGAGAAATGAGACTGCAGCCTGCTCCAGTTACTGCTTGATTTGTGAAGATAGCAGAGCCTTTTCTTAATATATGCTTTTAGGCTAGGATTGAAACACTCAATAAAAATATACCTGGAGCTAACAGACAATTAGCTTTTATTGCTACTGCTTTTTGTCTGTCAGTACTCCTTAGATTAACTGCTTTATTTTTATTCCAGTATTTGAACAAATGGTGCTATTACAAGCCTCTCCTCAGAACCAGTGAGGTGGTTTGTTTTGGTAGCTAACAGTACATTATACCCCACAGACTATCCTCTAAGTCTTAGAATAAAAGCCTTTGTACTGTGCTAGATATTACATTAAGTGGAAGCTGAAAATTGTATAGGCAAAAAAGCATGACTTCTGCAAGTGGCATTGTCCAACTTCACCAGGAGTTGGGCTTCCCACACAGGGAGCTTCCCACTAATTGAAATCAGTTCAAAAAATGCACATTAGGAGCTCTTACAAACTTTACAGGAACCAGCGGACGCCATTATGCTGGTGAACTCACAGCCTGAAATGCATGTTAAGATAAACAAGCTCCTCTTCTGCTGAGCTTCACCCCCTCCCCCGGAGCACT
This sequence comes from Pseudopipra pipra, assembly GCF_036250125.1. NCBI lineage: Eukaryota > Metazoa > Chordata > Aves > Passeriformes > Pipridae > Pseudopipra > Pseudopipra pipra. Next base: position 34,197,238 of record NC_087551.1, on the reverse strand, counting down.
GCTCTCACCTGGTGAAGAAGCAGAGCAGCATCATTTTTCTGCTGATAGGCACCAGAGGCTGCTGTCCTGCAGGGTCGAAAGGGACCAAGGGGAACTGGTTCTCTAGAGAGCACTGCCAGCTTTCCTGAAGTCTGATAGTGTCACCATATGCTTACATTTTCCCTTTTTTATCTCACAACTCTTATTCTTGCAACCCCAAAAGAAAGAGGAAGGTGTGATCTCTCTGTTGCTTTGGCTGAAATGCAGTAGCCATTTTTGCTCTCTGGTAGCTATGCTCCTTCTGTTCAGAAGGCTGCCTTAGAAGAAAGCCAGGTAGTGCCTACTTTACACGCTGCAGCAGTGGTATTGGCAAGATCAAGGCTAAAACTGTGTCCGTTTTTTCCCTGGTAGAAGTTGAGTCACTAAGAGCTCTGTTATGAGCTGTGTGTGCCGTGCCACATAATGTGAAGTAAAGCCAACAGCCTGGCTAGGGATCAGTATTGAGCAGAGAGATGATACAAATCACTGGGGAACTGAAATGACTCACGTACTTTGCATTCAGCTCCACACCTACTGCCTCCCGGTCATTACATTAAAAATAAAATAAAGTACTTTGTATTTTCAGCTTTATAAGGTAATATTAGTGGCAGCTACTGGGGTGCTATGTTTCTGTAAAACTCACACTACAAATATTAAACTACACAATTATTAATAAACATGGCAGTTTTATAAAATAATAGAGATAGGGTAAATGCAACTAGACCCATGCATTTAAGTTCAAAAATAGATAAATTATGAATGCAAATGTCATCCTGTCATGAAAACTGAGTGACAGATTAATAAAGTTTTCCACACATTTCAATATATTTATCATAAATATTCACTGAGCATTTCTAATTGTGACATGTTTGCATAAGTTCCCTTTTTTTTAAACTGGGTTTTAGCAAATGCTTACTTTCCCAGAAGATTAATAATGTTGGACTAGACCAGTGGTTCACTGGGTGAAATTTGTAACAGCCACAGTGCTAATGCAGCTGCATGATGAACTTGGCCTTCATCTTTAACATTCTTGCGAGTAAAGCATAACTATAAATGAAATGAGTGAATTCCTAGCACTAAAGTTGTCAGCAGGATATTTTCTTCCGCTTACTTCTCTAGCACTAAAATTTCACCCGTAACTGAGACTGAGAGCTGTTTTTAACTCGTTGAATTGGTTTATCCTAAGGCTTTTTTTTTTCTTTTGATTTCTAACATATTTCTTTTTACTTTGATCTCCACTTAAAATAGCAATAACACATTGTTTTATCTCTAAGGCTATTTTTTTAAATTATTTTTCTGTGTTCTTTGTCTTGCATTACTCAGTAATATTTTTCAGCTTCCACTCTACCATGCTTTAGTATGCTTTTGTCCCTCCGAGTTCCTCAGTCATCTCTCATCCAAGCTAACCTGGATCACTTTGTCTACTGCATATTTTTCATATAGTGTTCACCTACTTTTCAAGAAAAATATGCATATAAACACATGTATTTAGAGAGGGAGACTGAGGCACTACAGTATTCACCTTTGCCCATACTAAGACTTAACCATTTAATCTTACTTTGTTGAGGTTTTCTTGTCTTGCAGTCATACCTCTCAGTCATATTCTCCTCAGTCATACCTCTCATGAGGCATGAAGCATTTTCTGAAAAGAAAATTCAATTTAAATGTCATCCTGTTCTTCACTACATTTTTGTTAACTTGTTCGGGGATTTTTTTTTTAAAGAGAAGTTATGATTTATCAAATGAAACATGATCTGGATTAAAAATATGTGAATATTATTTCAGTATCTCCAGGTATCAGCACCCTGACCTTGTAACATCCTTTATTTTTGTTCCTTAGAAAGAATAAGTTACAGAAAAATATATTCACCATTAATTCATATGGTGAAGACTGAGACAAATCTTTCACCATACTGCAGTACTCACCATCCTTAACTATAGTTCAGCAAACTTACAGATTTTCATGCAGGTTTTCTGATTTCACTTTATTGATGACTTAAGCTTTATTTGGTCTTCCATATCTCTGGTTATTTGTTTCATAGGTTTCCCACATCTCTAAATTCTCATCTTTCTCTCCTTTTTATTTCATTCAGTTTGGCAAAACTACCATTTGTTGAAGAATTCCTGTTTGCTTAGGAATAAACAACTTGAGCCTTGCCTTTGCTCTTACCATTCTGCTTTTTGTTGTATCTATCTCTGTTAAGAAATGCTTCCAGGTGGCCTTCACACTGGTTTCTAATAATTTTCACATTTTAAAGTAGCTATATCTGTAGGATTTTTTTTTTCCCAGATTTGTCATTACACAAAATATTTCTTTTTAAACCAAAGTGTAAGGGTGATAATTAACTATTAACTTATTCCTTTGGAACGTTTATCAGAGGGTTTTAATGAAGGTGTCTAAATTTAGGTTGAAAAATAAGTAATTTTATTTTTCTGAAGCACTGAGCTCTCTGGCACCAAATGGAACTGCTCAGCATTTTTAAATCATTATATTTGGAAGTAAAATTTTGCATATCGCTTATTTTTAAAATCTTGAACCATGTCATTTCAGAGAGAGGAAACAAACTTTACATGGCATTCCAGATGCCCAAAACAAGCAAATAACATCCACAAAACTATGTCTGCAACATTTTAGAAATCTTAGAGAAAGCAGGTCTGGTCTGTACATGCTTTAGGGCCAACTCATAAAAAAAAACTTTATGAGCTGAAATCTGAGGACACTAATTGCTAAAGATAATAGAGCAATTTAAATCTCTTCCTTTGTAAATAATATTAATTACCAACATTTTCACAGTATTGCCATCAACAGAAGATACCCAAAGCCCACAGAAATTATTTAGTGACCTGAGCCTTTCTTTCCTATAGCTATGTACAGATTGACATACTTTCTGCAGAAGCACTTGACTTCAGTTGATGAAGCTATCACTCAAAAAAAATAAATGCTTGAACAAAGCTTCTTGGTTTGTTATTTTGCTATTTTTCCAGAATTTCCCATAAACAAGATGGTTGCAAGAAGAGTATTTGCAAAGCAACTGTAAAGGGCATTATTCTGCCACACCAAATTAGTTAGTCTGGAGCTCTAATTGACTTTCTTTGGCTTTATGTCAGAAGATATACCAAAGATTCAGAAGAAATAAAAAAAAAACAAGGTCAAAGTAAAACAGTATGTTTTGTTTTGTTTTTAAAATAACCAAAATCAAAGCAAAATTTTTTATTTTAAATAGATTAAACATTAGGTTTAATAGGAATCTCTGAACTCAGTTCTGAGTCACTTCAACCTAGCTGTCACTTTTCCACAAATTTCAAAAGCCAGTGGACCTCTTGACACTTAAAAAGACTTTTATTTCTTCAAGAAATTCTAGAGCATGCCAAAGAAAAATATTTTAAGAAACTGCTTCAGTGTTTCACATGATGTAATTCAAGTCTCATGTGATGTAAAGCCCTTCCCTTAATAAATTACTTGGTTAATTTCAGTTCCACCAGCAAAGAGAAGTGCTGTCACACATCAGCACTAAAGCTGTAGTTTCCCTCTGTTATTCCAAGGAACAGATTAGATAGTAATCTAATGTGAGGCACTTATTTCAAATACAGGAAAAAGAATATCCATTTTAAATCAACAATAACATATTAATGTTCATCATTATTATTACCAGTTTTGATGGCCTTCTTCCCCAAGAGGCTCTTACCTTCTTGAGACAACTAACTTCTGCTGCTAAAAAGATTTAATATGTGGTAGATTTCGTGTTTGAAAATATTTACTATATCAAAATCAATTTACTTATTTTTTTAATACTAGTTCAAATACCAGAAAGTGTTTCCTAACAAGACCATAAAAACCTTCCAGTACATTTTGGTACCGAATACACAGATGGGAGTAAATTCTCGGTGAGGGTAAATATCATGTCTTCATCTACTCCTAAATGATTTATTCCCTCTGAGGATCTGCCCTGTTAAATAACCATTTCTTGGTTCCTTGTTTCCCATCTGCAGTAGCAGACCTCACTCACAACAGCGAGTAAAGAAACAAATGGAATGATGTGGGCTGACTCACTCTGAAGATAACACAAAATGGAAATTCCTACCAGAGAAGTACTTGAATACATGTTGTCAATAATTTCCTCAGTCATTAAAAGACCAGTGCATTCAGTGTTGGCAAATCTTTTGAGACAGGATATAAAACTCTTCTCAAAAGAGATCACCTAGGCTCTTCTCTGAAGATCCCATTCAGGCTCTCCACCAATGTACAGACAGACAGACAGGCCTGTCACTAACTTCCTTGAGCCACTTGAGCCTATTTATAACTCCATCTTCCTATCTGTAAAACCACAATAGGATCTGCACCGATAGCCCAAGTCTATTTCCACAATGGTCATAATTGGTAATAGTATCTTTTTTAAAAAGAGAACTCAAACACATAGAGACTTTCTAACAGCAGATGTGGCATGTTCCACAGGTAGCATGTCACACGGATTTCTGTGCCCTGCTGTCCCTGATAGACTTACTGGTTTGTCAATATTTCTCCAGCAGTAGACTTAATGCAAAATACATAGTCTTGTCTTAATTTTACTAGGAATTTAGGAGACCTACATATTAGAAAGTCACCTGGTAATGACCGATATTATAAAGCTGCCTCACATTTGTCATTTAAAAGTAAAATTCCCATCAGCTGGGAAGTTAAATTACAATACAAGGGAAGTGGAGGTAGAGAAGAACTAAAAACCTTTTCCTTGTTCCTTTTAGTCTGTTTGCATCACATATATCCAAGTCGTTGTCTTTTAGGTCAAACAGTCCCAGGTACACAAGTTGCTGAGCAACACAGTGACACCCTTATGAAGAGCAAGCTGCCCTGTTCAAATTTAGTGAATATGTCTTCAGATTCTAATGAGTTCACATAATATTGTGTCCATAAATTAAAAGGATTTGGGGGTTATTCTTCAAAAATATTGCAAGTGTGGGTTGCCCAACACTTTGTATCTTCCATATTTAACTGCTTTATGGAAAATTAAGGTAAAATAGGAGTGCCCTACGGCAAAAGTAGGAGTACTTATGGCCAGTACTTATTTGCACAGGGGTGGGTACCTAATGAGCCACCTTGCAAGGCAGATGTGAAGCCCCACGTGTTATCTTGCTATCATTCCCATTCCATTGGGACAAGCCCGGCTCAGGCCATGCCCAAGGGGGTGCCATGTTTGGGACCCGCTCCCCTCGGCAGGGCGGGAGCCGCACCGTGCTGTCAGCACTAGAGGGCACTCCGGGATTAGGAAGCACTGCTCGGTGCTCCCTGGGGTGTTGGAGGCTCTGCCGCCTTGGGACAGGCTGAGTGCCCATCATGTATTTCCCACCAGGAAACCCTTGGCATGATGAAAGCAACGCACTATCTACGCTCAGCCCAAGGAAGGGGGAGCGGGGGGGTGTTATGCTGCCAGTGAGGACCTGACCAGGTGATTTTGCAACTTTGTCAGCAGAGATAAATAATAGTCGCCTTAAGCGTTAAATAAAGCCTGGGAAGAAGTGATGTGGCTCTTCCCAAAGGAATGTGTAGCACTTCTCAGTCACTGAGCTGGGTTTCTTTCTTCGTGGGGTAATAAGTGTTACTTTGGCTTTTTCTCCAAAAGCCTGTTCTTAAAGAAGCTCAGTTTGTGACTACTCATATATCTTGCAGAAAATGCCATGCCTTTATGAATGAACATCTCCACTTCCTCCCTAGCAAAGCAGGGAGAACAGCAGACTTCCAGAGGTCTGCCTTTCCTCAGGTGCAAATGAGAAAGCTGTTTAAGAAGTGTACAGCTAATGGGCTAAAGCATGAAGGAGGGAAGAGGGCTAGTCGACCAGGTTGTCACTTTCCAAAAGGGAGAAGAAAACCCACACTGAAGTTCAAAAGACTGCCCATGGCTGGAACACAAGAGGAGCCTGTTCCTAGTGAGCTCCACTATCCTTTTTGTGATGGGAGACTTAAATCAACCTTAAACCATCTCCAGCTGTGCTTTAGGAAGTTTAGCCTTAAATAGTCTCATGATGTTGATTCTAAAATACTCCCTCCATGACTAATTCACATTTTTCCTTGATATTTAATCTAATTTGCTGCAGGCTAATCCCCTTAGTTTTTGGCCTGTCGACAAATGAAAATGACTAGTCCCCGTGATCCTCTTCGTTCTCTGTGTGAATCTATGGATAATTATTATCTCTTCCATGTCTTTCTTCTGTTTCTTCAATACCTTCTAGAGCATAAACACATCTGCTAATCTTCTTTCTAGTTAAGAGAGAAGATTGCAAGTATAAAGAGGTGGTTGAAGCAGACACTATCAGCAAGTTGCAGGTAAATGCTACATTCCTCACACATCTATTTGGATTAAATTCTTTTATGCTTAAGTGATTTTAATTATCACCTATAGGCTCTTACTGAAATATCTATTCCTGAGATGTTTTCCTCCTTGATCTTCTTGGTAATATATCAGGGTACCTTCTTCACTGCTCCTGTTGGCTTTAGTTTAACAGCTATTACATGCTTCATTAATATTTTAAGTAACACATACTATAGATCTAATGCTTAATATGACCCTTTCAAATGGTAGTAGGTTTGGTCTTGATCCTAAAATATAATATTCCACAGATCCTTTACAGAATGCTGCTCAGTGATTGAGATATATATATGTATATTTCTATGTATGTGTGTATATATATATATATATATATATGGAAATTTGCTCAACAAAAACTGGTATGCTATGGCCACCAAATTTCTGGTGCCTGAGAAGACAATGTCTCTTTGTCATCCTAGAGGAAAGTTTGTGTTCTTTCGTTTAAAAAATATTCTGAAAATCCAGACTGCAAAAAAAGATGGCTCAGTAGTTTGTGCAGCAAGCAGGATAAAACTTCAAGTTCCAGCCCAAGTTTTCATAGGCAGCCTTGGGCAGCTATTTTACCTACCCTGCATCTCCCAATTTCACTACTATAAACTGTGTTTCCCACCTGGGAAATGCATTGATACTAGTGAAATATTTGGATGCTATAGAAGAAGAGCTAGGCAAAGTTTGTGTGCAATCAAATTATAGAACTGCTAAAAGATAAACAAAACAAATAAGATTTAATATTCTTCAGCTTCTGTTTACCTACCTTCAACACTAGAAATTCCCTGGACTCACAGCTACTCCCTTGTGTTGTCTTCATAACTGAAGCCTTGAGCTGGCCAGATAACTCAAGCTCGACCAAAGCCGCACATGAGCTGCCTCAGTGTGGCAGCTGGTTTAGGCACTCCAGCCCCAGTGGTGGCTGGGACAAACAAACAAATTCCTTGGCACGTGGATTTTTTTCTGTTTTGGAGTACCACGCACTAAGCAACATATAATCAACGCAACAAAACTTTTAACCTGTTTTGGCTGTATTTTAAAAAGAAATCATTTGGTGACTAAAATGGAGAATGAGAAACTCCATCTTGAAGAGATGATTTTTGTAATAATAACCACTCTGCCTTACAGAAACTGGTGCCCGTGTCCTCTAAAGCAAAGATCCATCCCACAGGCTAAATTCTGCAATCTTGGTCATGCAGGCATCACCTATGAAATAGTGCCCAGTGATGGAATGTATCTTTTTCTAATGAAAGATTGTTAATTTAAGCATGCTACAGCTATATATGAGAAGCCATCAGGGAAAAAGCAAATTATGCAAGCTGAGCCTAATTTCTAAGCCCTTGTCCCACAGAATTACTTAAACACATGAACCCAGAATTTTTCAGATAACTGTGGAGCATTTTAGCAATATAAGGCAAGTGCAGAAAGTACTGGACACACTGTTTATGTGCTGCACAGTCTCAGTGAGTGTTCACAGGGAATATGAGGGCCTCCCCATGAATGTGTGTAAACAGTGAATGTACAGGTCTGCCAGATAGAATATCTAGCACTTGTAAAATTGTGCCCATGTACACTAAAGGGCTGTGTCACAGAGATGGAAATCCCAGGTATAATAAGCAGTTCCTCAGAAGCTTCCCAAATTTTCTATGGGAGAAAAAATAATATTCAGGGGAAAATGCACATATATCAACCCTGTTATCAAATATTTTATTTTGATTTCTTCAACCTGCTGGGCAGCAACCACTGATGAATGTAAGTTATCTCAACAAAGTGGATGGAATTACTCACATATCAGCATGTAAATACGTGGCTGCAGGATTCTGAGCCTGCTTCACAATTAAACTTTACTGCCAATGGCACTAAAGATGTAATTAGCATTATTGTAATAACGGTATCATCTTTTGTCTTGCTTTTTTATAAAAAGGAAATATAATGTCAGTCTGCATGAGAGGAGTGCTGGACCTGCAGAGTTTTACAGAACACTGCAAGCATCTTGCTAGTGCAAATAAAAGCAACTCACCATAAAATAAAGGGAACAAACACTATCCACTCAACAGCATAAAGCACAATGTTGTTCTTTATTATTTTATTTAAAAGGGGCAGATTTATTCGGTCATAAATTAATAATTCAGAAGGTATAAGAAGGCACAGCCAATTAGCTGCAGTAATTTGCATTTTTATGCTCCTTCATTAGTTTTCTAAGGTTCTTCTCTCCTATTATAGGAATGCAAATGCCATCTTCCAAAAGGTGAATAGCCAACCTGTTATTTGTTTGCATGGTAATGAAGCCTTTTCAATTATTAAAGGACCAAATAATTTAATAATTTTTAAGAAAAATTTTTGTTGCTATAATATCTCTTCTTTGTGTTGTTTTTTAAGGAACATGCTTTTTAAATGTAATATATTTTAACCTGAAGCAGAGAGTTTATCAGGTGACTGATTTTCTGGGGCTCCTAAAATCATGCCTAACTTCAATCACGTGAGTAAATCCCTTAAAGGAAGGTATTAAAATCCTTTCTTAATTTAGAGGCTGACAAATAACTCGGTGTATGATGTCTTTGTTTGCAGCCTAGGGTCTCTTTACCCTTTGTGCACAAATAAATTGAGAAGGCTTTAACATATGTATTTGGCTGTTAGGGGAACTTCCCTTTCTTATGCCCCATGCCTCAGATATCTGCTGGCACAAGCACCTTCAAAAGCTTCCTGCTGCTTGCCACAGGGATCTCCCTTTTAGTCATTACTATCTATGGGCACAGTCTTGCTGAAGCTGACCTCTTTAGCTTCTGAGAAATACTCCTGAGGCCAGCAAGGTTACAGCTGAAAGTCCTCCTGCAACATGACTAAAGCCCTGGTCACTGGAGTGCTGCAGGGCAGCTGTACTTGCTTCGTCTCTGCCTTCCCATGAAGGGCACCAGCAAATCCCATTGGCTTCCCACAGAGCTGCTCCTAACCTGCAGCTGGCCTGACACGTACTTATTTTTCCATTTTTACTCCGGTATTTTCCTTTCCAAATGCTTTCCATGTGAGGCCATTTCATTTTATTTTTATAATTATTTTATTTTTAATACAGCCCCTCATTCCAGATGTAGATAGTACATACACACACTCAAGTATACATATAAGCAAAGTAATGCTGAGGCTGCACCTTTAAAGACATTTATCTGAGGCAGAGTGTAACCCAAAAGAACTCTACACATATTTCAGAGAACTGGTGGGTACTAACATTTAAAAAGAAAAAAAGGGAAAAAAATTAAAACCTAGAGAATTAAGCAAAGATATGGTACGTTTTCAGAGGCAACCTCTGAAGGGACCTGGCTCTTCAGGTTGCTGTGAAGGATATCAAATGGCTGAAGAAGCCATAGGAAGCCTGCCCTTCTCTGTTTACCTCTACAGAATGCTTGTCTTTTGGGATGTTTGGTCTTTCTAGGGGCAACCTGAAGCAGTGCTCTCTCCCAAGGACCATGGAACCTCTCCCCAGCCCCGAAATCCACTCCATGCTGTTCTCCCATCAGTTCAGCTTTTCTTTCTTTTAGCAGAGGTGGTGTTCACAAACTGTACAGATCATCTTGGAATTTTTTTGGCAGCAAATGACATACAAAAAGGCACTGTTTTTTTCATTTCACTGATAGTGCAGATAGCATGCCTGTAACATGGGCCAAATGACCAACCATGCAAGCAGTAGGGTTTATTGGTGCGAGGTTTTTTCTTCCTTTTTATGTTAACTTCTTGGTAAAGGCTGCATGTGAAGACCAGGCTCTGAATCACTCCAAGCAGAAAGGGCAGGGTAGCAGAGGAATGGATGGCTGAATTAGCTCTAAGAGCTATGACTCAGTGGCAAGTGACATTATGCCAGCAGGTATAACAAGGTGAAACAGGTGCCAGCAGGTGCAATGAGAAAGGAGAAACAAATGGCTTAATACGTACTTTTAACTAGAACTGAACAAAACGAACAAACAAACAAAAAATGTTGAGCAAATAAACCCATCTGAAAGCATAAAGAAGAATATTTTCTATCATAGTAGTGGCAGGAGTCTCTATCTATGCCCTTACTCCAGCCCCTCCATCACCTCCTTTCCTTGTCCCCCAGCCCAGCTCCAGCACATCTCCTGCATGACCCCATGCAAGGGGACAAGGGTGGCCCACAGGCAGGCTGGGCTGTCAGTTGTATTCCCACAGGAGGACAGAGCCTCCTGACTTCCAGAGTTAATCTCTACAGCTGCAGTGCATTATGCTTTCCCTTTCCTACACAGACAGAAATAAGCAATTCTGAACATGCTTAATTGGAGATGAAAGACTAGATTTTGTAATCTAGGTGAATTTCTGTTTTTTACATCAACCAGAAAAATCAATCTTTTATTCCATAGCAAAGAATTTGAACATTTCACAGCTTATATGCCTGATATTTGGCTTACAAATTAAAATTTTTTGCGAAGCACATTTTTAAAGAACATCACTAAGACCTTGTTGCAGATCATCTCAACAGAACAACATGAGCATTTTGTATTTTTGACTAAAATATATTAATATTAGAAGGGATCTATTGATTATTTAATGTGACTTCTTTCATTACACATCTACAGGACTCCTCTAAGTGAATTTCTGTATCAAGACTGATAATGCAGCTAAGCTAGACTGAAAACTGATCATGGTTTCGAATTTTCTGTTCAGAGAAAGTCCACTGCAGGCCTCAGTAAGTTCTTCCTGTGGTCAATTCGCTTCTCTGTGGTAAGTTACTTTAAGCTTAAATTTCTCTAATTCCAGGCAATGGATTTTGCTAATCTTTTCCAGAGAAATTAAGAATGCCTTTGTACCATTTTTCCATTCTTTAGTAGATCAAGAGTTTGAAATTTAGTCCCTCATTTTCAGCATATTTTTGCAGTCCTTTAAGCTCATCCAGAGTTCCTATCAAACCCTTCTTTTTAAAGAAAACCAAATAAATAAGAATGTTAAAAAACCAACCAACCAACCAAACAAACAAACAAACAAAAAAAAAAACAAAAAAAACAAAAAAAAAAAAAAAAAAAAAAAAAAAAAAAAAAAAAACACAAGGAAGAAGACCAAAATGTTTTCCTACAGGGTAAGGTCAGCAGGGATGAAGCATGGTGGCTGGCTGCTGAACCCCAGCACAGGCACAAGGGAGGAGTTGTGCAGTGCCCCACTTTCTCCTCTATCAAAGGCACGAAGCACCAGGCCAGACCTTGCCAAGGAGCTACTGTCTGTGTAGCACTTTCCCTTTTCCCTCACAGTAAATCTTTGCCTGAATAATGCAAGCTCCCTGCTTTTATTCATATTCTCCTCATTATATGCCAATGATCATTTTAGCACTTTGGCCGTGGCGCACCGCTGGAGCCCACGTGTATCTGATTATCCATCATAAAATCAAATCCTTTTCAGTCCCTATTTCCCAGCATGGAGTCTTTTCCATCCAACAAGTGTAGCTCACACTGTTCTCTCTGCACAGACTTCCAAAAAAATAACTTGTTCCATTTTGTAAAGAAATTCAGATTGCTCTCTGTCATTCACCAGCCTTATTTATCATTTAATCCTCTACCAGTTTTAGTGGTATAGGAAAACTTCATCAACAAAATGTCATGTTTTCTTGTCTCATTAAGAAAGATAATGTGTGGGGGGATGAATCTCACAAATTCTCACTATGATGGTTCTTCATTTACGGTTATAGGACCTATTTATTTTTAATTAAATTCATAGATGTTAGGTGGGTTTTCTATTGCTTTATTTTCTTAACAAAATGTCTTCTGCTGTGAATGCATGTCCTTTCAAAAAGTTTATTACATCAACAATATTATCTTGATTGAAAAGAACTTGTAATCTCATCAAAGGATGGGATCAAATTAGTCTGACAAAAATTATTTTTGTGAAGCTAATGTTGATGGACATTAATTGTGTTTGAGCAATCTCAACTTGATAGGCCTCTAATTTCCTGAGTTAGTTCTGTTATCATCTTTAAATATTGGCACACATTAGATTTTTCCCAACTTGAAAATTCCCATGTTTCAATACTGTAATCACCAAAATAAAATGCCCATGGGGGTCTTTTGCTAGTTCTTTTAAAACTATCAGATGCAAGTTAAGTACACATACAAACTTTAAATGTCTAAATTAAACAAACTGCTGTGTAACTGGTTAAAATTAAAAGGACTGCATCATCATGTCATATAACTACCATCTGGCTTTCCCCAAATGCAGACACCAAGTGACTGAGATTCTGCTTTTCATGAATTCTGCTATCATCATACAGCCACAGAACAACAATATTATCAGGATTCCCAGTAGAGCCGGGAACTCCTTTCTCTACCTTTTCCTTTTTAGATCTGCTAACCATAGATTTTTGTCTTTAACATTTTGCTTCCACTATCTACTTTCTAAAATCCAAGACAATTGTTATTATGACTGTTCTAGCTTTCTTTTTCTGTGTTTCACTATGATTTAGAGATGCTTTTCATTTTACTTTGACCCGTACTGTTCTTTCTTTAAATCACTGCAACAACATCATTCTGAAAATGCAATTTCGGAATCTAGTAAAATGTTATTCAACAATGGACAATTATCTTTCTCATCTTTCTGTTTACATTTTCTTCAGTTGATTGTCTCAAAATTATTTTCAGCTTTATTAAATTGTCCTTTTCAACCCCCGAGAACATGTATTCTTGGCATAACTCACAATAAAAATGTAATCAGATAAAATCAGTTTCAACTATTTTTTTCAGTTCTGTGATTAACTCTTTATTTTTTAAGGTCTTATATAGAGTTCTGCTCCATTAGATACAATTTTTGTTTATATAGAAAATTCAAAGGGTGCCTTAAAAACAGCAACCTGATTTTTCACATCTCTTTTGAACTGATACCAACCCATAAAAATTTTTGTTCTTGCTATATATTGTAGCTCAACAGTTGCACAGCTAATTGTCTTATTCTCTAGTGTGTTTGCACATTTCCAGCAGGCCACAGCTAGCAATCTCTCTTGTGATTTGATTGTACAGAATCCTTCTCTATATATCAGTGGCCTGTAATCTGAACTTGAGCGAGGCCATTTTAGAACAGGATGTCTCTCATACTGCTGCATTTTTCATTCAATCTTTTCAACATAGATTGTTACAGCCAATAATTTTAACATTACCAGTATGGGAATTTTCCTATTTGTTTTCAGAACACCTATCTTTATGCTAATTAATGAGAAATTTCCACTTTATATATCGCATATAATAAATGAAATGCTGTACATATTAGAATCAAATATTTTGCAATTAATCTGTTATTAAATATTCTTACATTGTGGTTGTATTGGCCACAGACAAGGTCAGATAACTTAACTGAAGTCAGTGGGAAATACCAGGAAAAGCAGATATTCCCTGTTTATTTTTCTCTGTTTTATTGTCTTACAATCCGTCTACTGGTTATAATGAGTATGAAGTATGACTGAGTCTAGACAAATGTGTTAAGGGCTTCTATTAGCAAATTTCTTGGTACAGCTGTCATTATTTTTTTAAGTTGCTATGGAGACTTACTAGTTTGAGGCATCACGATGATTTTCCATAGCAATGCTGCTTTGGCTCCAGTGCATACCCCAAAACAACCATGAATGTCCTCTAGGATAATTTATCTCCAGTTGGACATACTAAAATATCTACACAATTGCCTAGAATATGGTAGAAAGCAATAAAATGTGAAAAAGGACTGACCTACTTGCTAAAACTATTGTTAGATAGAATGAGTTTCATAATTAAGATTTCAGTTAAAAAATAGGTAAAAATACATAGTTGGGAGAAAATAGGAAAGGCAGACTATTTTGTCAAAATAATATTTTTATGCTTTCCCAATATTTTAGATTTTAAACCTCAAGACCAGAACACCCCTTCTAAACTTCCGACTTCTCAGAAGTAAAAATACTCAATTTTGGCAGGTATATTTTCTTCCTCTTTATGCTTAAACACAAATAACTATTTTCCTTTTTAGCTAATTGCTGCTTTATGGAATTGTGGAAGGACTAAATTTTAAGAATTGCATAGCCCAGTGGCAATACTGTCAAATGGTAAAAATCATAAACTATCTTTATATGGACAAAGCATATAGCTATTATATGGATGAATGAAAATCTCTCACTGCAGACATGTAAAATATTCTGTTCTGAATTTAAAATACTCAGGACCCAATATATCTTGCACCAAATGTGCAGAGATATAAGCAACCAGGAGTAATTGGTTTTACACCAATGGAAGCAGAGTACAGGAAGTCACTCCAGGCTGGGAGTGAGGTGGACCTCACCTCCCAGAAGTCCTGAATAGAGGGAAAATGCACTGAAAAGTTTACTTCCCATCATTTATTTTCACTGATGCTCCTCAGCACTTTGTTGCAGCCTCTATCTCTTTGCAGGATTAACCCAACACAGCCTTCTAGAGACAAAAAAGGACAGCAGTCAAGAGAAAAACAAAAGGAAAGTCAATCAAAGAAATTTTTGCCAGTCCAGTGATACTCCAGAATGTTACTGATTAATTCAAATAATTGATTCATTATACAAAAAGGCCAGAGAAAAATTATCTCTGTTGAGAAAAAGATTGAGGTTCTCCTTTGACCACTCAGCCCCATGACTTCTACTCTCTTGGGGAGGAACAGCCGAGGAGATGATCTCACACTCACTTGCAGCCCTTGAGTGGGGTTCCAAAGGAGCAACAACAGCCCTGTTGCCCCTTATTTCTCATTGTCACTAATGTCCCCACACCTGGCTTGTCTTAGGTCTTGTGTAACTCAGGGCTACAGTTGGATATTTTTCGTATGTTTATCAGTTTCCTGAAGCCTATTGATAAAAAAAAATAATAACAACAGTAAAAAACCCTTCCTGTATTTCTCTCAATAATTTTCTTTCACTATTTGGAAGAAGCACCAAGAGACATCTTCAATTTTTTAGATGTGTTCCGTTTTTTTATTTTCCTATTGTTTCCCATTGAGCGTTAATTTTGTTTGCAGGTATTTTGCTTGCATTGCCAATATATTTTCCATTAACATACCCCTTTGTAAGCACACGCAGACCACACGATGCTCATCTAAGAACTTTTTCCAATAAAATTGCTGCATGCTGTGTATAACTTTGAGTGTTTCACCTCAGCAAGATACTTTTTTGTTGAAAAAAAATATATTTTTTTCAAACAACTTGGATTCTCTGCACGGTAGAGATACTGACTTACAGCAAGACTACATTGGGTTGTAAGCCTCTGAGCAGGTTTTGAACTAGTGACCAACTGACTGAATGCCCAATCTGGTGCTATGGACACAGACATGTAAGGTAATTAAATTCTGTAACAAGAAAGCAGAACAGCATTTTCATTTATAACCATGTGGGAAATTCTTATCAGTGCATGACATATGGCTTATTTTTTTCTGAAAACAAGCTTACATGGAATACATCTATTGCAATGCAAGAAATTAAAGATGCAAGATAGAAGCATCTGGTGTAAATGGGCATTGTACAGAACATGTGGACTAGTACACGTTGTAATTTCCCCAGTACAGAGTATGTTGACAACATAGAGTGGAACACGCAGCAAATAAATCAGCGTGTTTTGATACCTCAGATCTGACACTTTTCAGTCTGGAGTATCAAAACAGTCTGTATTTTAAGGTTGTGCCCCTAGTCACTTCAGTTGTTTAAAACTGGACATCAAAATAACCAGACTGTGTCAGACCACAGATTCATCTATCCTAGGAGTGTAAAATGGTCCCTTTAAATTCATCAAATCACCTTCTAAAGCTGTGATAGTGTGGGAAAATTCTGCTTGCGTAAGTAATGTTTTACTTTGAATAAAAATAGTCTGTGATGCATGACAATAATAGCACAGTTAAAGTCTGAAGTATCTATCCATTCAAATATTAAGAAATGAAGAGTGAGCTTTTTGTTATTTTTTCAGATTCTCAAAAGAAAAGAAAAATCAACATAGTTACAATGTGTAAGATGGTAATAATAAGAATTGAAAATAATTCTAGCTTTATGATAATTTTTTTCCTAGCCCAGGATTATAAAAGCATTGTACTTAAAGAGACAATTGCATTTGCAGTTGAGAAAAAATGTTCTTGTCACCACTCAAACCTTTTAGGAGGAATATCACCAGAAACTGACATATATACACTTGCTTCTGTCCAGCAGTTAAAACCCATATTTTGCAAGGAAATTTTTAGTAACTTGTGTAACTCTGAATTCATACAAGCAAGTCAGGGGCAGCTGTGAAAAGCAGCAGTAGAGAACTGGTCTGAGGCTATGAACTATTATAAACTAATTGCACCCAAATGACTGATCCCTGTAGGCAGAGATGGACTCTCCCCTCCTACAGACCAATATGTGTCCCCAAATGAAATAGGCATAAATTAAATGAGATCAATCAGCCTGTTTTACAGGAAGCTCAATGAGACTGCCATGCTAAGGGAAATGTGCCTTTAAGGCTCTAATCAATCAGAGCCAAGTATGATTAAGAACCATGGAAAAATGGCTAAAACTCTGGGGTAATGGTATTTGAGTGAAGGCATGGCTCTGCTTGCACACCCTGACTTTCGACTACTTAACTGTAATTTTATGTTTGCACAGTCCATTGCTAGAGCACAGGTATTGACACTGGCTATCAGCAAGGAATACAACTAGGACCAATGAACAAAACAAAATGTAATTGGCTGCTATGATTCATTTTAAGAGTCCATCTACTGGATATGTGGGATTAGACTTCATTAGAGCTATCTAAGGAGAAACTCGAGTGCCTGTGGGCTTGGAAATGACAGTCGAGCTCTGCCCAGGATGAGGGTGTACCCTTGGGCATTCTGCCTTCTCACAGCTGACCTGCACCAGGAAAAAAAGCCTGCTGGTGACTGACAGCCAAAATGAGATATCAATCACAACAAATAGTGCAGATCTTCAATCCTCCCCTTTCTTACAGGAGAAAAAAAATGAACAAAATTAACATGAAATTACTAAACCTCCACTGAGATTAACACAATAGTTTCAAGCTCATTAAAATTGTTCAGAAAGTGGCTTGGGGCTTTTTTGCCATGTGACATTTCATATGAAAAGACTGAAATTCTTCACTTATGTCAATCTTTTTTTCCATTTTAAGTTTTCATAGAGTAAAGAAAATTGTTCACACAAAAATCAGTATAAATTAAAATTAAAAAAAATGGCTTGCCAGAACCCACATAGATTTCTTTTTTGAAACAGGTTTTATAATACTTTTTAACTAAATAAAGATCATCCTTTAAAATAATTGTCATGAGAAACTTGTAACCAAATTTTCCTCTCTTTCAGGATCTGTACGGAAGTAATAAATTTCTTCTGTAACGGTTAGACTTGGTTTATCTTTATTTCAGATTCTCTTCACAGACAAAACAGATGATGAAATAATGATTTCATTAAATTAAAAGATGTCGGAAAATGCAGGTAGGCATCTAATGACACATCCAGTGACATCCAGATACATAATTTCTATAGATAGGGGAATGATCCTTTTAATCCATATTTCATGTCCAGGTAGCATTTGATACTGGACCTGATTCAGGGGATCCTGTGTTGTTTGAGGTATTGTTTGAGGTATATTGTCCCTGTGGTGACACTGTGTACTTTGCAGCATTTATTACTGAGGAGCAATGGGGAGCCATAAGTTGCCCCTTCTGCAGTGAGAGGCGACACCAATCCATCCCTTTCTCCCTCTGACGAAGCAGCCACAACGCCTCAGGAAAGGGTCTGTCAAAGGTAGCTGTGAAGCAATTTCTAAAGTTGCAACTCACTGTTAGTTCTTTTTCTCAAGTAGATGATCCTTAGACTATAAAAACCTACTGCTTGTGCCAGCTAATGTAGGAAATCCTTTCCTTCAAGTCACAGGTGTCTGTGCAGTGGAACTGAAAGACTGGATCCAAACACAGCTGATGACTCACTTGGAAAGCTGCTACAGCCACACACAGCAGCACTTGTAATACTGGCCTTCTTTTTTTTGAAAAAATATCCCAACATTTTACATGCAGAAAGGAAAGCAGATTCTCCTTCGTTTATGTTACTGCATTCTATGTTCACTTTTGTCTTTTTCCTGCATAGTTAATTTTATTAGTTTAAACTCTGAAGTTGAAAGAGTAAGAAGTCATCCCCTCACTCTTGCTATGAATACATATTGGATTAAGTGCAAATGTAATTCTTGCACTGGATGTGCATTTGGTTTGTATTAATTATACCTCTATACATGTGTCACCCAGTTAGCTCCCAATATAGCCACACAGCTTCAGCGGCTTTACACAACCAAAAGGAGAAAATAAATCATCACTCTAATGAGAGTTCAAAACTCTGTTAAAAAATTTGCTGGAAGAAATATGAAAATAATTCAATCTGGAACAACTTTGGAATAAAAGAGAATATTTCAGTATGTATTGAAACATGACCTAAAAATGCCAGTAAAGCACTTTTCTTTTTTCTATTATTTGATCTGTTAGAAGTCTCTGTATTCTCTAGAGTAAAAGGAAGTTTTCACTCCTGGTAAAATTGCAGTATGTGGATTTTTCATAATATTTTATGTTACTGAATCTCAGACTTTTAAATTGTCAGCTGCTTTTATAAAACACCAGAATCTACTCAAGAAATGTTCGAAATATCAACATTTGTCCTTTAAGGATGAGACCTCAGGAGCACTAATCAATTAACAGTCAATCTCTCCAACCAAGATCTTATCACCTGAGGGGGGAGAGAGTGAGTATGTGTGTGTTCCAAGATATTAGCACAGGCTGTTTGTTAATCAGCTTGGCTTGAGGAGAATATAGAGATGGAGGAAAAGGGGGGATTTTCTGTGTGAAAAAAGACAAACACTGGTAATGCACATCATAAATCCACATTTTTGCTGTATTTGTTTGCTATTGGGCTTGTTCTGAGATTGTGGTATTACACTAACTGGTTACAAATAAGCACACAACTGCAGAAGCTCCAGTTTTCCAATTGCTATTGTAAGGAAGTCAATTGTCCTACATATGTAGGGCAATCCTGGATGCAAGAGATGTATTAGCATCTCTACTTGTGACTTTCTGAACATTGCACAATGGATGACGGTTTTGGGAATCACTCCCAGCTGTTTCCTTGTTTTCTTTTGGAGATAGAAGTGTGTTTGACACTGTTATGTTATCTCTGCAGCATAGCTGCAAAGCAATTCCAAGAAGCAAGATAAATTAATTTTTAAGAGATAGCACATTCCTCTGTGTGACACACAGAAAACAAGTCACACTTCAGCTTTAAATTAGCTTATGAAAGCTATCTTTTATTTATAATAAGTAAGATTTTTAACTGCAGAAACACAAAAAATAAGCAGAGGAGGCCACGATGATTTCTTAAGAGTTTATAAAATGGTAAGTATGAGCTTGGCTTTTGGTTGTTTTATCACGTGTCACATGTGTGACGGGTCATTTATGGTCATACAAAGCAGGTATGAAATACTGCAATCTAACATTGAACTCAAAGAAGGAAACAGTTAAAGAAAGTATATGTGCTTGTACAGTAAACCAAATAATAATATCAAAAATTATCACAGAATGGTGTAGGGCTCTTTCTTCCTAAAATAAGTGCTATTGGTTCACCAGTAATTTCAAATTACTGATATGACGTAAACTCGATAACACACTAAAAAAAGCCCACAGTGTTCTGTACAGGATATCCAATTAATTTTGTTTTCTGTCATTCATTTAAACAAAGTGGCTTACTTTTGCACAGATAAGCAGCAGTTTCAGGTGCACAAACAGCAACACATCTGAAAGGAGCCTTATTTGCAAAGGGGTAGCAGCCAGTATGCATTGGACTAGGTCAACATACCCTTTCCAAGTTATTTTCTTTTTCAAAAGAGTTTTGGTTACATCCTGAGATTATCACAGAGAAAAGAGGGACAGATTCCAAAGGCTTTCAGAAACTTATGAGCTTAAGAATCATAATCAGCAATACATTGTTTGATGTTCATATAATAAAAACTTGGAGTGCATGAGAGAAACTCGCTCTCCAAAAATCAACAAGAGATCTTCAACTATAATGCCAAGAATGTGAAATCCATGCTTTGCTTATGTATGGTACTGCACATGAGTGTTTTAGGGAACAAAAGCAACTGCCCAGAAGCCAGCTGTGTTCATGTTTTTATCTCTAAAACAGCTGTTGCATTTGACTATGTCCCTAAGAGAGAAAGAGTTTCCCCCTCTCCCACTGGCCACTATATTAAGTAGCTCGCTGTAAGTGCCACACAGCACTTGGCAGTCGCAGGCATGGTAACAGTTAGCATTAATAAAAGTAGAAATCGCTTTCACAGTTGCGTGTCTCACAGTTCCACGTGTGAAACATATCATGTTTAGTGTGGACAAACCGGACATCTACAGCATGGATGAGTGCAGGATGTTACAGAACAAATGGGCTCAGCAAAGTGTGCATCCATGTGACCACATACAGTATCGAAGTAAAGTAATTACGCAGTAAGAAAACATGCAAGTACAATGATTGCTGAAATCACTGCTTATTTATTTCATGTTTCAGAGCTCAGTATTGCACTAATAAAAATTAATAACTTTGAGGGACTGTTTTAATTTAAACATTAATGCCCTAGAGCATGAAGAATAATGTGTCTTTAGGTATGTTTAGATATATTTTTCCTTACACCTTCATCTATAGGGAGGGAATGAGTCAGAGTAGCCAGCATATAGCTTTATCTGTACCTGTCTATTCCCAAAATATCACAACAAATATTTAAGGATCTTTTCAACTGACAGAAGTAAAGGTCAGGGTCATAGCAAAGGGCAGTTTGTGGAGGAGGGGTTTAGCATTTCTCTAAGTGATTTCTTCTTCCATCTACTTTTTTATATCCTCTATAAACAGTCCTCTCTAATTTCAAACACATTTTTTGAATTCTGCAGAGAAGTCAGTTCTAAAAATGTATCATCCAAAATAAATGTTTTTCTTGGCTCATACATCAGCTATCCTGTCTTTTCTAGTATAGATATAAGTGGGAGAAGGCATATGTGTGTGTATATTCTGTATATATGCAAATATCCGTGTAGCCTCTATTTAGCATTCTGTACTCACACACTACTTATGCAAAGGTATTGACTGGAGAGCTTTGTTACTAAGACTTTTTTTAGTCTCTATTTAATTGAAAAATAATTATTTAATAGATTGATTAGATTAGCATTTATCTGTTTTATCTGACTAGTAGGCTAATGCCAGAAGAAAGTTCCAGGTGCTCAGCTCCTTTACAAAGCAGATCTTTATTTTGCATATCCAAACACAAGGCAACTCTCCAGCATCCCACACACACACACTGAATTCTCCTCTTTTAAGCAGCTCTAAAGTGTGTGCTAGGTCATCTCCAAATTCACACAGACTGCATTTACTTTCCATTTATTTTTAAAGATTGTCTTTAGATCAGAAATTGGTAAGTGGCTCTCTGGAAGGGTGACCCCTCCACTGCCACTCTCTGCCTTGTCACCATACAGCAATAACCAGTGACTTCTAAAATAAAACTAAATGCAGTGTTTCTCAAAGATTGTAATATAGAGTGCTCATTTCAATTTTTCTTCCCACTTGTGTTTTGGCAAGCAGTTTTCCAGGTTTCAGATTAAATTCCTCAGTAAATAGTTTTCTCTCTCTCTAAATGTGTGGCCAAAAAGCTTAAAGAACCCAATTCTAAATAGCTTTTCAGTTCAGGTCCTCACCTACCATTTTGCAAAATGAAGACAGACAAGGAAAACAGAACCAGTGATGTGACAGCAACTCACAGGCATCTCATACAGGCATAATTTATTCCCATCGAAGCTGCTGCTACCAGTGGCATTCAGACCCTTCCCTGTCTGGCTTCATGCATGTTGGCACGGTTGATTACAGACACTGTGTAAGAGACTGCAGGAATCAGGGATGCTGAAGGAGAGAAGGCTCCAGAAGCACCATCCCTGGCCTAGCACAGGCCATCAGCACCCTTGGGGGCAGCAATAATCCATCCACATCACTGGCAAACCTAATGGTGGGATTGCTCCCCAAACTCATCACTGACAGCACCTGTGCCTCTCCTTGCCCCAAGAGGCTATGCCCTGCATGCCCATGTTACGAAGGGCTTCTGGGGAATATTTCCTCCAGGCCTCCCCATTTTCAGCCCTGTGCTATATTCAACAACTGATCAGTCCTGTGACCAAGGAGAGCTCAAAACATGACAGTGGAGGCACAGCCCAAGAGTGCAAAAAGAATTTTCTCCACACCTTGGACTGCATATGTGACAAGGAGCGTCATCATCATCATGGCCAGGCTTCGCGAACGAAGATTTGGGAAGGGCACTACCCACGTTTGTTACAAGCGCGTTGGTGGCTAAAAAGGCCAATACGAGATAGACAGGAGTGTAAATGTGCCTAAACTACACCTAGACTAGAGAAAAAAAGAACAGACTATATCAGCTTAAAATTAAGACATGCAGAGTAACTTGGGAA
The DNA here is from genome assembly GCF_036250125.1 of Pseudopipra pipra. Taxonomy (NCBI): domain Eukaryota; kingdom Metazoa; phylum Chordata; class Aves; order Passeriformes; family Pipridae; genus Pseudopipra; species Pseudopipra pipra. The sequence continues at coordinate 34,174,403 of NC_087551.1, read as the reverse complement.
TTTGCTCCTGATTTCAGGCAAAAAAAGTAAGAATTTGAGACTTTCACTATATAGCAAATACATACAAGAGCTTTTGGAGAGGACTAGGAGGGTAACTATAAAGAGGTAGAAGTCAGTTCTGGAAATGAGTTTCTATGTTGTTTGGCTGACTTTCAAAGGATCTGATCATTTTAATACTGTAAGTATTAAACTGTTCTGTTAATGATGTGTTAAGGCAGTCATGGATTTACTAGAGGTTCTATGCAGATTAAGGCTACATCTTCCCCACTGGGCACACAAAGTCTTGGACAGACATCATTTAGCTATCATTTAAATCAAGGAAAACGTAGTAATTGCTTTCTAGAGTTGGATGAATTATTAACATCAACTGCCCCTTTCTTGCACATAATTTCTGCCAGAAGGATGACTGCAGGAATGTTTCATTGCAAATTTTACATAGCTCTTTTATTTCTGGTTGCCTTGGTGCATGGCTCCATAGTAATTCAGGTTATACTACTCTCTATGGCCGGAGATACAGCCAGAGGTATTTTGAATCACTTCTTCAGAAGGAATGGCCTTTGTGGATGTGGTTTTAGTCAGCTGGAAAAATAAAGGCTGAAACCTACTTGTTAGTCACAAACATTGCTGTTCAATTGAAAGAGAATGGGTTTAGGTTTTTGAGCCTGCAACACCACCAGTAATAATTTACTGAAGGCAACAACCCTGTATCACCAGTAAAACAATTCAGGAAAAAAAACCAGAACAGTAAATCATCTGCAAAGGTGAGATGACAGATCACAGGTTATCACTGATCTTCTACAGATGTCACGTGGATACACAGAATGAAAAGGCAATATTTCTCTTTTGTTGTCAAGTTCTTAAAAACTGTGAAAATGGTTAGTTTAATTGTATGCTCAGGCATGAAATCTGCCTATCCTAGCTCTTAGGTTAGCAGGAATTTTTATTATTTATCTTGAAATATTAATAGACAGATTTTTAGTACCAGGAAATCGGCACTCCTTTTCAAAGAACAGGCACATATAGAAAGGCAGGGTTTCTCATGTGCAAAGTTGCAGACTGGCATTTGGGAAAACTGTGTTCTTGTCCCAGGCATTAAAAAAAAAAAAATTAAAACAAAAAAAAATAGCAAAGCATCAATGTATTGTCTTGTCTGGAAGCACAGCATCTGATAAGGATGTGTATGACTACAAGCCACTGACAGCAAACTGGATGAACGCTGGTTTCCACAGATGTCCAAGTAGTCACTGTATCGGACTTGGTTCCCCACCCCATGAGTAAAGATTTTCAAAAGAAGGAACACTCTGCAGTAAAGTTCACAAGCATCACTGAATTAAAGAGAATGACAGGATGGTTTGTATATCTGACCATTGTTATGTAAGTTTGACTGGGGAAGGAGGGACCAGCCATCCCAAAGATGACTGCTTCATTAACTATGTGAAAAAACCTGCATTTTTAGGATGAAGCCAATCTGTTTTACTTGAAAATCAAATTTAAATAATATACAGGATAAGTGCCACGGCCCGAGGGTAAAGGGAATAGGGATGCAACACTGCACAAAAGGGGTTCTGACACAGTAGAAGGTCAGGGTGCAATGGTCAGTTTATTAGGGAAAACGAGGACTTACATAAGGTTTGGATAAGGGGAGCTTCAATAACTGGGGTGGAGCACGGGATTGACAATTTAGGATGAAACAGGATTGGGGAACAAGGAAAAGTTGGGTGGAACTTAGGAATATCCAGGGGAAAGGACCAATGGGAGCTCACTCAGCACTGCGGCATCCATCAGCCAATCAGTGAGAGATGAACGGGAAAACCAGGGGAGAACAAGGGAGTAAACAACTTTTGGCAGGAAAACATGAGGGCAAGTCCAGACAAGTCCTGAACCATATAATGAACATGGGGGTACATTGAACATAGTATAAAATCAGTAATAAATTGGGGAATAACATGAAAGTCCATGGATTAATAGTCTTTTCAGGCCCCATAAAAGTTCCTCCAGGCCTTAAATCTTTCCCAGTCGCTTGGGTGATTCTCCTCAGATAAGGCCTTGAAACTCCCATAGAAAATACTTTGTGTGCTCAAAACCTATGTAATAATCAGTCATAGTTTCATTAGATTTTTCCTCAGTTTGGTCTCCCTTTTAAACTACTACCATTCATACAATACAGCTTACTCTCTATCAATGGAAGATTAATTAAAGTTCTAATCTAAAAATCATCCATCACATTTTTAATTCCCAAGCCAATTCCTTTCACTTCTTTCCACCTTAATTTTTTTCACCTGTACATCATCTCTGCCTTCAGAACTGCCAGTTTACTAACACATTATTTATGTTATTTTGATTCATAATATATCACCACAACAGAGTCATTCTTGGTGGTAGGTCTGTGCTGCCTTCCTCCCTATTTTTTTTTAAATCAAAACAATTCTTTACCATAGCAACTTTTCTTGGCTACCTCCTCATTCCAATAACTTGCGAGCAGCAAACATTCGACAACACTGATCAGACCACATTGTCCTTGTGCCAAATTGAAAGGCAACTCCTCCCTGGAACAGTAAATGCAATCCCAAAGTTACAGGATGAAGCTGTTGCACGTCTCTCAGAAAGCTCGTATTCTTTAGAAAGTTATTGAGCATTAAGAAGTTCACTGTGCCAAAACCTTCGGAACTTTAGAAGTTACTCGAGGGAGCAACTCCTCCCTAAGCCCTCTAATTTATGGTAGGAAGTGAAGAGCTATAAAAGCTAACAAACTATTCATAAAACTGGTAAAGGAAAAAAGTGTTCAACTCAAAAAAATATCAGACAAGGAACAAAAGGTACCAAAGTCATGCTGAACCAACTTCTAACAATACTATATGTCAGTTTGACATTAGATTTTTAAGAATATGTGAAGGCAAGAGCCCACTTACTTAATAATGGTTGTTATTTTACCTATCAAATCATAACTTTCCAAATTACACTTTATGTAAAAATATCACAATATTATATTTTTCTTCAAAAGTTTTCTACATAAATTTCCCCATGACTTAAAACTATATATCCTCCAACATTCTGGTGAAGGAAATAATTTCAATATTCAAGCTTATGTTTTCGTACTCCAAAACTTTATCAGTTAAACTACAAGAAATGGGGCTTTGCCTTTTATTGAATGACTTGAAAATTATTAAGAATTATTAATTATATTTATCCTATCATACTAAGAAATAGCACTGAGAGTCTCAGTAAGTCATTTCATACTTCCAAATCAGCATGTATAAAATAATTTTCAATTACTTTTATACTGAAAAACTAAATATTCTTCAAATTATTTTTGGTCAGAAATATCGTTAGTCTCTGATTGCAAACCATCAACTTAAAAAAAAAGACTACCTGTCACTGGAAGAATGGATAAATCTAAAAAATATCCAAGAACGTAACATTTCAGTGTAGCCAAGAATCTGTGTAGTTATTAAAAATGAGAGATTTTGAAGACGAAGTAGCTACAGTGTAAGCATAATAAACAATATTATCACATAAATATTATAGAATTCCATATATTATATGGCTGTAAAAATGGCAGGATTTCTTTTATTGGTATAATCCTAGTGATACCACTCATTCAATAATTTTCCCAAAAATTACCATGCTGTTGAAATTCTTTCAAGGTTCGGTTTCTAGTCTTGTTAGCAGACATGCAACAAGTTGCCTGGAATAAGTTGCTGTCTGCATGCAAAGACAAAGGCTGCAGCAGTGATATAGGTACAGTGATCCATGTGAAAGGACACGGAGCAGTCATGCTCCTTCTTTTCGGAGCAACCTAGCTTAGGTCTTTTTACTGCTTAGGTATTTGTTGGGGTATTTGTTCTCTCCAAATCCATGTGAAACAAGAGTAGATTCACCTCTACTCCTGAGATGAGCCTTTCCATCTCTGCCCTTCCTATCATTTATCAGGGCATCTTTCCTTAGTCCCTTCCTTACTGAACAGGACTCGGTTCTTTTTATCTATTCATCACCTCAGCTGGCAACTTTAGTTGTTCCACAAAACTTGTCATGATCTTCAAGACATCTTCCCAATGCCTTCAAATGCAACTAATACTGACTGTCTCCCTGGTCCAGGAAAGTGTCTGTTTTCTTCTTTACTTCCGTTACTCAGACCTCCACTCAATACATGTGAGAAATCACTTCTGCAGGGCTTGTCCTAAAATTCTCCAGGCCTTGCTCTTCAACTTCATTTTCCTACCGTAAACATGATCTATATTGGTTAATTTTTTTTCTTCTGTGTAGCCCATGAATCCACCTCTGCCACTCCATTTGCATTGTTAACGTAGGGCTGCCTATCTGATCCTCTTCAGTAACCTGCATCCTTTCCAGTTCCTGGAAAAGATTTTTCCTCTCTCGTCCTGTCACAGGGAAAATCTGCTCATTGAGCATAGCCTAACCAAACTGCAATCAAAATGTTGTAGCGATTTTTTAATGATGTAATTAACTGGCAGTGAGTGAATCCATACATTCATGACCAATGTCAATAGTAAAACAGATAAACCATAACATTATATACCTATGAAATGCTCATACATACCCAAAAGTTTCTAAACTCCCTTATATTAGAAATCCCAGGAAGGACTATTGCCCCATAGATACAGCTAGGTACATATTCATGCACACACACATGTAGTGGGGGTTACAAGCTCTCTTCTCCTGGGAGCCCAGATACTTGCAGACACCTCCAGAGGGAGATGTGGATGCTGTCATATCATGAGGACCCCTGCAATCCACCCTACAATCCACTAATGCCTCGCCTGCACATGGTGAAGAAGCATCCCAGAAGGGTGCAAACGCACACTCTGAGCACGAGTCTCTGGTTGCTGCACCCCATGCCATCCAGCTCCTATCTGGGTGCAGGCTACAAAGCAAGTTATTAAAAGCTCTATTGACATTTCACAACAGCATGCATCTTATTTTAACTATTCTTCTACGCAGTATTGATAATGCCTGAATTATTACAATAGACTCACACTTAGGCTATCAGGCTATGGATGCCTCCTCTGCAGCCTATAGAAGTTACCTGGTCTGAATTTTCCTCAATTCACCGTCTTTTATTTTGTACCCTTCTCCCTGTAAATGTGAGAGCTTCAAGGACAATTGCAACAGCCAATTTGGATTGCTGCAAAAAGAGAAACAGGCTTCAATCTACGTCAAATCAGAAACTTGCTAGAAGAATTCAGTGCTTGTCAACATTTCTGTGAACTGTTCAAAAATGTGAATGCTAGCTGAATAATTTCAAACTGTTTTAGACATTCCAAGGTTGTTTGGAGTTGTTTTTCTCAGAATGACAATAGAGTATTTTGGAAAGAGTATTACCAGAAGCCTGATATATTTTTCATAGGCTGAGAAATTAACAGAATAATTCAGTGAGACCTTGCTTTGGTTTTGGCAAGCCTTATTGTGCTTGCATTCTCTATCACCTTCTTAGTTTGTCTATATTTCCTGTTTCAAACAATCAGTAATATAAAGTCATTTGAAACCCATGTCATGGAATTTGGTTACATTTTATCAATGACCTCCAATCAATCCCCAATTTCATCGTTGTTCCAGCCTCTTCTCTGACCTGAGATATTCTGCATCCTCACAGACCTGTACCTCTCATAAATATCAAAGGCTTTTGCTTCAGAAAAAAAAAAAAAATCTATATTTTACCTTTCCTTGTCTGACATTTTTGTCTGAGAAAAAAATACCACATCAAATCCTAATTAAGACAGAATTTTATAAATAAATAAGGTATGCCTTTCAGAAATCAAAACTTGCTGGGTAAGCAGCAATTGATTCCTAATTTTAATAATGGAAGATGTTTTAAACCACTAATACTGCCACCAGAAGATTATTTGTGAATCTATTAAAAAAGACCTAAACTTAGGTTCATCCAGAAAACATAAAAGTAATTAGCTATATAATAGTCATAGGGACTTAGTTGCAGCATCTCCTATCTGAAATATCTGCACTGTATTTTTCTGTACCTTGCTGATTCACAATTTCATTTCAAGCTCCAGAAGAAAGATTTTCTGTCCTGTATCTTCTTTCCTCTATGTGATGTCCTAAATTGCACTTGAAGCCTTGCTTCAGAATTCCTCTAAAGAAAGTCACTTTATTTGTTTTGGCACTTTCTCTTTGCAATTTTTCCAGTTGTCTTCATGCTTTCACTAATATTTTTTAAAACATTACTCAAGAGATTCCATCATGCACTGTAGATGACAGAGATCATATCCTATCAGATGAACATTTCTGCTGATAGAGAGAAAGTATGAATGATGCCGATTTCTTTCACAATTTGGCTGCACCAGACCTAAAAAAATCAAAATTCATTAGCTGTCCCCATGAAAAATGCATGTGTAAGACGGTGCTATTGAATTAACTATGTTTCTTTCTCTGGACTATTGTGTGCTATCTTTTCTTGCACATCTACTGAGAGCTGAGTAGTTCAGATTTAACTCAGTACCAATGTTCCTTCGTTGTAGTGCATAGCATCGCTATATGGAAAGGACGAGATTTTTTTCCCCCCTATTATTCTCATGTTCACAATTATAACTTCTTTTATATTGAAATTACCATTTTTCCAGATGCTTTTGTGCTGTTCTACAGTCAGGGTACCACACTGCAGTGGGGCAGACAGGCAATTCACTGCCCCAGCACGAGTTCATAGACCTGCAGTTTTCGTGCACACACCGAAAGGCCCTGCTTCTTGCTGCTGAAAAGGGATATCCTGGGAACTCTCAACTTTCTGAGAAGCAGCATTGTTTACCTGAACATGATCACCAGGAGTCAAAGAAAGGGTGAAAAATAACAAGCTGCGAAGCTGATCAGAATGTGTGAACCTAAGATTCAAGAGAAGTCCTTTCTCAGAATTTTGATCTTTCTTTTCTCACAGTACAGTTCCTAGGACACTTCTCCCTCCCTAGTTTCAGCCTATACAAGAGACATGCAAACATTACATTTCTCAGCAGCAGACCCTTACACTTAGACCGAGAAAGGCCTCTAAGATAATCTCCCAGACATGATGTCTGATCTAATATCTGATCTCCTAGTCTCATTGAATGGGAAGATTTTACTCACCATCTATTCAGCAACATGTTCTCTGTTCCAACTGGTACAAACATCTGAATGGCAGAAAAATCTCGCAGAGATCTTTCACAAAATTTTACTTATAAAACAATCTCCACTCACGATAGGTTGAAATGAGACGCTTTACACAGTATGTTTGTGGGCTCTGTTTATGGTCTTATTTCAGTGCAAAAAAAACCAGCTGAGAATATTATTGAATAGAGAGTTGAAAAGCACCACAGATTAATACAAAATGATAAGAACAAAACAATTCTGCTTCTGTAATAGTAAACATGTCTCTATATCCTATTAAAATTCTTAGAAAGAATTCATACAATGATAGATAAAAACAAACTGATGAATACAATAATTTGTTATTTGCAAAGACTTTTAAAAACCAAATCTCCTAGAAGTGGCTCTTAGGAATATTTGGAAATCATTTGAAAGTGCATCCACATCAGTGTTTTAATTTCACCCCCACTGTATGTGGTTTGGGTTGCATTGTGGAGCTACCTCAGAATACACAAAAAGGTTTCCTTTTAGACAGAGTTAAATCAGAAGATGCAGGCCTAAAGCAGACCTGTGACACTTCAAATGCTACTGTTTATTTAAACTTCAGACTGTATCAGAAGAAATCTACCACAAACTCTCAAAATGCATGAAGCACATATAGGAGGGACTTCCAACTGCTTTGGCCTACAGACTTGCTCACCCTGAGCTATTCTGCTGGCTGATGCAGACCTAGTCTGGGGCTCACAATCAACATATGAAAGTTACTATATCAACTCATCTATCCTAAATTAGGATGTCCCTTCGGGGGAAGTAAAAATTAACCTCATGTGAGTAAACATCTCTCTCTTGGGTGGTAAAACTAAATCCCTCAAAGCAACTTAACTATACAGGGAGAACCGATACATGTTTGGGAATGCACTGAAAGGAAGTTGTTGGTGGGAAAAGACTAACATGGTTCAGCACACCAGTGGGTGAAAGGACTTAAAGACAGCTAGCAGACACTGGGGCAGATGGTGGGGTTGGGAGAATTTGGAGAGACCCTCGGGGATGAGGGTGAAACTGAGATGGAGCAGTGAACCTTTCTTCAGGTGCCTGTGAAACAGGGATTAGTGCTGCTTGTCTTCTGGCAAACTCTCACCCCTTTCTCAGCCACAGAGCAGAGGAGGACGAGGAGGAGGAGGCAGGAATTTGTTGTTTATGCAGCGTGTTCTCCTCTTACAAACAGCCCTCGTGCCCTTTGGCATAGGCAAAGCTGTTGGCTCTGCTACTGCTGGCTACTGCCTACTCTGCCTGAGCAGCAATTTGGCCCTGTCTGTCTTGAATGATACACCCAAAGAACAAGGGTCTTCACTGGTGCGCCAACTCACAAGCTGCCTTGCCAGCTTCCCTGGCTGAGACAGACTCCAATGGCGCCTGTTATAACTCCCCTCTGCCTGCAGGTATATCCTCTACAGGCTATAGTTCTAATATTTTGAGGGGGCTAATTGCAAGTATCACAAATGACAAGTGTCCTGAGATAGTTCACTGCAGTCCCATCCTATCTAGCAGCTAGTCTAAATGACAGAGGCAGAGAAAAATGTATGTACGATCATCAAAGTCACTGAGTGCCCCTGACACCAGGCTCTTATTCTCATACTAAGAAGCTCCACATGTTCTTTAATTGTTATCCTTGCATTTCTTTGGTATTCAAAACATGTTTCTCTTCAGCCATCCTCAGCAAAACAATGCGTTCTCAAGACTGTCGTTTTATCTTCAACATTTCCCTGCTATTTTGCTGCTCTTTGGGGGTCACCTATCTGGCAGTGCATCCTGGCCAGCAATCTAAAAAGGGAATTCCAGGTACTGTTTACACTGGCACCTTACTGCAGCTCTCTCCTTCCTCTCTGATACTGCTTCTCTGTGTGCAGCATCAAATTACACTGCCCTTTTTTTACTGCCATATTGTATTGCAGTCATATGAATTTGCTACCTACATTTAGGCCTGTTTCAATATTCCCTCAGAAGTCAGTATTAATAATAATTGTTATCCTTTTCAATATTAATTCTCCATAACAGACTTCATCAACTGCCTACATGTTCTTTAGATCCCAGCCTCATGACTCTGTGCTTATTCATAGAAAACATTTTACATAAACTCCGTATACTCTTTCACTGAGTAGAAAGAGAAACAGCAGTTGAAATAGATCCGTGAAAAACAAGAGAATTAACTTGTTTTGATGAGAACAACTAAAAAGCTTGGCTGGATGTCCTACATCAGCATCTTTGGTGCATCCCCTCCACTTTGAGGTACTGTGACATCAGTTATTTTTTGTTTACTGAATATCTTTATAAACCAAGGTTTATTTCCAGCAGTGGTTATTTCAGTAGGGTTGCTTCAGCGAAAAAAAGGCAGAACTTGGACCTAGTGTGCTGTGTTAGGTTCCCACACACTCTTTCTCTCTCCTGCTTCCTCTCTTTTTAATGTCTCCTCTTGACACCTTTTTACTAAAGAAGCATAGCCAATTGCAAGATACCTTGCTTTCATGTGAAAAAGCAAACCTGGCCACTCTCCAAGATTTCTCATTTTAAGTTACCTGGAACATCGTTTTAAACAGGAACCACATGTATTTACTGGTAGGCAACCCAATAATTTCACTTTCCACAGGAATTTTGGGATGCATACATTAATGGTATAAGCATGGGGGAGAAAAAAAGTTGCTCTGAATGAGAAACCTAGTGTTTACAAAAGCAGCGCTTGATACTTCAGGGTGGAATTTGGTTTCATTCCCCAGCACGTTAAATTGTAACTAGGCATGTGTGATTTAATATAGCAGAGTGATTTCCTGATTTGTTTTTAATTGCCAGTATACACAGACTGCATTTTCAGCATGAGTTATTTTTATTTTAGATGAAAGAAAATGGGAACAATAACAAAGTCTTCATGAGAAAATACTGTTCTGTAACATTTCTTGCAAAATGTGAGTTTCAAGAAATGTTAAGATGCCCAGAAAAGGAAAGTAACTGCCTAAGTCCCACATCAAGCAAGGATTCAAGCATAGCTTACTTCAGTGGGAATTAAATACATGCTTTGATTAAGCATAACTAAAAGTCTTCTTAAATCAGGAGTTTGTTTTATATATTCATACATAATATATATGTATTAATCATTGTTCATTGTAACGGATTCACAAATAAGAGAGCCACATGTAACATACACCCAACATGGTTCCCATGACATGTTTACACATAACTTTGATTCTGTATTTGCCCTATGGCTGCAGGTAGCTTGTTAGGAGGGGAATTGGCATTTATTCTTTCTCAGCCCTTCATCTGTATTAAAACATTCACATTCTACTGTAACATTTTCATTTACAACCCCTTCAGGCCAGTAAAAAGCATAATCATTTTCCTCCCTAGTAACTGCATGGACATCAGCTTTAATTTCAGCACACTTTGCTCTTCCTAAACCTTTTTGTCTGGTAACAGCTGGTCAGTATATTTCTTCATTATGCCCCTTTTCCCAAAAATGGCTATGCCATGCTCCCAGTAATATACCTTCTTGACAATACCTTTGTCCTAATTGTTTCATCCTTTGTAATTTTAGGTACATGCTACTGACAGATACAGAATGCCTGGGAGGCATATATTACAGATTCTATTTCCTCTACCATATTTACCTAGTTCCTGTGCAAAATAAATCATATATGTAATAAATCATAAAGTCTAAAAAGACTTCATATAAAGTTACCGGTATGGTGGACTTTGATACAGAGTTCGTATTTGCAAATAAAATTCTGCTTCATTTTCTCCAGTATTTTTCAAATGTACACATACAAGCCTTGTTTATCTGTTTGATACTAGGAGATAAGCAGTAGTTCTAACATGCTTTAGTGAATGTGTCTGAAATTGTTTCAAAACAATTGCGGACTGTTATCAAACAGTTTCTTCAGATAATCCACAAACAACCAATAAACTCCATGAGTTTTTGATATTCTGGCCAGTCAACAAAGCTATGTGCTGGCACAAGTACCAGCTATAGATAAGTATATGACTGAATGTTAATCTCTGCAAAATCCAGACGTAGTCTCTGTCTCATTTATGTGTCCTGTGACAACGTGAAGAATTTCAATCCTATTCATTTTCCGTCACTTTTCCATCCAGAGCAATTATTAAAGCTTCAAACTGCATTCTCAGGAAGCAGCATATTTTCTGAGACTGCTCTTTCAAAAGCCTACTTATTCAAAGTAATTCTGCGCATTAACCTGTGACACTCTTTCATTGCCCTCTCATCCATTCTTTAGGAGTACTTGAAGTCTTCCAGTTCTGGATGTAAGACCTCTGGCATATTTGTTTAAAGAAATACTAGGCTGCTGGCAGGTTGGACATCTTAACATTAGGTAGAACCTACTAACTATTGTCATCTTTGTCAGTGACCTTTTTTCTTGTTCATGAAAAATCAGTGATGATGTTTAAATTAAGGCAAACAGGAAAAATAAAATTTCCATGAAAGTGCAAAAAGACTGTCTCATAGCTTAGCCTGATGGGTCATATACTGTCATTGCTCAAATCCCTGGCAGAGAAAGAAATAATCTTTTGCAATTAAGAAAAAGGTAACAAAATCATACAGGCAAAAATTATACTACAAGTAGCACTAGTAATTTTGGTTCCAGTTCAACAAAGATTTTTAAGACATATTTGTCTATTTTTCTGAATCAGAGGCATTAGTAAGATGTTCTTAATCAGCTCTTTTATTTAGTGAAGGAAAATTATTATAAGACCAAATTAAATGGAGATTGCACATAAAGAACTAATACAAATTATGAAATGGAGTGATTGGTGAAAAAAAATAGAATCTAAAGTTTAAACCATTTTAGAAACACATAATTATTGTTTAAATATTACAATACCTAAAAAAGCCCCACCTTCTTCCTACCTTCCCCTCAGGTTAGCCATCATTAGAGTAATTGGACGATTTTCGAAATGCATCCTCCTTAGTAGGAATCTTAAGGCAGAAGATCTGAAGGAGAAGAGCATGAGTGGCTCTCCAAATAATTTCAAGAGAGGGTTTCCATAAATACAGAGCAGCACAAGACGAAGCTTAGTGACATCTGTACCAGAGACTAACAAATGAAAGCTCTTGGTGGAGAGAAGGTGGCTGCCACAAGGACTGACAGAAGAACCAGGAACTCTCAAGGACTCATGAAAGTAAGGACAAAAAGCATGGGGATGCAGACAAAGTGTTTAGTTCAAGCAGGAAGCTGAGACAGTCCTTGCAATCTGATTGTCAATGAACCATCAGATTTCAGGCTTAAAGCCGTGTGAGGCCTTTGTGGTCTACATGAGAGTGTCATACTTTATTCCTCTTCTGTGCCAGGGACAAGTTGCATCTCATTCTCCTAGCTGTGTGTAAAGAGAACATCAAGGAACAGTGTAAAAATCTCAGGGCAGTTATTTTGATTCTTGTGTTCAGTAAAGACATGACGGCTGAAGTCGATCAGGGCCTGAATGCACTTAGGGGTTCTACAACTTCCCTCCTATTCCATTCTTGGAAGCTTGGCTGCCTGTACCCAAGGACAGCTACAGTATGGTGAAGCGGTGTCACTTCGGGCCAGAGTTGGGAAAGAGCTGTGAGAGGCCTCCATGGGGGCCTCCATCCCTCACCTCGCAAGATGCATTCAGGTTTAGGCACTTGCTTCTGGCTGTTGCTTGAGAGGTGTCTCTGTTTTATGAATGTTTGCAGCTAGATCCCAAAATCCTCTTCTCAAAACTGAAGACAGCTAAAACACCCAACAGATCCTTCTATCTGCTTTTCAGACAAATCTCTGAGTGCAACTGAGGGCTCATCTCCACATGAATAGAGAATTTCTCAACCTCTACCTAGTGGTTAACCAGAATTCCTCCAAATGAAGTTCAAAGCATTTCTGTCAGTGGATAAGAGTGTGCCAAGGCATCAGGCTAGACACCATACCTCTTGAAGTCATGAGGGAGAGAGGAGACCATGAAAACAAAAACTTCTAAGGTTTGCTTTCTGGATATGTTTTATTCACGTCATCCAAAACGTAAGTTCATATATATTTTCATTCATCGGTAGGGTATTAGTTGTGTGGTAGACACAAACATAGACACAATACCTGTTTAGATAACAGCCCACTCAGAGCTGAGTAGAGCTGAGCTCTTAACATACACACCCCCTTGCCCCCATTTTCCACCTCTTTGATCCCTGAAAATATTTACCTTACACTGAAAGCCAAAACCTCCTTTTATCCAACTAAACTAACAGCTGCACAAACTTCTGAAAAACAGCTCCAAAGTTTTTTTCTATTAAAAAAAACCCCAACCTGATCTGTTTGGTAAGGACTATTCTCTATAAACTTGCTTTCTCTGTTTATGGATCTGTTCCCTTCTGGAATACATCTGCTTGCTTGGTTGTAAAGGGCTTCTGTGTGATAATTCATTCACATATATGCCTGTCCCACATGCGAACTGCATGCAGAGCTGTATCAAAAATTGGCTTCACACTTTCTATCAGCAGCTGCAAGTTTGGGTCTGACTGGAAGCTCCTCAACACTTAATATTTTGGCCTGTGTAATATTTGTTGTTTGAAGTAAATTTTTGAACTACTGCATAGAAAAGGAATAGAAAAAGGGGAAAAAAAAAATCACTAAAGTATGTAAAATGGCACATTTAAGTTAGCAAACTGGTTCCAAATAACTAAGAGTAAAATGAGGCTTGTCACTGCATTCTGAGCATAAATGGCCACGTCCATTGAATTGTCTTAGGCCCAGGTGCCTGGAAACAAGACTGGGTCAGCTCGATTAGCAAAAAAAAAAAAAAAAAAAAAAAATCCCTGAAGCAGCTGAGAGACTGACTAAAAGCTTCCATGTTTTGCAGCAGACATAAAGGGAAAGAAAACGAAGATGTATCAGGAAACATGGAAGAGAACTGGCACAAGGGGTGGTTATTTTTGGTGTTACAACAGAATTCCTGCTACCGATTTACACTTCGAATTTACTCATATAAATCCAAAGCATTCATGCAGCTCATCTGCCGTGCACGCCATGTGGCTGTGCTGTCAATTCCGTCTACGGCAGGGATTAGACTGGGACGCCTCCACAAGCAGCACTGATCTCTCACTCACACAAAGCAATATGCAGCTTACTATCAATAGTCAAGCCAACCATGTTTTACCTCTATTTATCACAGCACGGTTCAGCCAAGAATTGCAGGTTTCAACAAAAATGAATAATTTTACCAGTAAGCAACACAAACTTTAGATGCCCTCCACCGGTCTCAAAATATCTCGTTTTCCTGGATCGCGTCCATAGCCTGTATGTCAACAGTAGCTGTAGTCTAGCTGAAGAGACTTTTAGTCAGATTCAGAGCATAAAGTTGGGGTTTTAATATAGATGTTTATGCTGAACCTGCGATTACCTCATTTTCATATAAACTTGCGGCATTCTGGGCGTAGTTCGGAGCCAGCTCCGATCGCGTTCGTGGCACTGCGCTCCCTAACGGAGCCCTGGGGATATAAATTCTAAAACCAGGGCATACCCCGCGCGTCAAGAGACTTTGCTACGAAGCGCCTAGAAAAATCCAGCGGGGCTGATGGAAAAATCCCGGCCCGGGCAGGCGGGGCTCGGCTTCCCACCCAGCTAAACAAACGGCTGATAACGCCGCGGCGGGCCGGGAGCGCTGCCGCTCGGAGCGGGGCCGCGTCTGTCCCAAGGTCAGCTATTTGAAGTACAATAAACAGGAAGACACGGCGGCGGCGGCTCCGGCTCTGCCCCCGCCCCAGCCCCGGCGCTGCCCGGCGCCCCCCGCCCCGCCGTGCCCCGCCCGCCCCAGCGGGCGACACCTGGCGGCACCTCGGGGCGCTGCCGCCGCACCTGCCCGAGCCCGCGCCCACCGAGCCCCGGGTCCCGTTAAACGCCTCGGAGCTGCGCCCTTGGTATTGCAATAGATCTGTCTTGGACTCGGGAGTTCTTGCTAGTCCGGAGCGTCCCATGAGTTGCACTGGCTTCCCCCTGGCCTGCAACCTCAAACCGCGGGGGCTTTCTAAATTACACCAGTTGTTTGTCTTTGTGACAGGGGAAGCCCTCCGTGATACTGTGTGAACATACGCTCCGACCCAAATGTAATTCTTTATAGCAAGAAAATTGCCTTTCTGGGCGATCAGGATAAGCAGAGTGTTTAAATATACTTCTTTCAAAGAACTCTGGTTAATCTTCTGAATAAATCATTTCGGAGAATAACAGCAGTAACAATCCATTTTAGTATCAAAATAGCAAGAATGTATTTTAAACCAACTGTTTTTTCTGTCCCAGGAAATGGCCAGCCTACCTCCTTTTTAAAATACTATTTTTATAACACCCGGTGGCCTGGATTCGAGATGGAGTTAATATTTTTCTCCATGACGCAGTAGGCAGAACATGCTGAAACTTTATGAACCCAGAAGTGTATTCTCTATGATAAACAAAAACAAACTAAAAAAAAAATCTCTTAAGAGCTCTGCAACTCATATGGCTTTTACCATCTGGCACACAGTCCTGGCACACTGTAAATCTTTGCAAGTGGTATCTCCTTTACAGACTGTAATGCATAAAACCCATATGCCAGGGGCTCGTAGAGGCCAGCCCCTCAAGTTGCAGGCATCACGTAGTGGTGTGAGATGAAGACAAAACATTTGTGATATTTCAAATAAAAAAAAAAAAATCACCTCCATACCATAACAGTATGGACACCGACAGTGAGGCAACTTTCAGTCATGATTCCTTTCTTTAGAAATGTCACCAATCACACTCAACACAGCTGGGAGTTGAGCAAAGGCAAAACAGGAGAGGGGGATTGAATGCTGAGTGCTTTAAAGATAATTCCAGAGTTATCTCTGGAAAAAATTAAAACAACTCGCATTAAGACATTTAGTAATACAAGATACCAAGGTTACATTTGATGAATACCAATCCTAATGACAAATATACTCCGTGTAAATCTGAGCTCCATGACTTTTGGCAAGGATATAAGCCATCAGCTCAAAAGTCCTGGCACAGAATATCAACATGCCCATAAATTTCTGCAGGCACAAATACATCTGTTAAATTATTCCTTCATGCTTCCCTTCAATATATAAAGTCATAAGTGTTGACCACTTCATCCCCTAGCTCTGCCATAGGCCATACCTGACCTGAGCAGCATGAAGGGACTGGAGCCCTGAGGAAGCTCTGAACAGGTTCCCTAAAGCGGCGTGTCTCTTCTCCAGCATCTAAAATGACACTGAAAAGCGCAAGGACCTTAAAAACTTAGATTGCTCTGAATAAGGACTGTCCTCATAGATTACTACTAGATCTAGCTCATCTGCTCTCTAGACTGAGAATCTTTTTGATCTGCTAAAATGAGGCTAATGAAGATATGGGATGTCTGCATCTTCCCAGACCTTGTTTGCTTTCTCTGAGGAGTCATCACCATTTCTGACCTGAACTGGAGAAACAGTAGAACTGTAGTAAATTAATCACAAATTATTTTATTGTTTACTCTATTTATGGGGGCATTTTGCCCAAATGTTGAGGTCACACAGCGGCTCTTTCTGACAGCACCACTGATGAAGGAACATCCTGTTAGACTGCTGCTGCTGTGTCTAGATTATCCTGGAAGGTGGAGGTTGAGCAAGGGGGCTTCTACACAAAGCATCAGCCTAATATCTATATGGACCCAGAGGGCTGCACAACTTAAAGAGCATGTTCAGGGTGAGGTATACTAAGAAAAAAAATAGTCTAACCTGGAAAAACAGTGTTTCTTCTCTATTCATACATCCACTTAAAATTTACAATTAGTTATATCTTTATTCTTAGATAATTAGATAACGTGATCTCTCCTTTGCATAAATGTAAAATGCTTTTAGAATGCCTACCATAATAACACCAGCAGCAACTTCCATAGCCATTCATGGCCTTTTTCTCTGACTAAGGCCTGTACCAAAGGAAGTGGAAGGAAGCATGTCTTCTTCATGTCCCATCCAGTGACATTTATACCAGTGTATTCTCCACTGTTTGCAATATTCAAGTACAGAAACTCTGCCGAGATTTTAGTACTGTTGTAATATTTTTATTGAAAGAATAAAAAGATTTTTATATAGATAAAGAGATTTTTAATTTGATAAAACACTAAAAGTTGTCTGGTTGTAAATGTAATGATTTGAAAATAATAAAAGAATTTGAGTTTGGTTATGGTATATTATTTTTTATACTCTTAAATTAATAATTACTATTCTATTATAGTGATTGATTCTTCTTACCATAGCAGTTGCAAACTCTGACATAGGTTAAGATTTCGCTGTACTAAGAACTGTACCATGGAAAAAAAGGAAGAAAAAAACAACATTGCCCAAATCCTTTAAATTTAAGGGTACATACAGCAAGTCCCTTGTAGTAGAGGGGTTACAAACTGAGAAGTTCAAGAAACAGTAAAGCTAGTTTGATCAACATGATGGATTGACAGACACTGAGAGAATTTAGCTGCTCTCAAGAGATTTGCATAAAATTTTGCACAGGAGAATTTTAAGGAAGGGTTTACAGGCAGATGGTACGGTAACTTTGCATAAGTTCACAGGTAGAACCTAGGGCCTTCTCACTATGTGAAAAGCAGACATGGAAAGCCATATTCCAAAATGCTAACAGGTGGATGATAGATGCTAGAATCTCAATGCTACAGGAAGCGGAGGCAAGATCTCAAACCTGATCCACAGAGATGAGTGGGAGAAACAATGTGGAAGGAAGCCTGAGTGGGAAGAGCAGGACACTGCCCTGTAGGGGTTGAAGAATAGGGAGGCTGTGTGTTGATGCACAGAAAGGGATGAGTCTGTCAAAGACAAGAATGAGAAAATCAGTCTTTCCAGTAGAATTTTCAATGAATCTCCTTCCTTTTGTCAAGTTTAGAGAGGAAAAAAGACATAGTTTTGAGATATAGCAGGCATTTCACAAGGTAGAAAGAAACTGCATATTGCAGACCCTATAATGGAAAAAATTGTGGGATTTAAGCACAGCACTACAGCACAGCTCCAGAGAAGCCTGAGTAATATCAGAGGAACGTGTGATGTTGAAGAAAATGGTGTTACTTCTTGTAAAGGAAAAACATTCTGGATAAGGATGGAGGATTACATCTGAGCCTGAATATGAGAAGGTTTTAAGAGTTTTTTTGGGAGTATGATAAGTGGAATCTCTTTTTCTGTTAAGCTTTGAACTACTATTTCTGTTATAAATAGGAAAACATATGTATCAATATAAGTCTTGACAGTAATATCTACCAATGATAGACAGCACCATGGTAAAGTGAGTGATTGAAAACAGGGACAATAGCTGAGGAAGTAAGAGGAGGTAAATAGGATTCTGGAACTTATGTTCAACAGATGTAGCAGAAACTACAGCGAAAAAATATTCTATATATCCCTTGTCATTAAAAATTATTAAGCAAGAAAAGTGAATAAAAACCCCAGTCAGAGTTGGCTAAGAAATTTCACATTATCAGCATTTTCTGTTGAAGTGAGGAAACCAAAGGCTGTCTATTCAACCTTTTTAGGCATCTTGGTTAAGTTCAGGTTCGTGATGAATTTAAGCTGATCTAAAAGCAACGTGATGCTGAGATGCGTGGTCCAGCTTTCAACACATTTCAGCTGCTTCTTTTCTATTACTAAAGTAAACAAATTTAAAGTTAACCCTGGAAGAACATCACAAGTTTTAAGCAACATCAGTGGATTGACCTGATCTTCCCATGCCTGAAAAGGTCACTATAGCTGATGTCATAGAGAGGGCAGAAATGATCCATTCTGGGTGGGATGGAGAGGGGAAAGACAGTATTAGATCAGGGCAACAGTATTAGATCAACTTTAAAACAGTGATACCAGAGAGTGAAAGCTGGTGTCAAAGGTAGGTGCTCTGAATGATGATTAGGAGTCTCTAGGTTTTCCAGGCTTTGTGCATTTCTCTCTGTTCTTCAATAGTTTTACAGTAAAGGAAATGTCTATATAAAAAGATAAGAAAAATGTCATATTCCATGAATTACCATTTTTCATAGGAAAAAAAATTACCACAGATTTTCTTTCACATTTTTCATTCATTTCAGCCCTTGCATTCTACAGAAATGCAGATTTATTTTATATTAATTACATATTTCAGATTGCTGGGAATTCAAAGCTGTAGCAAATTTTCACTTTTGAGGAATTTCTCTATCCTTTTTTTATTTGCAGATTTAGAAAAATACAGTATCTTACTCTGAACAATTCAATTTGTTTTGTTTTTCCAAAGTATCATGAAAAATTCAAGAAGTTGTTCATGGCATCTGTGTTTTAGCTTTTGTTTCATCATCGGTGTTTTTCCCCATAAATAACTTGGAGCTTGTGCCTAATAGAGTGATCAGGCAAAAGAAACAAAAAACAACACAACAAAAAAAAATCCTGTTATATAGCAAATAAAAGCTTGGCAGGATATTGTTGCAAAAACTCTGCAATTATTCTATCACACATGTTAAATAAATAAATAAATAAATACAGCTCCAGCACATATTCTATGGGAATATTTAGCAATTGAAATTTATTGACATTCAAGTTTGCTGAACTTAAAATGTGCAAGCTTGAACTCACAGAAGTAGACTTCAGACCATTCATTATTTTATTAATACCTGCTTGCATGCTTATCCAATATGTAACATGAATAATGCATTATTTATCATGCTTACTCAATTAAGCAAACCAGGTCATAGTTTAGATATCTAATAATGATACCTGAGCAAATTAAAAGAGCATTTAAAAATGCATTGCATGCATCCCATTGTGGATAATTTGGGGAGGGCACTGTTATTTGTTATGGATAAATCTCAAGAAAAAAAAAAATCTGTCATTTGAATTAAATGTTTATCTCCAGCAAAATGACACTGAGCTTATTTTAGTTACATTCATAAATGTCAGTGAGGAAAAGCATTGTCCTTTTAAACATATTTTATCAGCCTTGACTTGCTCTCTAATCTTAATTCCTTTTCCTCCACCTTTCCCCCACATTTACTCCTACATTTCTATTTTTAACTATTGGGATCTAAAGTATGTTACCCATAGTTTTCATTTTGATTTTTTATCACATGGTATCTTTCATATCAACATATCTTAACCCTGTGAAGGTTTCAGGAGAACCATGACATCATAAAATAGGCTATCTAAATTTAGAAATAGGAAATCAAGTGACAAAAAAAACTTGAGAAAAGTAAACAAGGGCTTCCATCGCAGTAATTGCCCCAAAAATTGTGCAACATATCCATTCTTAATAAAACAATATGCTGAACAGGTCTGTTCTAATGATACAAGTGTGCATAATATCTTCCCTACTTTAGGAATCCATGCAATATCTAAAAAAAGATGTTCAGAAATCAAACAAATAGAGTATGTACCTCTAAACTATGCAATTATAAAGACAAATTAGAATAGAAGTGCTGAAACAATTCAAACTTACAACAAAATTTTTTTAAACAATTAATATATTCAGACACTACAAGAAACATTGTTTCAAATTCTGTGCAGAATAAGAACTATTAAAGAGCGAAACCAAAAAGGCAAGATCATACTTGTCATGAGCTGAAACGAGGCATTGATGCAGCTCTGGCTTTGCCTTTGCTGTTGTGATTCTTTTAGTAGTTCTGGCGGTACAAAAGAGACTGTTAGACATCAGCTCATAATTTCTGCCCCATTTTATCTGGGAGCTTAGCTCCCATTTCCAGAGGCCCATATTAATCCTTAGAGGCCTCCTGTTCAGGAGAGTTAACTTTAAGTATGTGCTTGATCACTTTCTTGAATTAAAACCTAGAAAATCGACTTTGTTAGTGCAATTTATAATAGATTCTGTTGGCAGAGTAGTTTTAATCATATTAGTAGAAACAATCCACCTTGATGCTTTTATTCTTTTTAATAATTGATATTCTCATCTAGCAGTTTCACAATCCTACATTAAATGTGAAGATTTTCTACTGAGAGTGTATAAAATAGCCCTTCTGAAAGATATGGGAAACGCCCCAACAATATGTTTACTGAAACTGTGCTGATTCTGCTCTGACATTCATCAAAGAAAATGAGATACAGATACCTTCTTATTTCTTATAACTTTAGTTATTACTGAGGTTGAAGTAGTTCTTCCTCCTATAAACCTTCAGAAGACTTTTATTTTCAGAGGACATTCATTTTCATGTAATGCCTATGATATGATTCTTGGGGCTGTCCTGTGCAGGCCCAGGAGCTGGACTTTGACAATCCAAGTGGATCTCTTCCAACTCAGAATATTCTGTGATTCTGTAATAATTGACCCACTCTATTAGAGTAAAATGATCTATCTATCAATAGAATTAGCTCTATTACTTAGAACTTATGATATATGGTAGGATATAGAATAGCTATCCTATGATACAGGATGTTGTTTAAGCAGTGCCTGTATTACTTGAAAAGACTAAGGGTTCATCTAAATATAAAGTAATCTGATAAAATTATCTCTTTGGTCTCTGAGATTCTGGTCACCTCGTTATGCTCAATCCTTTAAAACTTAAGAAAAATTACATCCTTTCAACAATATATAATAAATACACTTCTCTTTTTAAAGAAATTCTTGTCTGTCAAACTTTGCAAAAAACAGCAAATCATCATATTCCATCCACAGTATCTGTTGCTAAATTTGGCTATTTTCTACTTACTCAAATGTGAGGAATATTTCTAGGGGCCTACATTTTATAGAGTTGACATGCCAAAAGTTCACTGACCACACTGTCATTTTCATAATAGCTTTGTTTGCTAGTTAGTTGTTTCTGAGTGCACTTATTCAAAAGGATTTTGAAGCTGCTGATGTGTTGTATTTGGTTCTTTTGAAATGCTGAAAACGGTGTCTTATTATGTTTAGCTTTTAGCTTACCTTTGTAACCAGTTCTAATTGTTTAATTTATTCATGCTCTTTTAAGGTGGACAGCAGAAAAATCCTCTTTTCAAATTACCTGAAGATTATCCTTCAGTCAACTGTCATTACATCAAATTAGTAAATAAACAGCTTTTTCATTGCAACTAAAATTACAGCTGTGAGGTTAATGTACTCAGGTGGAACTTTACAGTTCAGGGCTTGGCCAAGGGTTCCCTGCCCAGCATTGGGCAGGACTCTCCATCTTCTTGCACCTAAGTTTATCCTTTATAAAACAGAAAAAAAATAACTCATCTCTTCTTTCCCACCTTTGCTCATTACTGGGATTTTATGCAATGAGGATCAAGAGATTTCACTAATTATACAATTAGAAGCATAATCTGTTAAATTTAACAGAATCATAATTTTAAGAATAATAGTAGTCCCACTGAGACGGTCCCTATGTGGCCTATCTTTTCAGAGTCATTAGGACTAGTCACAAAGTGTAAAGACTACTGTAGTATTTTTGCAATCAGATTTCCTTTTTGCTATTAAATTGTATTTTTGCAGAAAGACTTAGAGACAGCTCCCGACTTACTCAGCATGATAATGATCAAGATAGAACAAAAAGAAACTTTATTTCCCTTTGTATCATGACATTCTGAATCCAGGCTGAAGGTTAGATCTAGCCTACCTTTTTATGACACTGAAAATGATGCATGTTTATCTCTAAATATCAGGCGCACTTTTCTTCATATGTCAGTTAGACTTAATTCTGTTGTTAAAAGATTTGGCAGTTTGTGACTATTAAAAACAGTTTGCAAGGGATATTGTTGGCCTTGGCTGAGTTTTGCATTTTAGCTGTATCCCTTTTTAAACCTCTGTATTTTCCATGTCACATGAATTGTCAAGGGTCATCTTTCAGAATCATGAACAACAGCCTTCACTACAAGCATACAGAGTATACCTATCTTCCCAATATGCTGTTTATGTTTTATATATTTGCTTAATATTTACTTAATTGCACATAAAAGAAAATAATATCTGCATGTTGCAACAATGAAAATAGACTATAAAAAATCATCACAGAAACGTAGAATGATAGAATTTTCTTTATATGTTCACACCAGCAGCAAAATGTAGCAATAACCTAAATTAAATATTCCCAGATCTAAAATTTCCAAATAAAGGACAACTCAGGCTGTGCAACATTTCTCATTTTAAAGTAACATGCCTTGTAGGAGAACAATTAATTTAACCTATTTTAGTTTGGACAGAAAATGAATTCTGATTTGCAGACACCTTCTCAGTAATTTCTATTCTTAGCAACAGACGAAATTCTGAGTACCTCTGTGCCTTACGTTATCTGATACCTAATGTTTCTCAGCAGTTTTTGGGGGGATGGGGTGAATTCTCACAGGAAGAGACCATGGGTATGCAAATATTTGCTCCACCTATAATACAGTAAGTTTCTTTTAGAAGAGAAGTGTCTAAAATTAACAGAGTGTCTTTCTTTTTAATTGAGATAAACTAGCCCTACCGCTTGATTTGAATTCATGAATTTCTGCTTTGAAAATATGCACTGTCTGTATTTGTATTTTGTTTAAATAAGATTTAAACTGATTCTTCTGATTCTTCTCCTACTCATATTGGTTGTAAAGCCCTTAAAATGAAAAATAATCACGTGTTATTCTGATAAAATACCTGTGTGTCTCTGTGTTTACATGAGTATATTTTACATGTATATATACATATTTTCAAGAAAGAAGTAATTACAAAATAGGCTCAAAAGATTTCTCCAAGTCTTTTACTTTCTAATATGTTATACCCTTGGTAGAGAGAGACTTCTCAGTCTTTGAATATCTAAACCAATATCTGTCAGCATTGAGTATGAAGTTAACACCAGTTATGAATACAACCTTCCCACTGGGTAGTCATTAGAAAGCTGTTCTTTCTGATTCCTGTGTAAATATCTAGGTTAGATTCCTAATAAAAATTCTGTGAACTTTAGCTGAAACAAAAATAACAGAACTATTTGAGGTTTGTTACAGTCACTTCTATATCCAGTTGACCTTGTCCCAATTTAGCTTTGTTTCCTTTTTCTGTATGGCTTCTGGGAAATTGCTTTGAAAACAAAATCTACTCAGAGGGTCAAATCCCGAACATCTTACTCTGATAAAACTTCTATCTAGTTCTGCCTTGCAAACAATTGTCTTTGCTCTCCTCATTTTTTTCAGAATCAGAGCCAAAGTACAACTGCTAAGGCAATGAGAATCTAGAACAAATTAGGATATAGTGAAAACAGTTAATTTGTGCAAAATAAAGATTCATAAAAGTGTTAAAAAATTACTACCATTTCAAGCATACAGGAATCTTAATAGTAAATAATGGTTGTATATTTAACGTTAAGAATTTGGGGGGGGGGGGGGTTAAGATGTGGAAAAAGTAGTAAACTAACTTTAACTGAGAAGCTAATATTAGCTTCAGCAAGGTATTTTCATTTCAGACCATACACTAAGGACTAGACCATGCCTTTAAAAAACACATACAGAGCACTTTTTCCAGGTTTTCATCCTGAGATGAGAGAGGAAGAAAGGGGTAGTGCACATGTTGCTTCACTCCTCCATGGAAGAAGGTTACATTGTCCAGTTTTTAGCATTGCACTGGGCTGTAAGACGAGACCAACACAGCTATCTGTCTCTGTCCCTTTGTGCCCCATAGTGGGAGCATGTACTGCTTGTGTTACCTACCTAGTAACACTGTGAAAGTCATTGTTTTCTTAGTTTCGTGATCTTCCTCAATATCTATTATTATTATCTCAGCCTCTTTGTAAAGAACTTTAAAATGTTTAACAAAAATGCTACATTGTTTATATTCACTTTTAATTGAAACAATATGAAACGGAAGATCACTGGTAATTTTTACAGCAGTTTTGCTTTTAAATAATATAGACTGACAGTCTGCTCAATGATGATCAAGTACGTATCAGCAAAGTTTAAATTTCTGTCCCTGTTTCTCGAATATGCTAAAAATTTATATTCTGCTCTGGTAAGCTAAAAGAATCTCAAAATTTAAATCTCTAAGATCTCATAAATCAGAATTTGCCCCAGGACATAATATACATTTGTTGTGGAATACCATAATAAAAAATCAGAAGACTTAATTTGTAGCCACCATTGCATTGTGAGCATTTCGCAAGCAGAAGATAGACTTCCAACTGATAATTTCCACATAAACTCTTCTGATCACATAAGTGGTCACAATAGTCGAGCACAAACGCTCATGTGCGCAGTCCTGGCCCCTGTAAGTGTTGCAATACTCCATTAATACTGTTGATTGCTAAGCCTCAAATGCTGCTACTCAGTATTCTGTCAGTGGCTAAGGATAGACCTTTCACAGCCTGATGAAGCCACAGCAAATGAAGTACTCCCCAATGCAGACCTGAGCTGCACTGACCTCCACAGTTGCAAAGGTAGACTGTACAAACTCGCTGGCTGTCCCCTGACCTTTTCTTAAATCATCTGGATGGTATGGTACAAAAAAAATTTCCAAGGATCGCATAATGCTCTGTGAAAGCCATACTTTGCAAACCTTTTTTCTGTCTCCTGTTGTTTTTACCAGAAACACAGAGGGAAATATAGCTTTTGCATCCTTCTCACTTTACCTAGAGTAGTAAATTCCTAAGTCTAATAGAAATGGCCACAGGATTAAGACAAGAAGGATCTGTGGGCCAGTATGTAATGCTCATCTATTCTGATGTTTGTTTCTTCTAGTAGTATAGCTGTTGATGTTGCATGGGACTACCAACAAATACTGGACTGGATGTTATCCCTACTGAAGTAAATGTAATACTCCCATAATGAGAGCAGGTGCCAAGAACTTGTGAAACAGGTGCTACAAAACATATTGCTAAATTTGGAACAGATTTTTGGATACCACCTACATGGCAGACCATACAGTATTGATTTCAAACTCTTCAAACGTTCATCTTGTGGAAACCCCACACAAAAAAATATTTTGAAAGGAAGTCTGCAGCAGGATGGATACACAATTAGAAAAATATGGCAACCATTTCATAAGATTATACACTACTAGATGAACAATAAACCACCTATTCAGGATATAGACTTCTATATTTTTCATTTTATGACTAGAAAAAGATATGCCAGAAAAACATTGACATACTTAGAATTTTGAAAAATTACCATTTTGAGCAGCCAGTAGTATACAGATTGTTCCCAAGAGCATCGTGAGTTCTAACATCCTTTAGAGAACAACAATGGATTAACCTTAGAATGTATGTCATAGGTAAATGATGGTCTGTTAACTGAAGTAGTAGTCTGTAAAGCAATCAGATACACTTGATTTCAAATAAAAATGGTCTTAAAAGAATGCTAAAGCAGCAAAATGATAAAATGTCATTATTAAAATAACTTTGATTTGACCTACTTGAACATATGCACTCTAACAGTCCTCTTCTACACAAAAGTTCCTGACAAAGTAAAGCTTTTTCAGGTCTCACTTTGGTAAAGCTAAGTAAAAGAGAACATTTCTTTCTTTTTGTCTCTCTTTTGCTTCATCCACTATCTATCAGAAACTCTAAATGGCGGAGAGGAATATGGCATAAATTAGGCCTATAAATTAGCCAAACAAAGGTTAGACAATAGCTTATGTGCACAAAATTAATGACACCCCCTTAAAGAGTTTAGTCAGAAAGTGAAAACAAGAAGTTTTGAGACTTTTATCAGTAAGTGTTCAGTGAACTCTACTGACGATATAGAAATTAGGTTCTCAAAGGTTTACAGTTTGGACAATTCTGCCTGGATGTTGGTATATTCCTGTCTTATTTCAGGACCGTTCCTTCTGTCTTTCAAAATAATGTTGATGGCAATGGTAGAGCTTTACAGAACATGGATTTCTGAGAAGAGAAGATGACTGAACCTGAACATTTGCACAGATACTTGTTTTCCTTTCATTCTTTGTTTTTCTTTTGAATTTAAGTTAAAATCTAAAATCTGCTTGGAAGAGAGGATAAATGTAGAAAATTTGTCGACATTGGCAAAGCTATAAGTAATTGTAATGAAAAGAACTATGCAATGTTAACTTTGAATACTAGTACTAATTCCACCTAAAATACATCAATTTCAATATTATTTACTCCATAATGGAAACATATGTTGGAATTAAGGCTTTTACATTTATGGAATATTATAATATATTCTCAATTTTTAATTATTTGTGCAATTAATTTTAAAAACTGTAAGGATAAAATTCTTCCCTGAATAAGTAAAGGAAGGTCAATTCCAATGGTAAGTTCAACCCAGTATGCTTACTACTACTTCTGCAACAGTCTTTTTGAAAACGCAGTCTTGAAGGGTGGAAAGAAAGAAGAAGAACGAAAAAAGACCACAAGGTCTGACACTATGAATTCTTGGTTTCTCTCCTCTGGTTTGTTTAAGGACTCTTTCCTCATTCTTAGGAGTGCATTCCCCAGAAATTAAGTAAAATCATTCCCTATTTTGATTACCAGAGCGCAGAGGGAACCAAGCCAAGGTATGTTCCCGTTCTGCTCTGACTTACAAAGCAAGTCTTAATTCTTGATGGAGTCAACTGCTCCCAGAGGCATGTAGCAGTACCATAAATATTTCAAATACCAACTGTATGCTGGGAAGCTCCAGGAGGCATTGGGGTCTCAGTGGAACAAGATGCCTCCCCTGGGAAGTCATGAGGTTGTGTAATGCTAAGCTGTGCTTATGAGGATAACCAAGCTTCCTGTGTTGCTTATTAAAACTTAGATTACTTTTTCCTTTTAAATCTACATTTGTGGTTTCTTATTAACTGTTCCTTTAGCATATTATCAAAGTCTGATCATACAAAGTCCAGTGTGTGCACTCCTTTTCTTTTAGTCTAGTTTCCCCAGGAATGTGGCTTGCAACTATAGCATTTGTAAGCGCTTGTGTCATTTATCTACTCGCCCCAAGTAAATTTGTTAGCTGCTTTTGCCCAAATTCAACAGGGAGCTAGAAGACTCATCTGTATACATCTCCTGCAAGTCCCATGAAAATAACTGGATTCAGAGGTTGGGGTGATACAGACATTGTTGTCCCGGTAGCAAAGGCTGCAGTGTGAGTGAAATCATGGTTAGGCATAAGGGAATCCACACAGAAATTCACCCTCAGATAAAAACGACACAAAATTACGCTTCATTAATTCCACTGCTTATGGAACTACTTGATTTAGGCAATATATCTACACTGGAAAATCAGATGGAAGTAATATCTTTGTTAATTTATGGATCATTAACAATTTTGTATACTAATATATATATAAGTATAGCAAGTCATCGCCTGATCCAGCTCCCATCAACATCAAAGGAATCTTCCCACTGAGTTAAGTGGGATTTGGACCAGGCCCATGCATAGTATTATCCATCATAAACATTTATAAAAGAAACATTAAAACATAATTATTTTATAAAATACTCACAAGCAGAAACAAAAGAAATATTTTAATTCAGTTTTGAATGCCATGGTAGACTTCATTTATACAAACAGCAGCATAAAAGGAATATACAAATTCATATTCATAAAGGCATAAATGAGTGTACCATAAGTGCAAGTAATGTTCACTTCCTTCACTATTCCTGCAACTTTATTATATTTTGGAAATAAAAGTTTCCATTATGCTAGTTCTTGTTCAGTTACACTCTCTTACAGAGGTGGTTTTCATTGATGTACAAGATGGTCAAAGTTATTGTGCTGGATGGAAAATTAATGTATATGAGGTATGGGATTCCCTGACTCCTTTTTTTAAAACATCTATATAAATTAACATGAACATTTTCAGAAGACTTGGCTTTCGTGGATTCATGGAAGTCCTACAGAGGCTTTGGTAAATGCCTCCATTGAGGAAATATTTCATATCCTCCAGTAGACTGCTATTCCACCCAAGAGAGCATTCACATTTGGAACTTAAGTTAAAGCTCAGCTAAGAAGCCATTAGCTGTCCAGATTAATCCTGTACAGGAAAATCCTACATGGGGAAATGGAAATTCCATGGCAAACTCTTAGCAGAGTTTCCACTGTATTGTTCTTGAAGGGAGAAAGAAGGGTTGTGTTCCCACAGAATGATCAGTGGGCTCTGTCCAAGGGGGTCTCACAGGATTAATCAGGATCTAGGAGCAGCAATAAAACTTCTGTGTCTTCTGATTGCATTTTGGATCTCCATCTCCCAAAAATTGTACTATCAAGTTCTCCCTCTCTTGTTGCAACTGTCACAGAAACAAAATTCGGAAGGTAATTGAGATTTATATAGTTTAAATGTGTTCAGGGTAAAGCTAATGTTAGTTAGGAACTTCTACTGGTAGGTCTAAGTGTCTGGTTTTGCTTCTCCTCAAAGGAAATCCTCAGGCCTATGAAAGAGCATCCAAAATAGGAGGAAAGTTTCTGAAAATGAAACACTGTTCCCATCTATAGAATTCATCTTAGTCTTATGTTTTTTTGCTACTGGATAGTGTTTTAACTTCTCAAGCCTATATTAAGCTGCTGATCACTGTACCAGCACATATGTGTGCTCACCAAATTCTTTTTAAAAGGAAAAAAGAAAAAGATTTAAATACAAGTTATAGGATAGTTTTCAGTCCTGGAATGTGCCCTGACTGGATCCTGAACGAATAGCAGGGCAACTGTGTAAGTTAGTCCTTCTCTCCCATATTCCTCTCTTCTTGCCTCCATGAGAAGAAAGCACATACATAGGCCAGACCATAGCACAGTCCTTTCAAGTCCCCTGAATTGTATAATTGTGGGTACCTGGTAGCACTCAAACAAACCTTGATAGAGCCTGACTAAGAGACTAGTTAGGAGACTAGATCCTGATTTCAAATCAATACAAGCCTAGAGGGTTTTACACTAAGTACATTCATTGCCTATCCACATTTCAAAATCTAAACTGTGCCTTGTTTAAGTCAGATGGGATGTAGGGTCTTCAATAGGGTTTCTGAACTTAAGAGCCTTAATTAGCCAGGGCACTTTGGAAAATTTTATATACCAGTTCTCTGCTAGTGTACCTTTTTCAATCTCATAATGAATCAATTGGTCATTCCCATGCCTGTGATACAACTACAGTCTGTGAATTCTCAGAAGAAAGAAATCTTAAAATTCAATATCCATTAATGACTATATTAATTTTGGTGTTAATTAAATAGGACCAAGAGCAGGCTATATCATCAATGAAACTGTGACTCAACAGTAAAAAAGCAGACCAAAACACCCACCTGCAATTCCATTTCTTCTGCAAAGATGCATTATTGATAAGAGATCTTTTCTTTCTAAAATCTAGATATATTATGGCTGATTAAAAGAACACTTAGTATGTTCTAGTTCAGCGGATTTTGAATTACTATGTATCCACCCTAACAGATCTTTTCCTTAAGAAACTCAACTTATAAACTAAAGGTTTGTAAACTGTCAGGCACTGACTGACATTGCTTCCAGCTTGGATATTTTCTTTTTGACACTCGTACTAAAACTGGTAGTTTGACTCCTTGTTTCTTACATGTTTTTCTCCTACATAGGGCAATTGGTTGCACAAAATATTTTTGGATGGTGACTTCTTCAGCAAAATGTCTTTGAAATCTTTTTGTGTTCACAACATAAATTATTTAACTTAATTATCCTTAAAATTAAGCATTAATATATTTTCTATACACTGTTTTAGATTACTGTAGTAACCATGCTAACTATGAAAAAAAAGGAATAAAAACTTACTGCTACTTCTGTTTATTTCTTGAAATAAAAATAAAGATCTTTTATTTATTTTTTTAAAAATTTTCCAGACAAGCTCAGCTTGCTAAATGGCATGTATAAAAAAAAAAGACAATTAGGTATTTTGCCTAAAGTGCAAGTATTTGAGATATCTAGTCTGTGAGAAACTCATCAACTGATTGCTGATTTTGCTTGAGACTCAATTAGTTGTGAGAAAAGGTTTCAGGTCACAGAATCACAGAATATGCCAAGTTGGACGGGACTTAACAAGGATCATTGAGTCCAACTCCTGGTCCCGCACAGGACTATCCCAAAGAGTCACACCGTGTGCCTGAGAGTATCATCCAAATGCTTCCTGAACTCTGTTCCCTGGGGAACCTGTTCCACTGACCAACCATCCTCTGGGTGAAGAACCTTTTTCTAATATCCAACCTAAACCTCCCCTGACACAACTTCAGGCCATTCCCTCAGGTCCTGTCACTAGTAACCACAGAGAAGAGATCAGTGCCTGCCCCTCCTCTTCCCCTCACAAGGAAGTTGTAGACTGCAATGAGGTGTCACCTCAGTCTCCCCTTCTCCAGGCTGAACAGACCAAGTACCTCAGCCGCTTCTCATACGGCTTCCCCTCAGGGCCCTTCACCATCTTTGTTGCCCTCCTTTGGACATTCTTTAACAACTTAACATATTTCTTATATTGTCGTGCCCAAAACTGCACACAATATCCAAGGTGAGGCTGCCCCAAGGCAGAGCAGAGCAGGACAATCCCCTCCCTCAACCAGCTGGCGATGCTTTGCCAGCTGGCCCCCCAGGACATGGTTGGCCCTTCTGGCTGCCAGGGCACTGTTGATTCATACTCAACTTGCCATCAGCCAGGATCCCCAGGTCCCTTTCCATGGCACTGTTTTTCGGCATCTCATTCCCCAGCCTGTACGTACATTCAGGATTGCCCCATCCCAAGTGCAGATGGCACTTCCCCCTGCTGAACTTCATATGGTTCATGACTGCCCAGTCCTCTAGTCCTTCCTGGCCTGTCTGATATGAGGAGAAGCCTTGTCAGTAATACCACTAGGAATCTAATTTTTCATCACCCTCACTTGAATCAGTGTGTACCTAAAAACCGAAATATTTTAGAAATGGCGAAGTAATGACTAAATGCTACCAAGATATTTCAGCTTTAGAGAATCAAAAACAAGATTTCCCCAGTCTAGAGGAACTGTGTTCAATTCAATTTTCTGGGTTTTAATCTTGGTGACAAGAAATAAAAATATTCAAATGGCCTTATTGTCTGTGTAATTGGTTTGACAGCTAAACAAAAAACCACCACAAACTGAAAACCAAAAATAAACAGAAAAAAAACCCACCACAAACTCCCCTCAGAGTCTTTGCCCCCCAAGCAAGGTTTTTTTGTGTAATGAAGCAGAAAAGAGTGTCACCCTTCAGAGACAAACTCCTTCAGATTGTGTTGAATAATTCATCTTCTGTTTTCTGACTGAATTTCGTAACAGTTGGTTGGCTTGTCAAGAATCCATGTGATCATGTAGAGCACATTTGGGTACATGTAAAGATGTTCAGCTTTCTCATCTGTGTTGCTGGGGTATGAAAATTGTCTCATTATCCATTAGATTTCCAGCTGACATTTGCTGATGGAGGTGAATGGTCACTGAGGCACAGTATTGTCATTGCTGCCATATCTCCTGTACCTTAAAAGAATTTTCTTACTACATTTCCTGCAGTTTGCTTTTGTATAAGATGAAGAGACTTGAACTAAAAACGTCATCTGTTGAGCACATATGCTTCTATTTCCATGAATTTGGATAATTTAATTATATTATCTGTTACAAAATGTGCTTCATACAAAAAGTGATATTTGAAAAAATTATTTTAATTAATACTGAGTTTTAATGCATGTCATAAAATGTCAAATTTTCCCAGACAGAATATCCTGATTTTGACTGATGTGATATGGGTAAATTAATGCAAAATTATAATTTAGTCTATTAACTACACTTTTGTCAACTGGCAACATTCACTCTCTACCTTTTTCTGTGTTATGTATTTGGTGCCAGTGGATGTTGTATACCAGAACTTAGCTTCAGTCTGTCTTCTGAGTTAGTGTTCTTCACTTACCGCTACATCCTTTGCTTACTGCCTCAATTTCTTTACTAAGGTTACACTGTTAGACTGTGCTTCAAATAATTCCAAAAATCTTTGAGTGAACTTACATATACCATAACAGAGTTAATTCAAACAAGAAACAAGCTCTGTTAAATATCAAAAATACAGAAATATTTTTCAGAGGTTTTTCCCCTGAGGTCCAATATAAATTCAGTTTCAATTTCATAGGACTGTGTAATAGAGATAGCTACAATACTATAAAATCTGTAGAAAATCTGTTCTTCTAAATCTGCCTATCAGAAAACTCTTCGCACTTCCCTATCAGAAGCCTTCTTCCACATTTATGAAAAAAATAAAAAGAAGAGAGAAAAAGAAGAAAGAGGTGGGGCCAGGCCGGGCCAGGCCAGGCCAGGCAAGGCAAGGCAAGGCAAGGCAAGGCAAAGCAATTAAAGCTAAGGTGCTAAAGACCAAGGGTGACTATTCACAGAAGTGAGAAGTGTCTTACAGCTACAAAGGCAGCTTACAGATAGCTCCCCTAAATGTCCAAGTTCCCTTGCTTTACACAGCATACTTCCCTGCATCTTAGAGAGATTTTGTCTGTATTTATTAATGCTTCCCTAAGGTCAAACTGGAGTTCCAGCTGATTACAGTAGGATTTGCAGATGTTGTCTCCCAAAGGTCCCAGTACCTGACGGAAGAAACTAGGCACCAGTGGTACCCTGAAATGTGAAGGTAGCTGTACTACCCAAACAGAACAAAATTTCCAAGTACCAACTTCCCTGTCACATCTTGCATATATGATGCAACAATGTCCAGTCCTCCTCTTCCACCACCACCACTCCCTTCCTTCACCAGCACTGCCTCTAATTGTATTTAAACCAATACAGAGTTTAAACGAACATGGTGTTGTGACAGAAAGCAGCCTTTCTTGAAGTTCAGCATTTGCTAGTGGCCCATAGAAATCACTTCCTTTTCTTGTATTAGATTGAGGTTATTTTTATTTGTATTTGTTGATTTTTCGGTCTTTGTATTTGGTATATTTTAACAACAGAATTTTAACCCTGATATATCCTGAGGGAAAACCTACAAATATATGTAGATTTAGAAACAGCATTTTGACTAACGTTAACATTGGCCACTTCAATGTGATTTTTAAAGATATTGGAGACTTTGTTGTTGTTCTAGCTAATAAAAGAAAAGGAAGTGTTCTGCACACTGTAGCTGTGAAAGAAGCAGAAAAATACATCTAAATGGAGTCCTAAAAGTACCAAAGAACCCTTTATCTGACTCCCTTCACCAAACATATTTACAATTTCTGATTTCCTTTAGGAAAGTCATCAATAACCTGTCATACCTGAGAGAAACGGCCAGCACATGTTAGCACTTGAGCTTTCATCTGACTCATCTGAAATACATGCCACAACAAGCGACAGCAATCACTTACACTGTCCCAAATTTTTGAAAAAGCTCATTTTATAGCTCTGGTGCACCTTTGTATTGATTGAAATTAATGACAGCTCTGAACTATAGAACACAGGAAAGGGACTGAGAAAATAGAAATAAAATAGCATTTTGGAATGAATAGGAAGTTTTGAAAAAGACAGGATATGTGATTGCTCTGATTTAAACTCCAAACAGTAATTTCAGATGGTTGCAATTTAATCAAATATTTCCATATTAGATATGAAGTGCTTTGTAGGGAGCTCCCAGAAAGTGAAAAAACAGTCCTGTCTGCTTCTGAATGGTCTTAAATACAATGCCTAAGAAGAATCTGAGATCAAGTAAGCACTATTCCCCAAGGAATATTTTCCCCAGCAGGTTTAAATAGAGAGACACACTTTGGCATTTAAAGGAATATAATTTAAAGGACAACTATCTAGTTTAACCTTTTACATGTCACGACCGTTAAATGGATGAGACTATTGATAGACAAATGTACAACAGGAAAAGAACAACTGAAAAAACTAACCTTTAATAGCTTATAATATAAGAAACAATATTAATAACAATATTAATATTAATAATCTCTAGTTCACATTTGAGAACTGCAAATATCCTGATAATATTCTAAATGTTGACTCTTCCCGGGTAAGCAGTCTATTCTACAGTCTATTCTACCCAGTCTATTCCTGGGTAAGCAGTTTATTCTACATATGCTATCAATATTGTCATGGTTACAGTCCACCTAAATTATTAATACATATCTACAAAAATTCTAAGACCAGTTAGATTTAGAATTAAAGTAAGCATCATAGCCTTGCACATTGCTTCTGTGTCTATAAAAACAAAAAAGCAAAGGTCAGATAAAAGGAGAAATCATAATCATAGTTTAATAAAGATACATGTATTTCGTGTAAATAATTATTAGTCAGAACTTTATAGAGTTAATTAGGGCATTTTTACCAGATTCAATAGATGTTCTGTCCTTTAGTTATGTGTGTAAAGTTCTTATAATGGAAAGTTATCTTCAGTGGGTTTTAGGAGCAAGCCAAATGAAGATTTTGCTATTAAAATATGTTCATCAAACAGTTATAGTTAAACCAAACTCTTTTTGTCAATCATAAGCTTTAAATCTCACTTACTAAAAATTTAATTTAAATAGCAAAAAGACAAAGCATGGAATATAAACTGTCTATTTGAATTATTTATGGTGATCTCAAAAAATCAGTTGATACAAAGAGAACAAAAAATGTCCAAGGAGTATTCCTTTTGATAATTTTCACTTTTCTTTGCCTATTTTATAGAAAAAAAAAATCCTTTTCTTACAAGATATTAACATAAGATATTAATATAAATATCCATGTGGACTTGAAATACTGCATAATTACACATTTTTTAGCTTCAGCTTAAATTAAAATTACTTTAAATTATTTATTGAATTAAATTAGTTATTAATAAATTAAATTATTTCTTAAAAATACCTTATCTTTTTGTATTTTTAAAGTTTAATTGTGTCTCACAATTGTTATATTGAGAATTAATACCCACAGAATTTTAAAAAATAAAAAAAGAGTTCATTTGTATATTTTGTTTGTATTCATTCCAAAAGGCTCTCTATAAAACATATGATATGATTCCAATTGCATCACTTAAGCTGAATCAAGGACCTCGCTTTCTTTTTAAAAGGATAAAAAACAAACCAAAAACAAAACAAAGAAACAGAAAAAAAAAAAACCAACACCAAAGCTGGTTGAGAGATAAGAAAATGCTATTAAAAAGTAACGTATTGGCACCTTGATCTGCTGAAGTTTATATTGGATGACCAAAGAAAGGAAGGTGATTTGAGATGCTTTTACCCTTGCTTGATTCTGGATATGAAAAATGAATCAGAAGCGGTAGGGAGGATTTGGGCTTTTTTTACATCACACTGCTTGCTGTTCTCCATCTCTTTCATGTAAGTCAGGGGAACTGTGAATTGTTGTCCCCTTCCTGATCACCTGCTCATGTTCCTGAGACAGTATCAGTGGTTTTATCCTCATAAAATCTACTACGTGACAACAGGACTGGAACAGCACTCTAATCTCAATGTGACCACAAGATCAAGCTGAAGGCTGAGGAAACCATTTCGAAAATGCAAGTCAAGATGATGACAATTCTACACTTTCTCAAGACGGACAGTTGCTGAGACAGTGTGAAAAAGCTATATACGACCTGTACCATAGTCACAAGTGTGATGTGGTGCTCTTGTAAATCTAGTAGTGAAAAATCATCTGTAGAACCAAATTAACTGGCTAGTAAAAAATACCTCTTTACTCTTACTCTGCATTGCTGTGACAAGTTAAGCAGATAATACATAACAGCAAACCTTTCTCCTTAATACTAAGTAAGAAAACTCTAACAGCTTCACTGCCATAAGGTAATAGGAGCCCCATAGCAGTGTTTCTGGTACAATTCAAAGATTAGCTTGTGAGAGTTGATTAACTTATTTTTTCAAATTTGTAACCCAAACTCTCCGTATCTTCTTTTCTGAAGATTTTTTTAATAATAAAAAAGTAAAAAAAAGAAAAAATCAGTCAAGCACTCAAGAGAATACATTAATTATATTAGACCTTATAAAGTCTTTCGTAACTATCATAAGTTAAAGTATGCGAAAATCTACCTACTCAATCTACCTACTCACTTTAGAGCCTAGCTAACCAGGGAGCAGGTTATAAAAGGCTGTAATCAGCTGTGGGGGCTAGACCAACTAACTAGGAATGGATGTGGGAATTGTTGCCTTAACACAGTCCCATAAATAAGGCATTTCCCAGAATGGGGGACCTGCTTCAGCTCAAAAGCAATGATGACCTGAAGGTTTCATGAGAGGAGAACCCTTTTGGTTTAAGGGGGATGGCATAATAGGCTATTGACATTAATCCCCTATATATTAAGAGGGAAGGACTGGGAGAATAATACCAATGATGTCTTGTGGGTTTGTCCTTTTTTCGTTAGGAAGTGATAGAATTTGAAATGTCTAGGAAACTACTAATATATTGCAAGTTCCTACTAATGGTAGGATGCTATTCCCCATAACTGCATCCAACCCATGTTTCCTCTGTTTGAGAAAATTTTTCTTGTCTGCCTATTCTCTACTAGTCTGTACTAATCAAACCATCCTCCTTCCCCTCTTTCTTATTGCTGAGAACTTCTCTGCTCATCAGGGCTTGTTTCCTCTCACCATCATTTTTCATGTGAAACAATAATTTGTGAGGCAGAAATGTTTCAAGAAGCAGGAGATGCTGTGTTCTCTTTCTAACTGCACCATTGGCCCTGTTACAAGCAAGTCGCCTTACCTTCCTGCTTCTTTCCTTAACCCCCATCCAAGTCCCTAAACTTAAGATTCCACGCTTGAAAAGCTAAACGCTGTTCAAAACGCTGGGTATACAGCTACATTAATTTGCTTCTTTCAGCCAGGCTGGACCAGGAAATCTACTTAACATTTCTTCCTGCAGACTGAAAGAAAAGGTACGTGAACTTGTGTGATGTTGAGTACCTTCTGACGTAGGATGAGTGCATTAACATTTGTTGAAGCCTACAACAAAATCCAGACTTGCAACATCTCTCAGTCTACTTAGCAATACAAGTCACCATATTTCTCATTATGCACAGAAAAAAAACCACCAGAAGTTAGCAAGTAGTTATTGTTAATATACAGAAATAAACCATGGGAGGCCAATTAATATAATGAAATGAATAAGAAAATATTAACAGGAAAAAACAGTAATGAATAGTAAGGCCTACATATCCTTGAAAAAATATAGTAATCTGTGGGGAGTTGCCCTAAGATGTTATAAAAGCTAACACAGACTAAACAGTTGTTCTGAATGCTAATCTATACTACCTTGTTCTCTCACTGCAACCATAACCCAATAATTGTAGACATATGGACTTAGCAAACAGTATCTAAGCTGTGCATGGTACTAAAAAAGCTGTTAAAAAGCTGAGTAAGTTAGACTGTCCACTAACTATTCATCAAGAGACATAAAGAAGCTCAAACAATTTATAGAAATACTGGTTTAGTCTGGGAAAATGTCTGCTTTTCTCTCACAAGCAACATCATCTTCCTAGGACTGCTGGATGAACTAGCAAAATCTGATTTCCTCAACATACTTGGTAGATACCAAAAGGCAAACTTATTAATTTGGCATATGTGAAGTTGTTGTAACCAGAATGGCCTTTCATATTGTCCTAAACGTTTTTGATAACCCACACCATCATCTGCAGAAATTGAGAAGGTGATTATAGACATGAATTGGAAGCAAGTCAGTAGGAATAGGTGGCTTTTATTCCCAGTGACATTTTTCAGCATTAACATCTAGAAAGAGCTAGGAAAAACATGGGGAATTTGCTGTGATTTCTTGAAATGAAAGCTTCTATTCAGCTTTAATAAAGACATCAAAAATAGTTTTCATTTGCTAAATAAGTAAAGGGCCAGGTTGAGATTTTCCTAATAACCCCTGGCATCTGTGAGTTCCAGCAGGCAGAATACAGCCAGAATATGCAACAGTGCTTGAAAATGTTATAGAAACACTGTCAGAAAACTCACAGGGGTTTATATAGCCCTCTTGTCATAAAGCAGGATCAGCTAGAGCTGCCTCTCAATCAACCGCTGATGGTTTGTCTGGGTTATGGATTAACTGTACTGCAAGACCAGAGACTCCTGAAAGGCTCAGCACGAGCCAGCTCACATCCGTGAGCAGAAGAGCTGTGTTGTGTTGGCAGGACTGACATGCTGGCTGGCTCCACACCTGCTGGGTCCCCACCCTCCACTGTCACCATTGTCACCAAATCACTCCCAATATGCTCCTGGTAGATAGCCTCAAATACATATTGACTCCCTAGTTCCTCAGCCTTGCAATTTTGAAGTTATATATTTTAACATGTTAAGATCTGAAAAAATCCTTAGGTTGAATGCACAATTTCAGTGAAATGTGCAAAAAATCCTTAGGTTGAATGCACAAATTCAGTGCAATGTGAAGTACAATTTCCACCTGTAAATGGCCATTCCTATTCATTTATAATTTTGTTAATGTCTAGCTTATAAATCTGAGAAAAAACATTCACAAGTAAATTAGTCATGTAATTGTATTTTAAAATTGCTTATGCAGTTGATCTGAGGCCATTAAAAACACAGATCCTTTTACTTCTATGTTCCATATGAGCAATCAGAGGAAAAAGCTACAAACAATTCTGCCTGTTAGTTATTCCAGACTTAAGATTTGAACTACAGAGCTAGGGATTCAACCGAGAGGAAAAGCTTACAGGACTGAAAAAAACCTCTGAGACTTCCTGATGGGATATTTATTTCTTGTGAAATGGTTCAAAACAACTCATACAAATATTATTTCTATTAAAATGAATTCTTATATTCACCTTCCCAATTTAATACTATTTTCCATTTAAGGGTTTTGAAACATCTTGCAGCTACTAATGTAATAAGTCCATGATTTCTCTCTGAAGATAAGAGAAACTATTCTCATGTGATTTAGACTGATTCAGCACTGCTTGTATTAGTGGCAGGTTTCATCTTGATCCTTTTTTTTCTGGTAGTAAGATTGCTCATGTGTATAACCTGTTTACGAAAGAGTTTGTGTCAAGAGACTGCTATAAAGGAGACATAAATGATCTTAACAGACCAAAGAATAAAAAAGAAATATAATGGGCAACAAAGACACAGTGATGCACAAAATAGAAACAAAACATTTCTGTAGAAAAAAGTACAACTTCGGTATTAAAAATACCAACGTTCCCAAAATTCAGAGATATATAGGGAGTTACCACTGTACATCAGCACAGTGGAAAGAGTCTTTTGAACTAAAAGGGGACATTTTGATGTTTTATTTAGTGTTAGGAGAGAGGGGGAGATGTTTTTATTTTTGGTAATATGTTATCTTCACCTATGTAATAAATTGTCATTATTGTGAATATCAAACTTACAGGTGATTTATGCTGAACACCTATTTCTCACATGGGGATATTTACCAGTAGGAAGGGGAGTGAGTACGGGAGTGAGGAATCAGTGAAAGGGGAAGCAGTTTTCTCGTAGCACTGTGGTTTTGCAAAAGCTCCACATTCCATATTGACCAAGAAAGCTTCACTCAATTACTGCTGGAACTTCATCCAGCCTAGATGTGGCTTTGATACAACACTAACATCACAGGAAAACAAGCCCAGGAAATTTCAGCTGTTACAGCCTGTTTATCAGAATGCTTTTCTTCCTCCCACAGTTGTATTCAGCATTATTTACTAACCTGTTTCTAGGGGAAATAAGGAGCCGAATTGCACTCCGGTAACTGAATCCACTTACTCCTAAGCCATTTGGATCAGTAGAACCCTTAATAAATCAAGAAAAAGGTAGGAGCAGGGGTAAGGTAATTTCCCAGGAAGGATCCTTCACTCCTTGCTGGTGAAAGCAGGGATATTCACTTTCCCTGTAGAGTCACCAGATATCAGATTTGCTGATTTCCAAGGAGTATCTCATCATCCCTATGGACTCTTCTCAGGTTTGGGGCAGGAGAATTCTCTACCTTTCCTGTTAAATCTGTGACACTGTGCAATGAAGTATTTAGATTCCTGGGGCCAGAAAAGGGAAACACAAGCACAAGCATAAACAGTTTATTACTTGTACCTAAAGGGCAAGGCATAAGGAGTCAAGAACCCTAATTTTTGGTCCTTGTTTCATAATTATTTCTGTATTTTGCTCCCTTACATACAGCTATCATTGGGTAAACAGTGTATGAAGAAGAGTATTAATCCTGTTCATAGCTGAAGCCTCTCTGCCTTGGCAGTGAACTCAAAAGTTTGCTCTTTTTCTCAGGGCCCTACAACATTCTTATCTAAGCTGTCCGCAGCTTTCCTCTTCATCTGTTTTTGTACTGCTTCTAGCACTTCTTTGTTCATTCCCACACAAGCAAACAGGCACAGTAGGTCCAGTGAATTCTTTGTGCATTGAATATACTGCACATCAGTACAGTACATGACTGGTAGGTCTGGCATGTCTGGGAAATACTGAACTGCCTGAGCATGCAATCCAACATGTCTGGGATTTCCATGCTGGCTATGTTCACAAGTCCTGGAAAAATACCTACATATTTTTCATAGACCAATTCATTTTTCCACATGAGGGGATTAGTACATTGTAATCAGTTCACTTTTCATCTTTTGATAAACTAAGATTAAATTCAAGCCTCTGATCACATATTGTATCATACAGCATCCTCTCTAGCACTAAAATCACTATTGCAATTCCCTTCTGCTCCATCTCGGGTTTGTGAACAGTGTTTTAAAAATACAGTCGCAGGAACTGTATGCCTCATTCAAAAAGCAATCTCAGCGATGCTATACATAGAAGGCAAACCCCCTTCATGTGCCTCGTCAGTAAAAGACATGACCAAAAGGCAGTGTTTCTCATTCATAGGAAACAGTATGTTTTTACAAACTGCTCTCATCCAAATCACGGTGGGTTTTTTTGGTGGAAACTTCTGGTGAATTAAAAGTACTCTGACCCCTGCAGGTGCTTCGGCAAACTGACACGAGAGGGCTGACAAGAGGGAAGGAAGAACCTGCATTTTTGAAGAAACAACACAAAACTTCTTGCTTGGTGCGTTGCTTGACCTGGAAGTATTGTCCATTTGCTATAACGTTCAGAGTTTGAACGCTTGTCTAATATGACTTTGGGGGTTCTTTGCTGACCTACTGCTTTCCAGAATTCAGCAACACACAACGTTTTTAGTTGTTTTCAAATTATACATTGGGTTTGTTTATACGAAAACGCAGAACCTTTAGAGAGATCAGCTTGTCATTTGCTTTCCAAACCTGTTAAAAATATACCAGGGTATTAGTTCAAATACCATTGCCCAGTAGATTGCTGTTTGTCCATTCATTGTTGAGGTATGTCAGCCATATGGCCCTAATCCATGTAATGTATGCTGTATCGATGGTGTTTTATCACAATAATGGAGTTTCACTGAAAAACAGACCAACGTCTTGCAAACTATTGGGGCAAATTAAAACATTGTAGCTCTTGAAAAATAATCTACAATTTAGTTTAAGTTCTAAACAGTTCTATACAGCCTGATATTCCACTACGATAAAAACATTATTTTTGAAAATAGACTAATATGACAAATGTTTTCTTTTAGACAAATACGGAAGTGCTTTATTTTTCAACATCGTGTTACATGGCTGCATTATTTCCATTAGCAATGAGCCTGTACTAGTAATAGGGAATCTTTGTTACCAGTAGGTATTTGGGCTGGAGTGAACGACAGCGACTTACAGTGCTTTTAAAACACACCAAAAAGGTATGCTAGTCCTGACGAAGCTTTACACTACAGTTTCTTCTCTTCCTGGTGGCACCTTGTCCTTTGCCTTGTCAATGGGGAGCTTTGCCCTTCAATAGCAGCTCCTTGGTTGACATGAGAATTGGTTCTTTCTGCCAAAGTGGGACGAGCGCGTGGGTCTGGAGAAACTGTAGAAGCCATACTTTTGGCCCCCTCCACAATAACCTGTATTAAGTTGCCAGAACCTCTTTCCCAAATCGTTGGCACGGGTACGTGCAACCCAAGCCTTTCCATGCTCAGCACCCTGCAGACAAAACCCACCTGCGAAGCGAATGGCTTCACCCTCTGAACGGCCACAGCTCCGCGCATTCCTGACCGCGGGATGCGCTGTTCCCAGGGCTGCCTACGCACCTTGGGCAGGGCAGGACACGGAGGCGGCAGGTCCTGCTCTGAGATTATACCCAGGGGCTGCCCTGTGCAGCCAACTACCTCCCGTTTCCCTCCGTCGCTGCCGCCCGCGGTTACCGAGCGCAGACACGGCAGCGGCTCGTCCTTCGGTAACACCGTTCCTGCTGGTTTCCCTACGGCCGCCCCTTCGCCCCGGCTCGGGGCAGGCACCTCCTGCCCGCCGCGCTCCTCCGGAGCGCCGAGCGCTGCCGCCTGCCGGTCCTCCGGGGCCGCCGCCGCCGGGCCCACCGCGGCAGCGCCCCGCCACCGCACCGCCCGCCGCGGCCCCGGGCCGACCTCGGCCCGCGCAGCCCCAGCGCTCCGGGCGGCGCAGGGGCAGCGACAGGAGCCTGTCGGCAGGGGACCGGCGGGTGCCTCTCGCCCGTGTGCCGGCGAAGAGCGCCTGGCGG
Organism: Pseudopipra pipra; assembly: GCF_036250125.1. NCBI lineage: Eukaryota > Metazoa > Chordata > Aves > Passeriformes > Pipridae > Pseudopipra > Pseudopipra pipra. The sequence goes on along the minus strand of NC_087551.1, from coordinate 34,130,937 downwards.
ACTGGGGGCAGCTTTCGGTGCTGCGGTCGGCGGGCTAGCCGCGGCACCGCCGCTTGTTTACGAGCGGGCGGAGGGGCGGCCCGGGACAGCGTTCGGGGTGGCAGAGCAGCCCCTCCCAGCCCCGCGGACCGGGTCCGCCCCGGCTCCTCCGCACCCGCGGGGCACCTGGGCGCGCCCGCAGCCCGGCTGCGGGGACGGGACGGGGCGGGGCGGGGAGCGCGCGGCTCTGCCCTCCCGTGGCGCCAGGGCTGAGCGGGCACGGAGCCGCTCCCCGTCCCGGATCCCCGCGCCCCTCGAAAAGGCAGGCGGAGGAAGAGGAGGAGGCTCCCGCCGCCGGGCACGGCGGGGCCCCTTTCGCGATTCCCCCCGGTGTTGCCCTGCTGTGGCTGCACCCTTCGCGGGGCCCTCTCCCACCACGCCCCCGGTGTTCCCCGGGCCGCCGCCAGTCCGTCCCCGCGGTCTGGCGCCGTCGCCTCACTCCGCTCCGCTCCGCGCCTAGAGCCCCGGGAGGGGGAGGGGAGGGACAGGGGGAGGCGGTGGCGGCGACCGCTGTGGGGCCCAGGCTGCTCCTCGCCTCCGCTGCGCCTCTTCCAGCCCCGGGATCTGGTGCTGCGGGGGGGGCGGGAAAGGGAGGGGGCGGGGCCGGCATGGGCAGCAGCCAATGAGAGGGCGCAACCCGGCAGCTGGGGCGGTGCGAAGGCGGTCACCGCCCAATGGGGGAAGGGCAGAGGGCGCACTCGGAGCGGGGCGAGAGTCAGGCAGGAGGCGAGTCGGGACTCGGGCAGCGAGCGGGACACAGCAGCCGCCGCCGCCGCCGCCGCCTTAGCCGGGGCTCGCTCGCAGCCGCTCGACCGGACGGCGCTGCGGGACCGGGAGCCGGTGGGTGAAGGACGAACGGACTGAGGGACGCCGCTTCCCGGAGGGGGCAGCGGGCGGAGCCGCCGTCCGGAGGAGAAGTTTGGCCGAAGCGGCCGCCTTCGCCGAGAGAGGAAACTTTCCTCGGGGGGCCGGAGGCGGGGGCGGCGGGAAGGAGCCGCGGCGCGCTCGGGTCCGCCGCCCGGTGAGGGGGCTTCCGAGAGGGTCCCCCCCGGCCCAGGCCGGGCTGCGGCGGCTGGGATGTACCTGGCAGCGGTCTCGGCGGGGAGGAGACGCACGGGCGGAGACGTCGGCTGGCACCTGGCGGCGGCGGGGTGGCTGTTCCTGCTGGCTCTGCTGGCCCTGCTGCTGGGCGACTCAGGGACGCGGGCGCTCGTCTGCTTACCCTGCGACGAATCCAAATGCGAAGAACCGAAGAGCTGCCCCGGTAGCATCGTGCTGGGGATCTGCGGCTGTTGTTTCATGTGCGCTCGGCAACGGAACGAGAGCTGCGGCGGAGTCTATGGGCTGCACGGGGCTTGCGACCGGGGCTTGCGCTGTGTCATCCGGCCGCCGCTCAACGGAGACTCCATCACCGAGTACGAAGTGGGCGTCTGCGAAGGTGAGAGACGGCGGGACATCATCCATCCATCTCTCCATCCCCTCGGGTAGGGGTACCCGCTAGGCGGCGGGAAGGGAAGGAGGGCGCACCGGCGCCTAAGAGATCTTAGACGCCGGTGCGCCTTCCTTTCCTTCCCGCCGCCCTCCTGTCCCATCTGCGAGCGTGTCTTTTTAACCCTCCCTGTCTAAAAACAGACCCAAAAAACCCTACTTACAAGTTTTACACTCAATTTTCGTAAAGACTGTATCATTTCTCTATTTCCATAGCGCTTTACTGGTTTGCTTAATAGCTTATACCAGCTACTGATGCCCAACTAAAATTCCTTGATAAAGGACTCGGGAAGGGTTTGGCAGATGGAGATCGGCGGAGGTCAGTCGTGCACACATGATGCCTGTTCCGGATTCCCTCTTCTGTAAGGAAACAACAAAGGCTGATCATCTGTTATAAAGTTTTCCTTCCTGTTCCTGTCATTTAATATCTCCCCGTCCGTCCTGCTCGATATTTGATAAGGGGTGTCTTTTTCCCTGCTGGACCGTCAAGGGGGTGGGAGAAATACCCACAGCAAAACTCCTCTCAAAGTCACTTCATCTTCCTGCCGGCTACTTGGTGAGGTGATGAATTGGTATGAAATGCAAAAGGAGTTCACCCCCACTTCAAATTTTGTATCTATCAGAGTCCCTAAGACTTATTTTTAATGTTATAATTTAACAAAGGCTAGAGGCAAATTTTTAGTCTCTTTCTTTTGTACCTCTAGTTCCCTTTTCCCCCCAAGTTGAGGGAAAACATGGCGCTCTAAAGAGGTTACAAATAACCAGTAGTTGGGATATGTATAAATGTATATGTGACTCGGAGCGGGAGCTTCGACAGTTCTGGAAAAGGAGAGGGAGGCAGTCTGCTCTCGGCGGGTAGAGGGCAGTAGAAAGTCCAGAGAGCTGGTGAGGCAGCATCTGTCCAAAAAAACTGGCGTTTAAAATGATGCACTATTTTGAGAAAGCTAAACTCGGTCATTTTTAGTGGACAGCTGACCTTCGTCCTGGCTCTCATTATTAGTTTAAAATTCCATTTGCCTGCATAACCAATGAATTGCAAGCCACAGCAGAGCAGGGCAATGTGTCTCGCCTGTGCTACAACCAGTGCCATCAGCCTCATCAGCTGATGCTTTGGTAGGACAAGTTCCAGGATTAAAAGCTGTGTTGTTAAACAATTAAAAATGGCCCTAAAGTCTTTTGAAGATCTTGGTTGAGACCATGTTGGTGAATATGTACATTGTTGTGGTCTCTCTTATTTTTAACATGTATTGGAAAAGTTTTCATAAACAGAAAAGTACAACCAAAGGTACTTTAAAACCTACCTGGTTTTGGAGGAGTTTCTTTTGTCGTGTGTTTTCAAGTAAAAGCTTGGCTAAAACAGCTTCCCCCGTTCCCCATGGTTAAAGGAACTAAAAGTCTGCAGTCATTAAATGCCTTAATGTTCCAACTCCCTTACTGTATCACAGTACGGACAACTCTGGCAGTTTAAGAGTATTTCATTCCTTTGAAGTGATGCAATCTGTACGTTGCTGTAGTTCAACTCATAACACGTCCCATTTACTGTAGAAAATAGTATGAAGCATTTGTTGGCAAGATTGCATTTCAATTAGTGTTGTGGTTAGGAACTAGATCCAGCTGTCCCTATAGGAACAGTCGAGGAGATAACTTATCTATTTAATTTTCATTCTCGTAAATGAAAAGCAACTGAGCTGAACTGTCAGCCTAATAAATAGTCCTGGAATACCTATTACTGGTATGAAACTGCCTCATTCTAAGGAACAGAAGCAATGTGCTGTTCTTTGTGGTGCTTGTTGTGCACGCGGTGGCAGCAAGGATAAAAGGGGACTTACTGTACTGCCTCTGATCGCAAAAATGAGGTTGAATAGCTCTGGTTTTTTGATTGTGATGACCTAAACAGTTGTGCAGTTTACAGGCACACGTGCAACAGGCTAGGGTGGTGATGCCTGATCTGTGAGCCGTGTTGTTATCTGTTTACAGAGTAAAGGCTGCTTTTTTTAATTGTCTTGTCCACTGGGAATGCAAACCCTTTCCTACCCCAGTTCAGGGAGGAGGAAATGGAAGTGTCTTGCAAAACTGTGTGAATAGAAATCAGTGGTTTTGCTCTCCTTCCTGTCTTTAGCCTTTTCTTTCATTGCAGTTTTTTACACTGAAATGACCCCTACTGGCTACAGTTATAAGCATGTTTTTTGTATCACTATTGAAGCTTCATTGGTGTCTTATTTCAGAGTATCAACACATACTAGGCTACAGAAAACTCTAAGAGCTGAAATAGCAACAGGTAGAAATACTTGTTTGATAACTTAGTTATAGTATTTAATGCAATTGACATGAGTTAGTTTATAAAACCTGAAGGAAGTTCTCATTCATGTCACCACCTTAACTATTCACATCTCTATGCAGTTCTAAGGCTCAGTTTGTGTCATCCCAAAGTAGGTAAATACCCTTCCTGAATGCACTTATACCCTTAGTAAGCAATTCTGAGGTCAGCTTCCCCTGGTGGCTACTTCTGAAGGGCATTCTTGAGAGAGTTTGCACAGCTCCAGCATGTGTTGGCTTTATAGGGATGCTGCTGGATTGGTTTGATGAGGTGTGTTGAGAGCCTACAGCCCCTTCCAAAGAGTCTGAGCATTGAGAAATTTTGAATGCAAAGCAGGAACTGCCCCTTGCTCTGCCTTTGAAGGTAGTCCTAGAGCCACTACTGAATTAGACTGAAATTCTCCAGAAACACCTTAGCCTTGGCTTCTGCTGCAGTGCAGCTGGGCAGGACTCTGGCTTCCTGGGGGATCAGAGAGCCTTGGAAAAGTTCTGCTAAAGAAGTTTGGTTACTCTGTGAAGGCATTTCTTGTGATAACACTCTTCTTGTTTCATTTACCATGCTTCTCTGGTGCTATTAGATGAAGGGGCCTAGATTGCTATGCTAAACTCTTCAAAGACATGACAATAGCATATAATATAACACTGAAAATGAGCTGAAATTATTTTTAACTGAGTAATAGAAACATGTTTTTGCAATATATTTGAAATGCTTAGTTAACAAAACTCCTAGTCTTACTGTGTTTTTAAGTTTCTTTAAGATATACTTGCATATAAATTAGCCTCTAGATACATATTAAAAGAAGGTATTTCTGTGCCAGTAACTTACCAATAATATCTAGTACTTTGTTTGGTTTTGGTTTATTGTTTTGTTTTTAGTGGGGTTTGGGTGTGTTTGTTTATTTGGGGGAATGGGGGATACAGCTATTGCTGTATTCTTTTTGCTTACTGTAGGTAGTTTAAGGCTTGCCTTGAATACTTGAGGCTTCTCTGCCTAGTGCATAGCTTCTGTGCTGGGGCTCCCTTGGGACCAGGAGAAAGCTGCTGTAGCAGATTTTAGGCAAGTATTGGGAAAGTATGTGAGTTAATCTCCTAGTACAATGGCAGAAGCTTGCCTTCCTGTGGCTAATCCTAGTCTCATTTACTGAACTGCATCTTTTTGGGAGTTTGAAGCATTACAGTCTGTCTGTCACTCCTTGTTGCGGCAAGCCGGGAGAGCTTGGATGTGTCCATTGTCCCTTTTCCCACCTTTAAGCCTGATGTGGACTAGTTTTCCTCTCTTAGAAATACGTAAGGGCACAATATATTGTATGTAACCAAAGCACAGTGAAACTGGAGCTTGTGAGAAGAAAGGAAATTTTGAAAACCCAGCTTTTTTCAAAATTTGGAAGAGGAAACCTAAGCTTGTTTTTGTTTTGCTTTGTTCAGGCATTGGTTTACATGTATGCTAATGGAGTTCTTTCCTGCTTTTCTGAAGTAGGAATAACTTGGTTACAGACTCGATAGTATTTTTATCACAAGTAGTGCTGATACTTGTAACTTCTGTAACTAGTACCTTGGGAGAATTTTGTTTTCAGTTGTTTTCAGTACTGTGCTCGCTATCTAATGGATCAATGGACCCAAAGCCCTCAACTTGATGCTTTATCTCCAGACAGTCTTCTATACAACATGATTGGCTTCTTGCCTTTGATGCAGTCCACACCTTTAAACATTAGGCAGTATTTTGCTTTCAGTACAAGTTACTGAAATTCAGGTAATTGAGAAGTCACATGTCGGTAACCCAGTTGTTTATATCTCTTTGGACTGGAATAGCATTGCCCAGGTTTCTTATATTTTTGTTAGGTTGGGGTTTTTTTCTCACTTTGTTATGTAGTGAGTGGCTGGGGAAATGTCCAAGTGGTTCTCATGTCCATGTGCGCACAGAGAACTTTCTCCAGTAAATCAAGTGTTAGAACTGATGATGTAGTTGGGGACTTCATCAGTATTAAGTGGTGCACCAAATGGTTGTTGGCATGAAGGCAGTCAAAATACTTTGTTCAAAGGCTGTCAGCAATCCAGACTATGAGGGAAACAAATGGAAAAATTATTCATGTTTTCAAAAAAGAAAATAATCAGAAAAATTATTTAACTTGTGAAACTGGAATGAGAAGTAGTTCTCTGGTGAATGTTCAGCTTCTGATATGCTAGTCTTGATCAAATTTCATAGTCCCCTTCCCTTACTCCCCCCCACCAGAAAACACTTACTAGGAGCATGCTGTCTTCTCTACACACAGACTGGATAGTTTATAAGCTGTTTCTACTCTGTATTCTGTCAATGTGGAAATCTCAACATCAGTAAGAACACGTAACTTTGAGTGTGGCACGGAATTTGAATTGGATCAGGTGCTTATTTGACTTGGAAATGGCTTCCTCTCTGTTTGTGGGCATCGTATTTTGATTTTAGAAATCACTTTGTTCTAGTATTTCAACAAAAATTAAATGGAAGAGTCTAACAGATATGAGGAGGGATGTTGATGCAATAATTGATGCAATAATGTGGCTGTTGTGGATCAGCACAGTTAGTTCAAAGCTAGAAATCTCACCATGGATAGGCTGGATTACTAAATGTTTTAACTTCTGTAAGAGGAATATTCTCTTTTAATTTTTTATATTTTTTTAAATCTTTCATAAGCATCCTCCATTTATGTGAATTTTTCCACGTAGAAAGTGATTATTTCATCAAGTTCCCCAAAATCATGCTGCTTATAAAGATTTTTTTTCTAAGCTACCTTTAAATTCCCCCTAGGCATGTTTGCTAGCTTAAGTACTCTCTAGCTGATTCAAGGATTCTTGCATAATTTAACTTCTTGCCTAGTACTTAGTCAAGCAAAATGTCATTTTACTGACAGGCATATTATGCAATAATTAATCCATTAATATGGTTCAAAAATGCTTTCCTCTTCCCTTCCTTCCTTTGTGCCCCTCTCAAGCATTCTTCATCTCAATAAGTAAAGTTTATAGTATCTTGCAGATAGAACCGAATGTTTCTCTGTTTTAATGGATTAAATACTTTGTAGAGGTGACCTATTAAATGTCTCTTGTGACTTATAAACTGCTTTCATTTGAGAATGCATTTAATCCACAGGGAATGTAAACTTGGAAATG